>NC_142066.1:25059123-25363081 GCF_059756535.1 Pantherophis guttatus
AAAAAAGAAGAGGCAGAACTTAAAGCTAGATCGGAAAACAAGAGGGAGAAAGTACAGAATGTCAGCAAAATCCTGCAATGAGGCTTTGGACAGGTGGGTTGTCAATGAAGGTATTCACAGTAGCGAGATGTGAAGATGTCTACCTGTGCACATGTAACTGTCAGTGGTGTTGGGTATGGGCTCGATCTGATTGGCAAAGGAGGCTCCTTCAACATGATGCTGGATCCAGTTGGCGTAGGCTCTCACGTCCGTCAAGAGGGTGGGTCCATAGAACTGGGTACAACTCAAGGAGGAACTCATGATCCCTGCCTGGAACCATCGGCCGTTCTCCAAGCAAACCAGTGGGCCACCCGAATCGCCCTAGGATGGAAAGAGATTTTTTTTTTTTTGCATTTTCTCTGCATGCACGGTGATGTCTGTCTCCATCTCCTCCTTTGCTTTTCTTACTGCATGATCCACCAGTGGGAACTAATGGCAAGGAGATGTCTCAGGCTGGACCTCCCCAGCCTTTGATGGGCAACAACATTAAGGTAAGGAGTAGATGTGGAGGGGGGGACTAGAAATAGGAGCCAAGGAAAAGAATTATGAATTCATTATGAGAATTATGAATTCATTGATTATAAAACCATCCAGTAGAACTGGAAAATTTGTTGGTCTTCTAGTCCAAACTTTTCTTGAAAACCTCCAGCAATGGGGCATCCACAACTCCAGAAGGCAAGTTGTTCTATTGATTAATTATTCTCACTGTTAGAAAATTCCTCCTTATTTTAAGGTTTGATCTCCTCTGATGAGCTTCCAACCCATTGCTTCCTATCCTGCCCTCCGGTGCTTTGGAGAATAAATCGAATGTCAGGTTTTCAGGTTGTCTTCAAATAAATTGCATCGCAAACGAACAAACTTTATAAACTTTCATTTTATTAAGCATCCCCCACTCTGCATTCATTGGCCATCTTCCCAATCATTCACCCTTAATCATCTGCTCCAATTCAAAGAATTTCCCCCCTCCCATCCATTTCCTAGGGGACATTATCTCCAGAGGAAATAAGTAGGTGAAAGGCAACCGTCCCGTTGCAGACGCCTGCGTTCTCCTTATGTCAGCACTAGGATAAATGCATCTTGACGTGCTGACATCGAATTGGATATGTCTAGCCTAGTGAAAAGAAGAACTATGATGATATAACAGCAGTGTTCCAATATTTGAGGGGCTGCCACAAAGAAGAAGGGGTCAACCTATTTTGCACAGCAGCAGAAGGCAAGACAAGAAACAACAGATGGCAACTAATCGAGGAGAGAAGTAACCTAGAACTAAGGAGAAATTTCCTAACAGTTAAGACAATCAGTGGAACAACTTGCCTCCAAAAGGTGTGATTGTTACATCACTGGAGGTTCCCAAGAAGAGACTGGCAGCTATTTGTCTGGAATGGTAGGGTCTCCTGCCTTGAGCAGGGGATTGGACTAGAAGATCTCCAAAGTCCCTTCCAACCTTGTTATTCTGTTATTTTAGGCTAGATCTAAAGTTATCTCAAGTTATACTTAAGGCCCTCTGCTGAATTCCTTTTTTTCACCATACTGCATTCCCTCTGTGCCATACAGGAATAAAAATGGAGGGAAAAGGGGGAATTGTACAACTTCCTGAAATATTTTCTACCCTCTAGATCAGTGGTTCTCAACCTGTGGGTCGGGACCCCTTTGGGGGTCGAATGACCCTTTCACAGGGGTCGCCTAAGATCATCGGAAAACACATATTTTCAATGGCCTTAGGAATAATTGTATGGTTGGTCACCATACAATACAACATGAGGAACTGTATTAAAGGGTCGCGGCATTAGGAAGGTTGAGAACCACTGCTTTAGATTCAAATCTAGATCTGGCCTAACTCTCCAATGGTGTAATTTTAATTTTAATTTTAAATGGGGGATTTTAATTGTTGGGCCAAATTGTTGAATATATTTTTAAATTGTTTTTAAATTTTGTATTCTATGTTTTTTATCTATGGCTGTTCACTGCCCTGAGTCCTTCGGGAGAAGGGCGGTATATAAATTTAAATATTAAATTAAATTAAATATTTTCTCAAGCATTGCTGCAGAATCCCAAACTCAGACCTAGAGGGCTAAAAACTTGATTTACATTCTTGCTTTAAAATTAACAACCAATTCTTCTCTATCAAGATAGGGCCATGTGAAGATATTTAAATTTAGTAGCTGGAAGAGTGGGGTTGTACAATGAGCCAAAACACACATTTGTAGTTGATTGGTTGGAGAGAGCTGGCTCCTGCATAAGGAAATCTGCACTGTGATTGGTAGTTGTGGGTGTGGAAGGGCAGTTTCCCTTTATTCCCTGCCTTTTATTTGGGGTGTGTGTCCTATATGCTCTGTGATTTGGGTATGCCCTCTATGCTTCTGTTTGCCTGACTATCTTGTTTGCTGTAAATACAGATGTAAAATATATTTATTTATATAAAACTACAAGTTCACGTCAGTGTCTCTGACTTCATTTGGACAGTCATCATTCCCTGACAAGTCAGCAGTTAGTGTTAGAAATTCTGTTTATATAAAACACCACCATGTGCTTTACTGCTCAACTATATTACTGTATCAGGAAACTCTGGTTAGAACAAAAGAGCATAGAGTATATATAGATCCAGACTTGTAAATACTGCCATCTACTGGCTGAATACAGCTGTAGTTGCTGCAATATAAATTACATCCCAACATTCATTCCAACAGTTAGGAAGCAGCAGACAAACACATGTTTCTTTGGAGGTTGGGAGTGTGATGTTTGACTAACCTTACAAGGTCCTCTCTTGCGGTCAGGAGTCATGGCGCAGACCATGCCAGGCAAGGCAGGGTTGACGATCCGCCTGTTGCGCAGATTGCTGTAAATGCAGTTGCAGGTGTCGATAGTCAAGAGGTCCATGGTTATTTCTTGGAGGATCATGGGTTCTGGCAGGTGGACTGGAAGACAAGAAGGAATGAGGTGAAACCTGCGGAAACGAGCGCTTGCACGTGGGGTCCATTTGCACGAGTGGGGTGTGTCCATGACCGCCACTTGTGCAAATGGGGCTGCACATGCCTGCCACTAATGCAAAACCATTCCCTGCCCCCTTCCCACCAGTCTGGAAAGCCAGAAAGGCTGGGGAACTCTGCCCTAAAGCCTCTCCTTATCAATAAGAAATTCCAGATCTTTTTTTTTTTTTAAATAAAAAAAAATCTGTCTTTTACAGATTCTTGAAGCTAGGTCTGAAGACCCTCCAGGCCTCTCCACTCTAACCCCTTCTATTCACCGTTGGCTGCGACGTCTCCCCAGCCAGTCAACCAGCACTGGGTCCCAAAGGCAAAGCGGTGCTCAGCAAAAGGCAGGCAGATGGGCGCGATATCTTTGGTGTAGCGCACAGGCTTGGCCAGGCGCACCAGAGCGATGTCATGTCCTTTCTCGTAGCTGGTGTAGTTTTCGTAAGGGATGACCATAGAGACGTTCCGTTTTGACCCTCTGGCCCTCCTGCCCATCAGCCTCACACTTCCCAAGATCACGCTCCAATGCTCCGGGTGGATTTGTTTCCCAATCCTAGAATAAAACAACATCCATAGACGAGAGCTGTAATTCCATCCAACCTTCCGCCATCTACGCCTAGAATGCTACTGGGTGCAGTTTTGGTCACCACACTACAAAAAAAGATGTTGAGACTTTGGAAAAAGTGCAAAGAAGAGCAATTAAGATGAATAAAGGCCTGGAGACTAAAACATAGGAAGAACAATTGCAGGATTTGGGTGTGGCTAGTCCAGAGAAAAGAAGGATTAAGGATGAGATGATAGCAGTATTCCAGTATTTGAGGGGCTACAACAAAGAGGAGGGGGTCAATTCATTTTCCAAGGCAGGACAAGAAACAATGGATGGAAGCTAATCAAGAAAAGAAGCAACCTGGAATTGTGGAGAAACTTCCTAACAGTAAAAACAATTAACCAGTGGAACAGCTTGACTTCAGAAGTTGTGGGTGCTTCATCACTGGAGGTTTTTAAGAAGAGACTGGACAGTCACATGTCTGAAATGGTATAGGATCTCCTCCTTGAACATGGGGCTGGACTAGAAGACCTCCAAGGCCCCTTCCAGCTCTATTTTGATTCTGATTCTTCTTCTCCCCACCCCCAAAATTTATTGATTTTTTTATTAGTTACATTTCTTAGTGCTTAATAAACATCATATTGTCTAGGTATTTAATTTGCTTAATAATTCTGTTTATATTCTTAAATCTCCACCTCTTTTTTCCAACCACTGATAAAATAGATTCCATGTTTGGTAGTATTCTGTGTCTTCTGTCTGCTTAATTTTCAATGTCAATCTATCCATTTCTGCACAGTCTAATATCTTCTTAATTATCTCTTCATCTTGCGGTGTTTCTTCATTTTTCCAATATTGTGTGACTATAATCCTCACTGCTGTTACAACATGTAATATTAAATACATACTTTTCTTGTCTAATTTTTCTGATATTATACCTAATAAAAACAGTTCAGGTTTAAACGGGAGGGACCATGTTCAAGAAAGATTACCTTGGGGTAAATATCTTGGGTTTGTAATTAATTGATAGAAAAAAGTTGATCATTTTGGTAAAGACAAATGGAAAAGTCCTAAAATTAGTCTGTTAATTGCAGATAGTCCTCAACTTACAACCATTCATTTAATGAGTGTTCGAAGTTACAATGTCACTGAAAAAAGTAACTTATGACCATTTTTCACATTTAATTACCGTTGCAGCATTCCCCCACTGTCACATGATCAAAATTCGGGTGCTTGACAACTGGTTCATATTTATGACGGTTGCAATGTCTCAGAGTCATATGATCACCTTTTGTGACCTTCTGACATGCAAAGTCAATGGGGAAGCCAGATTTCATTTAACAACCATGTTACTAACTTAACTGCAGTTTCATGTAACAATTGTGGCAAGAAAGGTCATAAAATGGGGGCAAAACTCACTTAACAACTGACTTGCTTAGCAACAGAAATTTTGGGTCAACTGTGGTCATAAATTGAGGACTACCTGTATTATTTTCATCCAGGGACATCTAAACTACCAGTCCTAGATATCCCCAGGAAAAATTGTGCATCTGTCTTCTATCTTTCTGGATAATTAACTCCAGAGTAGCCAACCCAATGATTTGGTTTGATGTTCGGCAGCTACTCGTTCAATTTAATTCAATTCCATTTGATTCTATTCAATTGAATTGTAGACTAGTACAAGAGGAATACTCTGTGAATAGCTAGCTGGATAGCTAGATGGCTAGACTGATAGACAGACAGGGATATGGATGAATATTAGTGTGTCTGTGTGCGAACAAAATCAATTCTAAGACAAAATTAAAACACATTTCTAAAATAATCTAAATAGCAACACTAGGTGAGGTCCAAGACGCAGCCTGTATTAAATTATAATGTAGAGTCTAAAATTACATTAAATATGATAACATCTAAAATTACAACACAGTGATACTATCTAACATTTAAATGAATTATAGCTACAGAGAATGCATTGCAGAAAATTGGCCTTTTAGGGTGATGGGATTCAAAAAATTTTACTACGGCTTCCATGGGCATGGCTTGGTGGGAGTGGCATGACTTGGTGGGCATGGCAGGGGAAGGATACTGCAAAATCCCCATTTCCTCCCGATCAGCTGGGACTCGGCAGTGAGTAGATGGGGGCGGGGCCAATCAGAGGTGGTATCTACCGGTTCTCCGAACTACTCAAAATTTCCGCTACTGGTTCTCCAAAACTGGTCAGAACCTGCTGAATACCACCTCTGGTCCGAAGGATTTTTCATGCTGCTGCACCAAAGTTAACTACATATGTTGTAACAAAAGCAGCTTTTGCCAATTTAAATCAAAACAGTCTTCAATGGGGAATGGTGTCCGAAATAGGTTGAGCCACCAACGAGCTACCAGGAAGTATAAGGAACCTTGTCAGGCTAAGAGGCATATTAGGAGCATGAAGAAAAGGGAACCCATCTTCACTTACTCGAAAAAGCAGTGGGCAGCAGTGAGAACCCATTGATTATTAATGAGGCTTCCTCCACAGATATGTTGGCTGCGATATTGGACACTGACTTGCCACCGCCACTCGCCAGCCTGGGCATTCACACCACCCGCTATCCGTAGAACAGGCTGTTGAAGTCCACATGTTAATGCTGGATGGGGAACAGAAAGATTAAAAGGCATCTTATTGAGAGGTTATCCAATTTTGTTTTGGTGTCTTGGAGCTAGTGTTGATTCCTGGCAATGTCCTAGATAAGTCCCTGCAGTTTTCTTGGTAAGGTTTATGGAAGTGGTTTGCCCTTGCCTGCTTCCTAGGGCTGAGAGAGAGTGGCTGGCCTGAGTCATTTAGCTGTCTTCATGCCTAAAATGGGATCTAAGGTGGGATCTGAACTCAGTCTCCTAGTTTCTAGATAGTTGACTATCATTAAGTGTTGTACCTTATGATTCTTGATGAACGTATCTTTTATTTTATGTACACTGAGAGCAAATGCATCAAGACAAATTCCTTGTGTGTCCAATCACACTTGGTCAATAAAAAATTCTATTCTATGCTATTCTATTCTAGCCTGGTGTCTTTTTTTTTTTTTTTTTTTATTGTAAAAGTTTTACAATTACATTTTCACCCCATTTTCACCCCCCTAACCCACCCCAAACTCCCCATCCCATCCTCCCTAACCCCCCCTGTCCCTCCCCTCCCCCCCAGACTTCCATAGAGTGTTCCCCATCATTATCCCCTTTATATAAAAAAAAACCCTTGAACTTTAAACCCCCCCAACCCCCATATCATTTTTCATCTTCACATAGTTCAAATATTTCTATCTTAATGTAATATAATACTATCAATAAAAAGCTATTTGATACTTCCTAGTTTGATATTTGTTCTGCACATAATCTATCCATTTTTTCCATTCACATTCATAAGTCTCTTGTGAGCGGTCTTTTAAATATGCTGAAATCTTCGCCATCTCAGCGAAACTGGCCATCTTCAAAGTCCATTCTTGAACGGTGGGCAAAGCTACATTTTTCCAATATTTACCTATCAACAATCTCGCTGCTGTAATCATATACAAAATCAACTTTGTTTCATCCACTGTAAAACCCTTAGCTATACCCAATAAAAACAATTGTGGAGAAAATTGAATTTTTTTCTTCAAAACATTCTGCATAACCCACCAAATTTTTATCCAAAAAGCCTTAACTTTCTTACAGGTCCACCAAATATGAAAATATGTAGCATCTGTACAATCACACCTCCAACATTTTGGCTGAACATTAGGATACATACACGACAGTTTCTTAGGGTCTAGATGCCATCTATAAAACATTTTGTAAAAATTTTCCCTCAAATTCTGCGACTGTGTAAATTTAACATTCTGGACCCAAATTTTTTCCCATGTTTCCAACTTCACTGGTTCTTCAAAATTTTGTGCCCACTTAATCATACAGTCTTTAACTAATTCAGTTTCTGAATCCCTTTCTAGCAAAACATTATAAAGCCTTTTAATATGCATTGGACCTTTCTCTCTTATATGTCTAACCAATTCTTCCTCATGCAACATAATACCAATTTTTTGGTCCTCTTTCCATCTCAATTGTAATTGATTATATTGTAACCAAGTTAAATTAATCCCTTCGTCCAACAGTGTCTGCAAATTCTTCAGCTGCCATCTGCCCGCATCTGTAAAAAGAACCTCTTTGTATAAAAACCCCCCGAGTGACATTATATTTGTATTCCACAAAGTATGACCAAGATCCAACCATAGCGGTATTTTATAATCCCATTTGAGTCGGTGCTTCTTCCAAACTCTCATCAAAGAGTCTCTAAGTATATGACTTTTAAATATTTTATCAACTTTGTCATCATAAAATAAGTAAGCGTGCCATCCAAATTCAAGATCAAAACTTTCTGCATTCAATATTCCAGCCTTTTTACTTCCAAACCAATCACTTGTTAAAGTTAAAGCTGCTGCATCATAATATAACTGTAGGTTTGGAAGTTTAAGACCTCCTCTTTCTGGAACATCTTGCATAATTTTCAATTTCACTCTCGGCTTCTTCTCGTTCCAGACGAACTTATTCACTCCAAATTGCCAAACTTTCAATTGTTTATCACTTTTGAGCACCGGAATCATTTGAAACAAAAAAAGAAATCTTGGCAAAATATTCATCTTAACTGCTGCTATTCTTCCAAGTAGAGACAGCTGCAGTTTTTTCCAAGTCTCCATATCTTTCTGCACCTCTCGCCACAACACCTCATAATTATTTTGAAACAATTTCATGTTTGATTCTGCAACCTGAACTCCTAGATATTTTACCTTAGGTACAATCTCAAAACCTGCCCTCCTTTCAAGCTCATGTTTGCGATCTTGTGTCATGTTTTTAACTATCATTTTAGTCTTTTTTGGATTCAATCTGAAACCTGAAACTTTACCATAATCTTGTATAATGTCCTTCATCAAGATTATTGATTCCATTGGTTGTGATAGGGTAACAACCAGATCATCTGCAAATGCCTTTATTCTGTAATCCTCTTGCCTAATCTTTATACCTTTCAAGATATTAGAGTCCCGTATTGTATTTAACAAGACTTCTAGTGTTAAGATAAATAAAAGTGGGGACAACGGACATCCCTGTCTTGTTCCTTTTTCAATTTTAAACTCTGTTGTCAAACTTCCATTAATAATAATCTGTGCCTTTTGCTCTTGATAAATTGCCGAAATCGCCTGTATAAATTGGTCCCCAAAGTCCATCTTTTTCAAAGTCTTTACTAGAAAATTCCAATCCACTCTATCAAAGGCCTTCTCTGCATCCAAAAAAACCAGCACTGCAGGGATCTGTTTATTCTTCTCAAGATATTCCAGTAAATTTATTACTTGCCTTACATTATCCTTCATATATCTGCCCTCGATAAATCCCGCTTGATCATCATGAATCACCTCTTGAATTACTGGCATCAATCTGTTGGCTAATACTTTTGCGTAAATTTTATAGTCATTATTTAAAAGAGATATTGGTCTATAATTTTCCGGTTTTTTAGGACCTACATGTTCTTTTGGTATCAAAGTAATATATGCTGATTTCCATGATGGGGGTATTTTACCCCCTTGTTGTATATTGCAAAATAAGTCTCTAAGTTGTTCCACCATTTCTGCTTGTAAAGTTTTATAATACACTGCAGTCAATCCATCTGTTCCAGGAGCTTTAGCTGTTTTCAATTGTTTAATTGCTGCAATTATTTCCTCAACTGTTATAGGATAGTTCATTCTTTCTTTTTGTTGACTAGTAATTTTTGAGACTCTTTTCTCTTCTAGATATTTTTCTATAAGTCCATTCTGTATATCATCTTTGGCATATAATTTAGTATAATATTCTACAAAGACTTCTTTAATCAATTTTTGTTGAGAAATTTCTTTCCCTCCAATGTCAATACTCTCAATAGTCCGTATACTCTGCTTCTTCCTTAAGGTATAGGCCAACCATCTTCCCGGTTTATTAGCATTACAAAACGTATTATGCTTCGCATATTGTAAATTTGTTGCAGCTTGCTCCGCCAAGAGCATTTGAAATTGATCTTTCAAAAGTTTTATAGCACCAGATATTCTTTCATCTGTTGGGTTTTTAATGAGTAGCTGTTCCTTATTCTTTATTTCTACTTCCAATTCGAGTCTTTTCTTTTGTCGATTCTGTTTATGTTTAGAATTCATATAAATGAGTACCCCTCTCATATACGCTTTACTCGCATCCCATACAATTTCAATTGGGGTACCCTTATTCAAGTTCATCTCAAAAAATTCTTTCATCTGTTTTTTAAGTTCTGTTATATTTTTTTCATATCTAAACAAATTTTCATTTAATCTCCATGACCTTCTCTCAGTTTTTCCCATCTCAATTTCTATCCATACAGAACTATGATCAGTTAAAGTTCTTGGAAATATCTTTGTTCTTTTTGTTTTAACAAGTAAATCATCTGATAACAAGATAAAGTCAATCCTGGAAAAAGATCTATGTCTGTCAGAGAAAAAAGTATAGTCCAATTCTTTTGGGTTGTAAATTCTCCAGATATCTTTTAATTCCAAATCTTCTTTCATATCAAAAAAAGTCTGTGGTAGTCTGATCCTTACTTTCGCCAAACTCTTTTTATCTAGTTTAGAATCAATTACTCCATTCCAATCTCCCATTATTAAAATAGATCTATAATCCCATTGCAATATTTTATTATGTAAAGTCTTATAAAAATGATCCTGTTGTTGGTTCGGAGCATAAATTCCAATCAGAAGAATTTGGCCAATTGCTGTATACAATTCAATTGCAATAAACCTACCACCTTCATCTGCTTCTATAATTTTAGCAGACAATCTTTTATTTACATAAATAACCACACCATTCTTTTTTTCCGAGTTTGAAGCTATAAAATGTGTTCCTAATTTAGAGTTTATCAGGTATTTGTGATCTTGAGTTCGAATATGAGTTTCTTGTAGACAAATTATGTCATTATTAAATTGTCTCAGATATGTAAATAACTTGTTCCTTTTTTGTGGTGAGTTTAATCCGTTAACATTCCAAGATAAAAGCCTAATTGTCATCTTGACCTTTCTGAAGCGATGAGCTGCCTTGCCTCGCTTCTTCTGAGGTCTTCGGCTTTGCTCCCCCCATAGCTTCACTTTGTGTGGTGCTTTTGGCTCCCCCTTTATGTTGGCTTACTTGTTGTTGTTTTTCTTTTATTTGCTTGGAGACTGCGCGAGTTATACGTTGGTCCTTAACTTCAGGTATCCGAGCTGGATCCAAAGCAGCATCTCTTGTTGACAAAATTGGTGAAGATTCTAGCAGGGATTCCTCCATAAGGCCTCCTCCTCCTACAGCTCCCTGCATTTCCACTAATTCCGTCTGCTTGGACTGTTGTTCCCGCTCATGCTGAAATTGCTTTTCCTTATCACTTTTTATCTCCAGCATTGTAGATGTACGTGGGGATGATGATCTTTCTTTAAGAATATTATAGTAAAAATATTCCGCCTTCTGAAAAGTATTCAATCGGTGTCCTTCTCCATTATATTTCAGAATTATACCAGTTGGGGCATCCCACCGGAATGGTATTTCTTGTTTTTGCAATTCATTCACTAGAAACCTATATTCTTTTCGATCTTTTAACATCTTAGGTGGCAGTTCCTTATAGACTCCAATTTGAGCTCCCTCCACTTGCACAGAGGAAAGAAAGGATCTTTGCAAAATATCATTTCTTATTCTTCTGTCTGTAAAATATATCACCACATCTCTGGGTAATTTTCTTTGTCTAGCCACCCATGAATTTACTCTATAAATTTTATCTATTTTATAGACCACGTCTGCTGGATCAATTTTTAACAATACAGCCAAGGCATCTGAACAAATCTGTCTCAAATCTTGCCTATCATTTTCTTTTATTCCTCGAAGCCTAATAGCAAATTCCATGGATCGAAACTGTAACATTGTAATCTCATTTTCAACTCTCTGCACTTTATTGTCCACATCAACAATTTTAGAATCAGTATCCTTCATTTTAACATTAACTTCTGATTTAAATTCTTCCAGTTTGGAATCCACTTTGCTAATGGTTTCTGCCAGATCAGAAACCACATTTGTCAATTTGTCAGACACCTTGTCATAATTCTCTTTCATTGCCTCTTTGAATTCATTAATTTCTTTCTTCATTTCCTGTTGTGATTTTTGAAATTTATCATCCAGAGCCTGGGTAATAAAGTCCTTCAAATTTTGAACATCAAAGTCCTTTCCCTCACCCTGCTGGCTGGGAGGGGGCTGCTGTTCCGGCTTATGAGTGGGAGATCCCTCCCCTGCAGCCTTTCCTTCCTGTTTCTTTGAAGCCATTCTGCCACGTAAATTAACTTTTCTAAAAAAAGGAAGTCTTTTTTCCTTTGCTCCTCCACAAAGTCCTTTGAAAAAGTCCCCCAGATTTAACCAAATTAGAAATTAAGTAAGATGAAGCAAGCTCAGGTTTATGTTAAAAGGAATTTTTTCTTCCACTCTTCTCTGTTCACTTGCTACAAGCAGTGCTACAATGTAGCTTGTTCAAATAGCTTTGCAAGATCACTCTCCCTTTCAGCTCGTTAACGCTGGAACGGCGCCATTTTTTTTCAAGCCGTTCCGCTCACTCTAGCCTTTTCCCAAATCAAAAGTTCAAAAACAAAGAGTTACTTGCAGTTTCTTGGTTTGGGGGTTGAGGTTGTTTTGTAGTAAAATTATTTTTCATCAATTTAAATGTTTGCTGCAGCCGGCTTGCTCTGACAAGCAGAGTCGTCCCACGCCGTCCGGAGTCTCCGCAAGTTGAAAGGGAGCCGCACCCGTTTCCTCCCCAGTAGCAAACTTCTGGGGGTTCACAGGGGCTCGACCTGCCTCTTGCTTCCCTCTTCTCCTCGAATCCTCAGGATTTAGGAGTTTTCAAGCCGCTCCCCTCACTCGGAGCGGCTCTACAGGCGGCTGGGCTGGCGGTCCTTCAAAAGCGACCGTCTTCGCCGGTGGCAGACAAACCCGGAAGTCCTAGCCTGGTGTCTTAAGTACCAAACTAGCCCTCACCTGATAGAGCAGCTTTTCTCAAGCTTGGCAACTTTAACTCCCAGAATTCTCTTTAAAATTATTGAAACTATAATCAGTTAGCCATATGGGATTAATGTCGTTAAAGACTTGCTCTTCTCTTACTGACTGGTGAAATATACAGCTTCAGAACAGGTAACTGGTTTCTTTGGGGGGGGGGCATGTTTTGTTTCTGAAATAGCCCTGATCACATCAATATGATACAAGACCAATTTTTCCAATTTAAACCCAGAAGCCAACATTTTAAGCCCATCCAAATATTGTTTGCAGCTACCTTTCAAACCTAGGGTTGCATACTAATTCATTTTCAGCCCATCCTTTATGTAGTTTTATCCACTTTAATGAGAAACAGTTGCAAAATAAAAGAGAAATATGGCCCATTTATGATCATACCTGGAACTGATGATCCTCTGTGAAGAGCTGGTAAAAACAAAAAACATGGTTGTGTTAAAATCCCCTTCAAAAAAAAATCCAGTGTCTGGTTAAATGCATATATAAATCCCCTTTGCTACCAAAGGTAGCATTTAAAGTTACACATTCCACAAACACTCTCAGCTTTCTGCAGCATTTCTAACTGGCTATAAGTCAATTTATTTAATAGAGAAGAATTGCCTTTGAGATAAATGGACATGTTTGTCCTGGGTTATCTCTGCATTTGAGTGTCTTTAGACATATTAGTCATGCCTGATTCATTTCAAAGGGGCTACTCACATGTAGAGGCAATATCCAGCTGCTTTTGACAGTTAACAAATAGAAGCGGCTTCCTCAGTTGCTCCTTTAGGGATTTTTTCCCTCATTTCCTAACAATGAGCAATTTTGGACACAAATATTTGAATTGGCTTCTTTTAATCTTTGGTTGTTACGAACATTGCCATTTGATCAGCAGCAGTTGGTTAAGTACAGGAAGTCCTTGAGTCATGACCATAAATGAGCCCAAAATTTCTGTGGCTAAGCAAGCCAATTTTTAAGGGAATTTTGCACCATTTTATGAGCATTCTTGCCACAGCTGCTAAGTGAATCATTTCAGTTGTTAAATTAGTAACACGGTTGTTAAGTGAATCTGGCTTCCCCATTGATTTGCTTGCCAGAAGGTCACAAAAGGGAATCGTGTTACCCCAGGACACTGCAACCGTCACATATACATGCCAGTTGCCAAGTGTCTGCATTTTGATCATGTGACCAAGAGGAGGCTACAATGGTCATAAGTGTGAGGAAACAGTCATAAGTCACTTTTTTCAGTGCTGTTGTAACTTTGAATGACCACTAAATGAATGGTCCTGGAAGGCTATCTATAGGATTGTTCATGTATGGAAAATGTAAATTGCTAATGCTTGCAAATTGCCATTATGAGCCTCAGTAAATGTTGAAAGTTAAGTAGGATGAACTCCAGTTAGCATGTTGAAGGGAATCCAGATCAGATACCAATACCAATCTGCTCCATCATTTTATGCATCCTAGAGAGTCCAACCAGATGTTTTCTAAAGCAGTGTTTCTGAACCTAGGCAGCTTGAAGATGTGTGGACTTCAACTCCCAGCTGTGCTGGCTGGGGAATCCTGGGAGTTGAAGTCCAGACATCTTCAAGCTGCCTAGGTTCAGAAACACTGCTCTAAAACACAACATCAGAGAAACGCTTTGCTCTCCAGATTGGCAAATTTAGATTCAACCCTTCTCTACTGCTCACTTAGGCTCAATTTAGCTTCAAAAAAAATCTATTTGCTTTGCAACCTTCTAATATAATGACACCACGTCTGTTCATCTGAAGTTGGATGTGTGTTTTGTTCGATGACCAGGAGCCATCAAGGCAGGCTGAAATCCAGATGAAACACTAAAAACGCAGGTTGGTGTGGTTTTGTTTGTCAAAGGAGAACTCTTCCCCCTCTCTCAACATGGGACACGCCAACCACCTTGACTAAGAGTTTTAGCATGAGCTAAGATAAACTCTTGGTGGGCGTAACGCTTGCAAACCGTGACTTAATGCCTTTTATTCAGAGGCCTGCTGCCTGAAGCAAGATTTTATGGAGGCAAGATTATCCCCGAAAGAAGAAATGGGGATTGCTCCCTCAGGGCCCACATCCGTCTTCCCGTTCGTCATTCATGACCTCATCCTTTGAATCCAGTTCAATTTATACGCCGAGAACAAATCAGCAGCTACTGGTAGTCCTCAACGTACAACCACTTGTTCAGTGGCTGTTTGAAGTTACAACGGCACTGAAGAAAGGGACTGGCAGCCATTTTTCACACTTTCGATCATCATAGCATCCCCATGGTGGTGTGATCAAAATGTAGCTCCTTTGTACACTGTCCCAGGATCACACGATGATCACCTTCCACGATTTTTAATGTCAATCGGGGGAAGCCAGGTTTGCTTAAACGACCACATAGTTCGCTTAACAGCTGCAGTGATTCGCTTAACAACCGTGGTGTGTGTGTGTATGTGTATGTGTATGTGTGTGTGTGTGTATGGAATCATTTTGAATATTGTCCAAAAAAAGAAAAAACACCTTGAGGGAAAAAGCTTTCCATTAAAACTAGCCTACATTTGGCTAAATTCCTTATTTTCTACATGTTTGAAAAAGAATTTAAAAAATTTTCCACTACTAAAAAAAAAAATCTGAAGTGGTGCATACGTTTCTCAGGATTTTTCTCTTTCCCCCACTTGTCTCATCGGCCAGATCCTCCTTAGAATGAAATTGTGGTTCAAAATTGAGAGGAATGCCGGCCAAACCGCAACAAAAATCAAAACAAAAATGTCCAAAACAAAAACAAGATGGCGGCCACAACTAAAATCAAGATGGTGGCTGCAACAAAAATCAAGATGGCAGCTGCAACAAAAATCAAGATGGCTGAAACAAAAAACAAGATGGACACGCCACTCTTGTTATGTCTAGATAGTTACGGCTGCCATCTTGACTTTTGAACCCAGCTGCATATACGCAGGATCTCTTTATCATCTCCCTTAGGTTCAGCTGGCAGTAGCAGGGAAGAAAGAACCAAGGATTGCCACTTTCATTTCCCACAATCCTCCAACCACTTCTTCAATGGCCAAATTTACTGATTGTTGGCGGATTTAAATAACAAACCAGATTAGGAAACCAGGTTTGAGCAATAGTAGTAAGTGGATATACAGCAAGCACTAACACAGAACATAGGAGAACAAAAGAGCTGGAAAATGTAGGAAAGTCACAAAAGGTGGGATAAATCTCTTATTTCAATATTTTGTCTGCCCAATGTTTGTGACGGAAGATTACGAGGGTTGAGAAAGAAAGGGAAACCCCAGAAAAAAAGGTTATCCTGTTTCTCAGCAATCGAATTAACACAATCATAATGTGCTAGGACATCAAACTTGGCTTTGATACAGGAATGCCTACAATTGATGCCTTTCTCTCAAAGTCTTTGACCTGACTCTCCCAGGCCAGGTCAAAAAAGTCAAATTGACCAATTTGGCACCGGAGAGCAAATATGTACTCCGAGTATAAAACTGTCTTGTTTTGTGACCAGGACCTACAGTTGCCATCTTGTTGTTTTGGTCCCTTCCCAACTCCCCAATGGATGCTGTGGCTTTCTGCACAGTCATTCCTAGTGCCCAGCCCCTTCCTTGTAAAACTGCTTTGCAATCTTGAGAAAAATCAAATAAAATGTTCAATATCGAGATCTGGAATCTCAAAAGAATTCCCGCTTGTGTCTGGCGGAATAAGGAATGGTGGTGGCAAACAAAACTGGTATTTTTTAACTAGCATTTCACAGGTTAAGGGGTCGGAATTCTGACATTTAAAACAGGTTGTGCTGCTCAGCTGGAAAAGATTTATAACTCCACCTTTCCCAACATTGACATTCTTATCAAATAAAACTACAACTCTTTGGCTTTCTCACTTCTTCAGATGTCTTCCATGAAAGAACTTCAGGGAAAAAGCAAGGAACCTTGCTCCCAGGAAACAAGAGTGGGGGGGTCAAGATGAAGGGTGTGAATGCACAACTGAAGACACAACAGCTTTTTAATGTGACTTTTGGGGAACCACTTTACATTAGCTAAGAGCTCCCTTGGAGGGTGGTAGCTTGTTCTTCGGACTGCTTTGGTGTCTTCAAGGCATGGAATGGCAGCAATGATAACAGGCAAAAATTCAACAGGGGGAGATTTTCCCAGTATAACATCTTTGCACAAAGAGATTGGGCTGGCAGAGTAGCTGGTCAGACAGACAGACAGTCAGTCAGTCAGTCGGAGAGAGGGAGGGAGAGAGAGAGAGATAACAATGTAGTTTCTGCAAATTTATCAAGAACTATACAAACAGACAGAAGGATCACGTACGGTATCTTCTCCCATTTGCAGTATCCCCAGTAGAAGAAACGTTATCCATGGGAAGTTCTACAGTGGGAGTACATGTGTACTCTCCAGTGCCAAACTGGGTTCATCTTTAGCCATGTTTTAAGACTCACGGAAATGCATATGAAAAGTTAGCCATGAGCTTGGCTGCTCACAGTGAGAAACTGAGATTAGACAAATCTAGATCAATGCTTCTCAACTTTAGAAACTTTAAGATGGGTGCTGGGGAATTCTGGGAGTTGGAATCCACCCATCTTAAAGTGTTGCTGTGGTTGAGAAACACGGGTCTACATCCAATACACACACTGTACTTTCTTAAAGGCGGCAGCCGAATGTTACATAAGCATCACCAGCGGTGATCCTCCTGTTTGAAACTTTAACTCAGGGTCATACACATGAATCAGCTCCCTCCATCACTACTCCTGGTCTCTTGTGAAACTGTTTTCGTTTCCTGTAAAAATTTGAAAATACTGTATATATTGAAATCTCCTGCTTCCAGGACTAATAGGAGCCTCTGGTTTGCAGACAGGAAGGGATGCTCATCCTCATTGCCACATTGGGGAAACACTTACTGATTTCTACAGATCAGCCTGGAACAGTCAGGATAGTAAAAGCAGTTGGCTTTGCTTAGACACCCTTCTTTCACCCTTTTCCCTCTCAAAATAAGAGATGAGGAGGTTTTGAACTGAATGCCTCCATGGGCACCACTTCCAGACATTATTAAACTTATTCTAAACAGAGGTACCAGATTGCAGAATCAGATTGCTGTTAAGATTGTGTTATTGGTTGTTCCAGTTTGTCCCAAAAAGGATACAGCATCTCCAGCTGGTCTTTTCTAATATTGAGTACACCCCATTTTTTTTCAGAACTAGCCAGAATTAAATGAGATTAAACTGTGCAACTTTCAAGAATTAAGCTCAAGTCACTTATACTTTTTTGATAAAGTACAGATTGCTTGCATACCCTCCCTGCCTTTTGCTAATCCACGTTCATTAATTATATCTCCTCCACCCCACTTCTGCCATCTCTTATGTAAATACTATTAAAAAAAATTTATTGGCAGGGTAATGGCTCTTAATGGCCATTATCCAGCCATGGCTACCATATGGCACATGGTAGAACTCTATTAACTAGTTTATCACAGATAACATTTGTTTTAGCCAAAGCTGTCGGGTTTGGCTTGGGAATTTGGCTTTGTTTTCTGTCGCCACAGAGCAATGTCTGTTGAGAAGGTAGATGCTCCATTTAACCACCCAATCACCTTTTTAATAAACAAGCTGTCGATTATCCAACCACCCAACTGAATCAACTTGTAATAAATTATAAATCAAAGTAGCCCTTTATAGCCCAGGCCCAGACCTGGTCTCACTACCCTTTATCCAAGCTTTGTGACTCACCCAAAAGGACCAAGGCCAGAATCAGCCCAATGTTGGCAGATCTTATCTGTCTGGTCATCTTTGCCAAGTTATTTCTTTGCATCTGCTTGTTCTCTGCAGGACTCAAGGTTTATATATATTCCAGGCATGTTGCAGGAGGAGGATCCCTGGGTCGCTCCACCCCCACCACACCTCTTCTGCCTTGCACAATCTGGCATTTTTCAGCATGTGTAAAGCTGAAGCCAAATTAGTCATCTTCCTCTCCCCCCCCCCACCAAGGACTTAATATACGTTTCCAGAATATTGACAACAGTGGTCCTGCTGATTTAGGAGTGGTGGTGGGGAAAATGAATTTTTGATCATTCTGTGGCTTCCCCCTTGCCCCTTATAAGGTGGATTCAGACAACCTCTTCTGCCAGCTTTTGCTACTTGCAATTCTTTGGGTCTTACATATGCAGGAATTCCTTTTTAAGGATACAGAGAGAAACAAGCCTTGCCTTGGTGGCCTAGAGCTCTCGCCTCACAATCAGGAGGTTGTGAGTTCAATCCTAGGTAGAGGCAGATGTAAGGTCTCCTGCTTGGGCAGGGGGTTGGACTCAGTGACCTGCAAGATCCCGTCCAACTCTGTTAATCTGTTTCTCTATGAGCGCTCACTGCCCATAATTCCTGATCCACACAGCAGTTGACTCCAGCTCTCCTGGAAATCAAATTGGTTGTACCTCCAGGCTTCCCATCTTCCCTGAGCGGGGAGGCGTTCCAGATCTATAGCTGTTTTTGGAGTATTTGCTCACTGGCGTCCGTGAGAAAAGCAGTAAGATGGCGGACAAGGGCATCACAATTGCCTCTTTGCTACTGCATCACAATGCTACAACTGATGTCTTCCTCATGTTGATCCCCTGTGGAAGCTATTTATTTATTTATTTTGAAAATTTTATATAGACGCCTACTCGCTCACGGCATTTTAGAAAATAAAAACACAATGTAGAAGAAACAAAATAAAAAATAAAAAAATAATATAATAATAATAATAAAATAAAACCCCCTCATACACACACACCCTCGGCGACAACACACACTCATATCAGCCATTTAATGAAAACTACAATTGCTACAAATATATATATAAAAAACAGTAAAACGCAAATATCCACGTAGGCAACGTGCTATGGTAATTCCAGTTACATTCTGTTCCTCAAATGGCCTCAGCTTTCAGCTAATTTCCCTTCTTTGTTTTGTGTTTTCCTGCTCAAATACTTTCATGTGGCCCTAGAAAAATAGTGATTCAGCCCTCCTGGACACTCCTGGAAGTGTTGGCTTGCTGGGGGTCCTGTCAATCAATCAGTTATCTAGAAGAACCCAGGAGGTGAGCTTCCTCTAACACAGCATCTGCCCTGTGGACTAACCCCCCCCTCCAAAGATTTATATGACTCTTATCTTGCCCGCCTTCAAAGGAGCCCTAAAAATGTGGTTCTTTTTCCAGGATTTCGTTTTAAGGTATTTGGTGGGTCTTGTTAAGTTGGGAGTGACGTAGGAAAGATTTTTTTTCTTAATCTATTCCGTCTGGATGGATGACTATACTCTTGTTTCATGTCGACTATTCACTTTTTTTTTTATCTTGTGAAATTGAGTAATTTTAGAGATGGGTGTCTAAGACACTTGATAAATGAATCAGTAAGGAAGACAGGACCCACTGCAGTCAGCTTCAGTCATCTTACTGCAATTCTACGGATACCTTTTCCATTCAACCGTGAGGCCCCATGTGTCCATTTTTACAGTGGCTGCCAGAGGCCCCTTTTCTGAGTAATCTCCTTTCTGATGGTTTAGTGAAGGATATCTTTTGCCTCATGGAAAACTCTACCAATGCTCCAGATACCAGCCAGCCAGAGCTGAAGAAGCTTCTTGGATGAGAAGCGATATGTTGCCTCTTGGACCAGAACTTCTGGACCAGAAAGTCCAGTCGTCTCTTGAAAAAGCACATTTGAGACAATTAACAGAACCGATTTTAGCTTTGAGTTGAGTCTCTAGATCAGTGGGGTTTTTTTCTCAACCTTGGCAACTTTAAGATGTGTGGACTTCAACTCCCAGAATTCCCCAGCCAGCCATGTTGGATTCTGGGAGTTGAAATCCACACATCTTAAAGTTGCTAAGGTTGAAAAACAGTGCTCTACATGGCCAGAGGATGATCCTCCCAGCAAATTCCAGCATTTTGCAGCCCTTCTCTTCCCTACAAGCTGCTAGGCAAGTTTAGACATCAAGGAGGAGCTGAAAACTCTGAGGGGCTAGTGAAAAAGCAGAATCATAAGTTGGCTGGCTGTTCTTTGGTCTCTTCCTATCTTCTTCTTCTTGTGACAATGACAATGAGTCTTTATTGATTATCCCTTGGGCCATATCAAATCTTCTTCTTGTTGTTGTTGACTGAGAGCAAAGGAGCTGATGTTCTGTAACTACGCATGTCTTGTTTAGAGATTTATACAATTAAATCTGGAATTATAATGCCACATTCCCAGTTTGGTGTGTTTATTATTATTATTTATTATTATTATTATTATTTATTAAATTTATATACCGCCCTACTCCCAAAGGACTCAGGGCGGTGAACAGCCAAAAGATAAAATACACATAGTACAAACGTTAAAAGCCATTTAAAATACATTAAATACTTTGGCCCAAAACAAATTTAAAACACCCCAATTTATAAGACAAATTTAAAAATAGCAATTTAAAAGGGAAGTTAGGCCAGACCAGCCTGCTGGAATAGGAATGTTTTGAGGGCACGGTGGAAAGTGCGCAGATCCGGGATCCTCCGTATCTTCGGGGGGAGCTCGTTCCAGATGGCAGGTGCCCCCACAGAGAAGGCTCTCCCCCTGGGGGCCACCAGTCGACACTGTTTGACCGACAGCACCCTGAGAAGCCCCTCTCTATGGGAGCATACTGGTCAGTGAGAGGCTACTGGTGGCAGAAGGCGGTCTCGTAGGTACCCCGGTCCTAAGCCATGGAGCGCTCTGTGTTCTTCTTTCAGCTACTTAAACCTTTTTGATCCTTGCATTCTTCTCTTTTTGAGTTGAATTGTGATTTCACTCTCCTCCAATTCTAATGGAAGAGAATACTGGTATCCAATGGTGGGTTTCTACCAGTTCACCCCAGTTTGGGTGAACCGGTAGTGGCGATAGCAGCAGGAGGCTCCGCCCACCCACCTGGACGTCATCACGGATGCTCTGTGCATGTGCAGAAGCACTGTGCACGAGTGAAGCGAGCGAGCACATGCGTACACCTCACAGTTCCGAACCAGTAGTGAAGGTAAGTGAAACCCACTACTGCTTGTAGCTCAGGGTTAAACTGTGTGATCCTCAGTGCTCTCTGAGCTTAATTGTTTTCTTGCAGATGTTTCATTTACCAAACGAGGTAACATTATCAGAGTTGAAGACTTCACATCTTAAACTTGATGATGTTACCTAGTTTGGTAATAAAACGTTTGCAAGAAAACCAACAAGCTCAGAGTGCACCAGTGATCCCATCCAATCCTCTTTGGTTAGAGATCCATAAGCGAAAAGAAGCTGCTTCTTCCCAGCATTGGAAAATCAACTACTCCCTTGAAGGCAAACTGAGTTATGTTCTCACCTCATCACATAAAAAGTAAGTGTGGGTTCTTCACTCTCTAAAGTACCTTCCTTTCTATTTCAAGGACAGGAAGAAACAGCTCATCGTGGATATGTGGATGGACCTGCAGCCAAGCACATGAGCTCAGTCTCCCTTTAGCTGGAACGACATGTATCTTCCTGTTCTTCAAAGTTCAGGTGTAAGATAAGAAACTGTGTTTTAATGACTACTTTCATAAAGCAGCATCCATGAGTCATTCTAGGTCCCTTAGCCAGAAAGGATAAAGTTAGGTTGGCATTTATTATAAGATGTTCTATAACTGATAGATTGTTTTCCTTAGCAATAAAAACAACAGCAACAGCAATTAAGGTTCATTAAATAAATGTCAATTTGCTATCTTTTCACGAGAACCATATTCTACTTTCCAGGTCCCTTTTTTGAACTCATTTTTCTTTGTGGCAATCTCTTCTAGATTGGAATACCAATGTTCAGATCAATGCATATGTTTTTCCTTTTGGAAAAACTGTGCAGGGCATACCTCCAAAGAAAAATAAACTTCTAAGCCATCGTCTTATCACTGCCTTATTTCAAGAGCCTCATTCTTGGAGGCTCTTCCTTCCTCCTCCTCTACTCCTGCACCCCCACCATCTCCACATCCTCTTCCTCCTCCTCCTCTCTGGCCAAGGTTGATAGAAAACGTAGAGATGGACAGGTTAAGCAATAAGTGTTCAGATGCTATGTGAATTGCTATCTTGGGTGCTCAGACCTTTGGCAAGGAGAACAAGAAGGAGGGAAAATCAAAGAGATTAGCTCTCCAAGATGGAACTGCCCTCTAGAATTAGGAGTGGAAAAGAAGATTAGATAGAAGAGTCGAAGAATTGATCTAAAGCAAGTGTTTCTCAAACTTGGCAGTTTGAAGATGTGTGGACTTCAACTCCCAGAATTTCCCAGCCAGCTATGCTATAGAACAGAACAGAATTTTTTATTGGCCAAGTGTGATTGGACACAGAAGGAATTTGTCTTGGTGCATACGCTCTTGGAGTACATGCTATGCATAGCTGGGGAATTCTTGGAGTAGAAGCCCATACATCTTCAAACTCCCAAGTTTGAGAAACACTGGTCTAAAATGAATAAAAAGAAGGAATGGGCCAGGAGAACATCATTTAAGTCAGTGTTTCTCAACCTTAGAAGCTTGAAGATGGGTGGACTTCAACTCCCCCAGCGCTGGCTGGGGGATTCTGTGAGTTGAAGTCCACCCATCTTCAAGCTACCAAGGTTGAGAAACACTGACTTAAGTGGTGACAAGGAAGGACAATGATGTGACTTAAAAAAATTACCCATTTTTTTTGGCAGTACCTGACCTTGAATGATCTCAAATGGTGAGGTAGAACAATGAAGCAAGGACATAGGTGGGGAACCATTAGAAATAGCAGAGCTATTTGTAGTAAGACAAAAGGGTCATAACAGGTCAATTCTACAGTGTATCATGAAACTACCAAGGCATGTCCATAAAGTCACTAGGTGTTGGGTTGACCAGAAGGAGACCTACTCTGCTTCTTTCACATTTAATTCTATGAATTTGTGTAATACTGTTTCCTTTTTACTGGGAAAACCACAGTGGCAACATTTACAATATACAAACCATGGTATGAGGTTGAGGTTCATGCTGCAGGCTACGTCGAAAATGAACAAAAGCCACAAAGTCTTTGGAAGGTCATAAAAGTCTGAAACATCCTCGTGGCGTTTTTGATAACTTAAGGCCAATCACATGAGCTGACTGCAGCTATTATTATGTCCTGTAGCATGGTCTGGCAGGGTATGATGGAAGTTGTATTCCAAGGTATCAAGGGATGGGGGGAAATACCTTACTAGGACTTAGCAATATTTATTTATTTATTTATTTATTTATTTATTTATTTATTTATTTATTCATTCATTCATTCATTCATTCATTCATTCATTCATTCATTCAATTTATATGCCGCCCTTCTCCGGAGACTCAGGGTGTCTTACAACGCGTTAAGCAATAGCCTTCATACTTTTGTATATACTGCTTAGTAGGGCATTCGGGGCCCCCTAAGCGGTGTTCTTTTATATACAAAGTCAGCTTTTTGCCCCTACAAAGTCAGCTTATTGCCCCTACAAAGTCAGCTTATTGCCCCTATAAGGGTCAGCTTATTGCCCCTCATTTTACTTACCTCGGAAGGATGGAAGGCTGAGTCAACCTTGAGCCTGGTGAGATTTGAACTCACAGTAATTGCAGGCAGCTGGCAGCTAAGAGCTACTTAACAGCACTTTAGTCCACTGCACCACCAAGGCTCTTATGGCATTCCATATGGCATTCCAGCACCTAGGAAGGGCACCCCAAAAGATGGATCTTGATGGACATCTGTTTTCATCAACCACACCAAGGTTCAGGTCAGGCCTCGGATGATATTCGTCAGCACTGAACATGTAAGACGTATAGTCACCGATGCCAAGAGCGCAACCCTAACATCAAGGCTCACTCCCTTGTGAGAGGTCATGGCTCTCTCTCTCTCTCTTGCTTTCTTTGTCATACATGCCAATTACATGCACGTTCAGACTCCCCCTTCCCCTCGGGGTTCATAGGGAGGCTTGGCTCCTGCTAAATGGGCTTCTCCTTTGCCAGCTCAGATAGCATTGCCTGAGATGGTTGTTTGCCAGGTATGCGAAGATGACTGAGCTGTGGAAAGGAGAGGAGAGGCCACGTGTCAGGTGGGAAAAGAGGGGAGGAGTTGTGTGAATCCTTCCTTAGGCACAGGTGATCCAGAAACAGGCCTGCCTTGTCTTGCTGAATGGCTGGGAATTCCTCAGCCCTTGATAGCGCCTTGGTAAGGGGGCGCAGTCAAATTCCTAACACCAAAATCAGAGCTAGAAATGCTGGATCGAGCATTTAGCACCTATGGAGTCACTCCGGATGGTTACAAATCGCGTCTATTGCTAATAATGCTAATGGAGAAATTCTGGCATCAAGAATATTATAGCCTGGGGTTCACATCTGGTGCACCACAAAGGGCTGGTTTAACATGAAACCAGAAATCATGATCCATAAACCCACAGCTGGGTTCAATGTGGGTTGCCATGTATCATAAGTGCCTCATGAGGACTAGTTCATTACCGAAGCGTCGCAACACTGAAGCTTGCTCACACATTGACACAAAAGAAGTTTCACCGTATAATCTTTTAAACAGGGGCATCCCAAAAGTGCAGGGAGGGGATTGTGACTCAGCCTTTTTTTAATGTGCATTGCATGTGCAACATACCTAACATGGGGGAGACTTCTATCACAAGGCTGTAGCTGCCATTTTGACTCTTTTTGATACCCCCTTCCATCTCTCCACAAATGCTCCCGATTAATTAAATGCTACAATGGTCGATTCCTGGAGTGGGCAGAGGATTGGAATTTATGAGCTCCAGCGTCTCTTTCCATTCTGTCATTTTATCTTCCATGATTTTATTAATGCCTAGATCGGGGTGTCCAACCTTGGCGGTTTTAAGACTTGTGGACTTCAACTCCCAGAATTCTGGGAATTAAAAGTCCACAGGTCTTAAAACCGAGAAGGCTGGACACCACTGGTCTTAATGCTCTGGGTTGCTAAGACTAAAGATCTATCCTGTTTTTTAAAAAGAAGTTTAAATATACTGTTAACAGGAACTATAATATGCAAATATCATGATTGCCCTGCATTAAGTGCATTATAATACTTGGCTGACTAGGTGGCTCAGTGGCTAAGACACTGAGCTTGTTGATCAGAAAGGTCAGTAGTTTGGTGGTTCAAATCCCTAGTACAGGTCTCCTGCATGAAAGGGGGTTGAACTAGATAACCTCCAAGGTCCCTTCCAACTCTGTTATTGTTACATTCCCAACCTTAGTGTTTTATGACCTAATAAAAGCTAACCAGAAGTACACTATAAGCTGCTCTTAAATCCATGTCACCAACAAGATACTAGATGCTGAAAAATGATTGTTTAAACATATCAAAATTCAATGGTTTCATATTAATTGGATCTTGGCCCTCAAATCTCTCCAGGAAAAAAAAACAACTTTAAATCAGCAGTTTGGAAGAAAAAGAAAGTGTAAACCAGACTGGAAATACGATCAGATGTGTTAATACTATATTTTTGTAAGCCTATATTAACAGAATCTTGCAAGTCTGAAAGTACAAACCTTCTACTGTCTCCTTTACAATCTGAGCAGTTACGAAGGGTTCCTGCCCTTTTCAGTCTCTTTCTCCACCCGTTATGCAGTTGCAGGCTACGCCTTCTCTTATCTGAGCATTCCTAAGAAGCATCTTTTGTCGGTTTCTCAGAGTGTTTCTCAGGAAGAAAACGAGCAAATATTGCTAAATGCCAACCAGGAACTATCAAGAGGATTCATAGGGAGGAACCTTGGATCAGGGTGTGAGCCGAAGGGTGTGGCATCATTATGCCAACCTTTTGGCTAGGAACAAATTCGTTAGACCAATGGTCAGTCTATTTGTAAAATGGGAATAAGGATAGAAAGAGCACTGATGGGAGATTAAAATATATACAAAGATCCTTCCACAGATCCTCCTGAATGGTGGAGAGAGGGAGGGGAGAGGGGAAGGAGGAGAAAATAGATAGAAGACAGGTAAATAGATAGAAGGACAGACAGACAGGAAGGCAGGCAGGCAGGCAGACATGATGGTATTATCCATTCAGTCATATCCGACTCTTGGCAATTCTATGGATCAGGTCTCTCCACATCTTCCAATCTTGCACTATATAGATAGATGGATGGATGGATGGATGGATGGATGGATGGATGGATAGATGGATGGATGGATGGATAGATAAATGGATGGATGAGAGAGAAGAGGGGAGAGAGATGATTAGAAATGATAGATACTGGTAGGTTGATACCCTATTTCCCCCAAAATAATACATTCCCTGATAATAAGCCCAATCGGGCTTTTGAGCGCATGCCAATAAGGCCAAGCACTTATTTCAGGATTCAGAAAAACATAAGACAGGGTCTTATTTTCAGGGAAAATAAATAAAATGATAGATAGAAGATAGATAGATAGATAGATAGATAGATAGATAGATAGATAGATAGATGAAAGATGAATTATTAGATGAAAGATAGACAGGCAGGCAGGCAGGCAGGCAGGCAGACAGATAGATGATGGATGGATGGATGAGAGAGGAGAGAGAGATGATTAGAGATGATAGATACTGGTAGATATAGATAGATAGATAAATAGATAGATAGATAGATAGATAGATAGATAGATAGGCGATGGATGGATGGGAGAGAGATATGATTAGAGATTATAGAGATAGATAGATAGATAGATAGATAGATAGATAGATAGATAGATAGATATGATGATTGGGTGGATGGATAGATAAGAGAGGAGAGAGAAAGATGGTTAAAGATGATAGATACTGGTAGAGAGAGAGAGAGAGGGAGAGATATGATGGGTGGGTGGATGGTTGAATGGATGGACAGAAGGACAGATGGATGGGTGATAGATGTGTGTGTTTGTGTGTGTGTGTGTGAGAGAGAGAGAGAAAGATATGAGATGAGATGAGATGAAATGATTAGAGATTATAAATACTGATAGACAGACTGGCAGACAGACAGACAGACGGTAGACAATAGACAGATGAATGAATTTCAGTTTTCTTTAACTTATAGTGTGAAAGGGATCTTACATTGGATTTTTTGGGATGTTTTAAGAATTCACAGCACCCCACCCCCCCACCCCCCATATTTCACCCCCTGTCTTTCAGCTAGCCAAGGGACACCTCTGAGGGGTATTTGAGTTTGTTTTCCTTCCTATTGTGGTTCCTTTCTAATTTTTATGATTCAGCTCATCAACCAACTATGCATGCAGTTTCCTCATTTTCGCCCAGTAAAAAAGGCCCACTTCCTGTCTTCCTCATAAAATATTTGAGCAATCGCTTTTATTTCCAATTGCCATCACTTCCTGAACGCTGGTTATAGAGTTCACAGAGGGCTGATTTTCTTTTCCATGACAGAACAAAGAAGATTGGCAAATGTTGCTGAAATGATTTTGACTATTTGCACATCATAAAGAGAGGGACAGCCCCGTCCGATTCTCCCAAATAATGCAAATGTGCAGTTGGCCTCTTGTACTCTATTGTTAATTGAACCAGAGTGTGGATTTTCAGAAACTGAACAGATCTTTGCAGGAGTTTTTTTCCAATCACGGGTAGTCCTCGACTTACGACCACAATTGAGCCTAACATTTCTTTTGCTGAGCAAGACAGTTGTTAAGTGAGTTTCGCCCCCATTTTGCAATTGCCACAGTTGTTAAGTGAAACACTGCAGTTGTTAAGTTTGTAACAGAGTTGTTAAGTGAATCTGGCTTCCTCATTGATGCTGCTTGTCCAAAAGTTGCAAAAGTTGATCACGTGACCCCGGGACACTGCCGCCATCATAAATACATGCCAATTGAATTTTGATCATGTGACCATGGGGATGCCGCGACAGTCATAAGTGTGAAAAACAGACATGTCATTTGTTTGCGTGTTGTTGTAATTCAAATGGTCATTAAATGAATGGCTGTAAACCAAGGATTACCTGTAACAAGTTTTATTAAAAGCTTTTATGAATTGGTTAGTTGGAAATGGACACCAGACTTCTGATGCTTTGGCACCAAAGTCTAATACAGTTTTCCTATGATGTCATGGTAAGATCCTTGGTCTCTTTTTTTAGATGATCTTCCAAATTTTCTCAATTAGGAAATCTATCCATCTACTCCCAATTATCTTCTCTACTACCTACCAACTTTCTATTCTACCCTTTTGAAGGTTTTTTTTTCCCCTAAATAAAATTAAAGAAACAAAGTGAAGTGCAAAGCAAAACACAGCTTTTAATGTCAGCTTTATTTACAGCAAACATACTCTTAGAAGATTTAAATCATGGTTACGTGCAAGATAGGAGCAGAGGGCTGATGGGTGTGTGCGGGAGCATTCTATCCATTTGCCTTTTTTGGGACTTGGGACTTACGTAAAATGGCTTCACCTCTACTGCCGGCCATTTTGCAAATGCATAGATCACGTCCCCAGCCTCTATAAAAAAATGAATCACCAATGCTGAATGGTTACTTGACCTCTGACCCTGACTAAGAGAAGGAACTTAGCTTATGAAAACATAATCAAATGCGCTGTTCCTGGTGTTAGTCCCAGGAACTTGAATTTGGTTTCGGAGTGGTGAAATATTTAGACAGCTTGACAAATAAAAGGGATGTTAATCAGAACAGATTACAGTCAGGGTAAACGGTGGGTGGCAGCCATTTCTGTTTCGTTTGGGGTAACCAATTTTGCATTCTCTTTCTTTTCTTATAATATTGTAGAGTTCTGATTTCCTGAAAGTGGTGCATTCAGTTTTAGGAACTGCTTCTGTATCGATTAATTCCTATCTTCTGGTCAGTGATTATTAGATTATTAGGTAGTCCTTGACTTACAACAGTTCGTTTAGTAACTGTTCAAAGTTACAACATCACTGAAAAAAATTTAACTTATGACCATTTTTCACACTTACAACCATGGCAGCATCATGATTAAAATTCAGATGCTTGGCAAACTGATTCATATTTATGATGGTTGCAGTGTCCTGAGATCATGTGATCCCCTTTTGCGACTTTCTGACAAGCAAAGTCAATGGGGCAGCTAGATTCACTTAACAACCATGTTACTAATTTAACAACTGCAGTGATTCACTTAACAACCATGGAAAGAAAGGTCGTAAAATGGGGGAAAACTCACTTAAGAAATGTCTTGTTTAGCAACATAAACTTTGGGCTGTATTGTGGCCATTAAGTCTAGGATTGTAGGTATGTACCTGTATACATACAGGTATGCATAGTTTTTGGAGATCCAATTATATTGCAGGATGCAGAAGAACAGGAAGGGTGGCTGTTCTGTCAGAACTGATCTTGACCTTTTCCTCCTAAAAAGGAGCCCAAAATGAAATGAAATAACTATACTACAGGTAGTCCTTTACTTACGACCACAATCAGGACCAGAATTACCACTGCTAAGCAAGACAGGTGTTAAGGCCTGATTTTGCAACCTTTTTTTGCCACATCTGTTAAGTGAATCTAGCTACCCCACTGAATTTGCTTGGAGCTCAGGTTACCATAGCAACCGTGCATGTGACTGTGGGGCAATGGTTGCTAAGTGCGAGAACTTTTTTCAGTGCCCTGGTATGTTCAAATGGTCACTAAACAAATGGCTGTAAGTCGAACCCTACCTGTACCTCTGCTCAGAAAGAATTAGGTATTACCTAAGTAAATGCATAGTGCATAAATATATGCATAGTGAATTCCACATCAAATATCAAGACTAGCTATTATTTTGCAGAAGAATAAACTTTGAATCCCACTCTATAGCTAACCAGCTAGAACAGGGGTATCAAACTCAAGGCTTGGGGGCTGGATCCGGCCCACAGGGTGATTAGATCCAGCCCACGGGACTGCCCTGGAAACAGCAAAAGGACCGGCCTGCAGTGCCTCTGCCAGTGAAATGCCTATTTCTGGCCCGTGGGCAGCCCTCATGAGCTGTTTTCGCTGGCAGAGGGTTGCAGCAGGCCATCGCAGCCAGAAATGGAGTTCGGGAGCCCGTTTTCACTGGCAGAGCGCTCGGGCCACCACAGGTGCCCCAGACATGAATGATGTCAAGCTGGCCACGCCCACCCTGTCCACGCCCACCCCAGCCACCACAACCATGGTGCGGCCCTCAATGAAATTGAATTTGACACCCCTGAGCTAGAGTGATGAAGGAGTATAAAGAATAAATGAATCACAAGATTTACTAGATCTGCAAATACATACATACATACATACATACATACATACATACATACATACATACATATATATATAGACAACTTTTTCTGGAATTTTGGAGATCTGCTGCCCTTAAAACAGATTGGTTGTCTAGGTTGCTCTTTAAAATGTGTTTATATTGTAGAAATGAGAAGATGGAACAATACATTGTGCTATATGGTTCAAATCAGGGTTTTTCACTGGGATCTAGAGGTGGGATTTAGCCGGTTCAGGCAAACTGGTAGTTACGGCCAACTGCTAGGCCCGCCCACCCGCCCCGGCGCTATCCCATTTTATACAATCACCATGTTTTTGACACAGTGTGCATGTGTGCATGGCGCGCGTGTGTGTGAAGCTATTCTGTCTTATACAATTGCCGTGTTTTTGACGCAGCGTGCATGTGCGCAAGGTGCATGCAAGAGCGAAGCTATCTCGTCCTATACAATCACTGTGTTTTTGACACAGCGTGTATGTGCGCAAGGCACACATGGGCACATTTTTGATTCTGGGTGAACCGGTTGTTAAATTATGTGAAACCCACCTCTGCTGGGATCTGAAATCCACAAATCAAGTTGCCAAGTTTGAGAAACACTGGTTTCCTGAAGAATTTGATTTAACCTACATATAATCTAGATTTCATAACGTCTTAAAAGCCTGCGCTAGTTAATGTTAAGAGCCTTGGTGGCGTAGCAGACTGTTAAGTGCTGTTAAGTAGCATCAGCTGCCTGCAATTACTGCAAATTCAAATCTCACCAGGCTCAAGGCTGACTTAGCCTTTCATCCTTTCGAAGGTAGGTAAAATGAGGACCCAGATTGTGGGAGCAATAAGCTGACTTTGAATAAACAAGAACACAGCTTGGGGGGGCCAAAAGCCCTACTAAGCAGGTATATACAAAAGTATGAAGGCTATTGCTTAACACATTGTAAGCTGCCCTGAGTCTTGGAGAAGGGCGGCATATAAATCGAACCAATAAATAAACAATAAATAAACCTTTTTTAAAAAAGTTTCAGTTCAGTTTTTCAAGTGGTCCTCAGCTTATGACTGTAATTGAGTCCAGAATTACAATCGCAAGATGTGTTGGGTCATTAAACAGGTCACCACATGACCATGCATAATTATGAACCTTTTTTTGGCCACAGTTGTTAAGTGAACGGCGTAGTTGTTAAGAGAATGCAGTGATCGGTAAGGAAACATATGGTTGTTAAGCGAATCCATTGTCCACAATGGGTGTCTTTTGTCAGAAACAGGAAGTAAACACTGGTTTCTGGCAGAACACGTGGAAATCCTGGTCATGTGACTGGGATATTGCAAATGGATGTAAATGCAAGCTGGTTGCTTAGCCACCCAAAATGCAATCATGTGACCGGGACGGGAGGGGGGGGCAGCCATCGGAACAGTCCAGGGGAGATCTGTCATAACTTTATATAATCACTAAGAAACTGTACGTAGGTCAAGGACTACCTGTATATTATTATTCTTTCTATTGCATAATTACTATTGTGTTGTTTTACATGCTATAGTAATGACACAATAAGATCATTTTATAATCAACACTCATAAAATCAATTCTGTTAAACATGATGCTGCAGTCTTTCTTTCTTCCCAACATGTCAGCAATTGTAAAAAAAAAAAAAAAACTGAAATGCTGACATAAAGAAAACAAGAAGCGGAGAGAAATAAATGCAGGGAAGTAAATATTAGCCAATTCAATTTCATAGTTAACCCTTATAATATTTTTGGACTTTTAGAAGAGGAACTGACTTTTTCCAAGTATATTGAAGAACTGACTCTCCCTTATAAATTTGGGAAATACTTCTATTTCTGGTTTCCACTGTTGAAATTTCAGAAAGAAAAAGATCAGTAACATTTCATCACTCTTCATTATGAACCCTGGCCCCGTTTTGTCACTCCTTTGCGTAATATTTGGTTGCTATCTAACATTTTTTTCACCCTTTCCTTTCTGTCTTTTGCTTTCTCATTCTTTGAACTTGGCCTGAAGTCAAACAAGATTTGGAGCTTCCTTTATTGCAGCTTCTTTGATAGTATTCAGCTCCGTGATGGGACACCATGCCTGCCTGACTAAACCATACGATTAAGAGCTTCCTTGACCAATTTCCTTTTAGGACAATTTCATTGATATTTCCTTGCCAATCACTCTCACAAGTTCATCGTTTCACTGAAAACTTTAGGGAATTTCTGGACTTCTTCAGAAACGTGGGTTTCTGAAGGACCCATAGATCCAGAAATGAACATAATGTGGATGCCCAGAAAGAATCATGTTCTGCTTGATTTGGAAGAGTGCTCAAATGTTTTACTGGTGAAAATTGCAGCCTGATTTCTACAAGGTATCCAGTTGGTGGAATCTGTATCACAAAAACCATAATGGTTGAATCATCGAACGTTGAGTGTAAATTGAAACCTTCTGTCTTCTCCGCACTGAACTTGTATCTATTGGTATTGGCATGTGCTGGTACCTCATGACACCTTGGGGTGCAATCTCCCAATACTCTCTGAAAGGTATGCAAATGTATATGCAAATGTAATGTTTAATATGGCAAAACGTACACATGAAAATATGGAAAGTAATCATATCCCATTTAATGCAGTGTTTTCCAACCTTGGCAACTTAAGAGAGGTGGACTTCAACTCCCAGAATTCCCCAGCCTGCATGTTGATTGAGGAATTCTGGAAACTGAAGCCCATTTAAAGTTGCTGAGGGATGAGAAACACCGATTTAGAGTATTGCATTTTAAGCATATACATGACTAATAACAGATGTTTTCCCAGAATAATTACACTCCCCATCATATATTTCAGTGGTGAAATGCTCCGCTGGTCGCCACTGGTTCGCTGCCCGCACATCAATGGTGGGTTGCCCCCAGTTCGCACCGGTTCTATAGAACCGGTAATAAAACCGGTGGGAGGCTCCGCCCACCGACCCCGACATCATCAAAACGCTTCTGGGTATGCGCGGCCCCGCTGCGAACCGGTAGTAAAGATAGTAAACCGGTAGTAGAACCCACCCCTGCCGCACATGTGCGGAGTGCGCCAGATGGGCGCTGCACATGTGCATGCACAGTGCATACCAAACACACACTGTGTGCGCATGTGCACCAAACACATGCTTTGTGCAGAAAAAGGAACCATTTGAAGATAAGTAGAACAGCGAGGGGGGGAACAGCTGTGCCATGCAATTTAGATTCACTAGAAAGCAGGATAAATCGCGTGGCACACCTGATCGTCGGAATTACCGGTTCGGACCAATCGGTAGCTTTTTTTTTTACTACCGGTTCACTGAACCGGTAGATTTTATCACTACCGGTTCACCCGAACCAGTGCGAACCGGTAGGATTTCACCACTGATATATTTGATATGCCAGAGAAAGAGCCCCAGTTGATAAGGCTTCCAGCTCTGCCAAATTTCAACCTTGTCTCCTCTTTCCATCACATCAATTCCATCTCAGTAAGGACAAAATAAAACTTTCTTCCATGCAAGCTCTTTACAGTACTTTACTCTGAACAGGGACAAAACTAAGTTATTTTTAAAAGAATTCTAAGGGTCATTCCCATAACCTGATTCCTGAGGTTTCCATGGGGTCTTCCTGCCTTATTTTTATACCAGATTGTTGATAGTGGAAACAATCCAATTGCATGCTGTTTTTTCAAATATGGGCTGACACAGAATGATGGAGGTTTTGGCAAGTTCTTGGTTACTCATCAAGGGGATGTTATTCATGCTTTGTTATGTTTGTTCGTGAGAAGAAAAATCACTGTATCAGGCCGGTAGAACATTTTCTCCTAAGTGAAACCCAACCTCATGCAGAGAAATTTTGATTGAGAAAATGAGGCAAGGAGAAATGAGTAGACATCCATCCACCTACCCACCCATCCATCCATTCATCCATCCAAACATCCAGTTTTAACTCAGACGTTCCTGTTAAAGCAAATGATTTACAGGTAATCCTCAATCAAAAAGCATTTGTTTAGCGACCTTTCAAAGTTATGAAGGCACTGAAAAAGGTTATTTATGACCATCCTCGCACTTACAACCATCACAGGGTCCCCACGGTCATGTGATTGCAATCTGGGTGTTTGGCAACCAGCTTGCACTTATAATGGTTGCAATGTCCTGTAGTCACATGATCACCATTTGCGACCTTCCCGGTCGACTTCCAAAAAACAGACTCAGTGGGGAACTTTGCAGGAACTCACAAGCCTCAGACCTGTGATGCCTCCCTTAATGACCATAGCAAAATACCCATAAAATAGGTCAAGATGTTTCACTTAACAACCATACCGCTTAATGACAAATTTTACAGTCCCTGTTGCGGTCATCATTTGAGGACTACCTGTATTGGTGAAATTGAACTGAGAGAGAAAGAGCACAGTCTCAATTCCGCATGGCTGGTGGGATATTATTAAAAGGATGACTTCCAGCATTTTTAAACCAGTGTAAAAAGTTTACTCTATGGCAAAAAGTCCAGATATACAGATAGCCCTCAACGTACAACCATTCATTTAGTGATCGTTACAATGGCACTGAAAAAAGTGACTTATGACTATTTTTCATACTTATGACCAGTGGTAGACTCCAAATTTTTTAACAATCAGTTCTCTGCCCTAATGATTGACTGGGTGGGCATGGCTGAGTGGGTCATGTGACTGAGTGGGCGTTGTCAATTCTACATCACTTGTCTGGGTGGTACCTGTATGGGACAGGCAGGGTTGGGGAGGGAATTCAGGGGTTTCTGGTGGGGGGGGGGTGTTTGTGTCTGTGTGTGTGTGTGTGTGTGTGTGTGAGAGAGAGAGAGAGAGAGAGAGAGAGAGACTGTGTCAATCTAGACTGGGAAAGCTGGCTGCAAGAGGAAGAAAAGCTGGGTCAGCTGGACCCAGACGCTTCCGGGGTCCTCTCATCCCAGAAGCAGCAACCTCGCACTCTCCCTCTCTATTAGCTCCCTTCTTCGCATGGGATCACCCAGCAGCAGAGATGGAGAGGGAGCACAAGTGGCCGCTAGCATTGAGGGGAGAGTGCCTCACAGAAATGGGAGCACACAGAAATCCTGTGTGAAGAAGGGGGCTAGCAGAGAGGGGAAGAGTGCGAGGTTGCTGCTTCTGGGACAAGGTACCTGGTATCTGGTACTGGTACCAGACCTGGTACATGTCTGGGTCTGGCTCTCTTCAGCCAGCTTCTCTTTCTCTCGCAGCCAGCTTTTTTTGGGCTATTTTCAGGCCATTTTCCAGGCTGTTTCCAGGCCGTTTTTTGGCTGGAAAAATGGTCTGAAAACAGTCCCAAAAATGCCCTGAAAAAAGCCCGAAAAACAGCCTGTTTTTTTGGGGGGGGCATTTTTCTAGCCATTTTCAGGCTGATTTAGGCCAGAAAAACGGTCTGAAAGTGGCCTAAAAAAACAGTAAAAAATGGCCCAAAAAAGGGGCGGGGCAGGGCCAGCTGGTGGTCCGATTTGCCGGTTCTCCGAATCGCACAGAATCGGAACAACCGGTTCACGAGAACTGGTCTGAACCACCAGCAGCCCACCTCTGCTTATGATCACTGCAGCATCCCCATGATCACATGATCAAAATTCAGTCTCTTGACAACTAACTCATAGTTACGATGGTTGCGGGGTCATGTGATCACCTTTTGCAAACTTCTGACTAGCAAAATCAAGGGGGAGGCCAGATTGACTTAACAACTGGGTTACTAACTTAACAACTGCAGTGAATCACCTAACAACTGAGGCATGAAAAGTCATAAAATGAAGGAAAACTGACTTTAACAACTGTCTTGCTTAATTTTCTGGTATCTTAGCTTTGTAGGAAAGCCCTCTCCTCCTTAAATTAAAATATTCTTTATTTTTATATTAAAAAGAGGCCAGAGAATATTTCCCCTAAAGGCGAAATAGAGAAAAATCTTAAGACAGAAAGCAGCCCCAATCTTCCTGCTATAGGAAAACAACCTCAAGCAGAAGCATGAAGAGACCAGTCTTTAGATTTTGTATCCATTCAGAAAAATTGGGCCACTCTATCCATAAGCAAAAAAACAAACAGAGACTCCAGATAAGCAACACAATTAGGCAAACCAAAGCTAACAAGATTCGCTCAGATAAACGCCTAGGATTTGCATTTCCCCTTTTGCCTATAGAGCCAGCCATGACCTCTAACGACCCCATAGGAATCTGGCAACAGCCATTAGAATATTAAAGGACATGTTCTTGCACATGAACAGACATCTCAATCACAAGGCCCCAAATAATGTATAAAAGCCCACCTATCTCAAATCCATTTTGTCAGCCACTCCAGAAATTAAAGTTTCTGCCACCCAAATAAACAGAGGACTTCTTTCCTGCAGCCAGCCTCCATTTTATTTCCAACATCTTTCTCCTAGCTTGGAACCGGATCGGATTTTTCTTCCAACCACTTCGATTTGGGAAAAGTTACTTTTTTTGCAAACAATAATAGGCCAAGTTGTCTTTCCTGTTTACCTCAGTATTTTGGGAATTCCAAAATTGTTGGAATTTTTATTTGTTCTTAGATCTTGTCTGCATGTCTGCTTTTAAAATAAATACAGTACATACAGTAAAAAAAAACATACAGTAAAGGTAAAGTAAAGCAGAACCGGTAGTGCGGACAGAGTATCTCATGCCTTCATGTTTTTCTGCCAAGTCAAGGATGCAAAAGAGTTTGAGTGAGTTTACAGTTACCTTAAAAGGAAACAGCCAGTTAATTCTTTATTTGCTTTTCAATAGAACAACAAACATCATAGTTTGCTTTCATTTTCAAATCTGCATCTAAGCAGCGTATCACAGATCAGGTAGCTGGGTAATAAACATGAGCCTATTGTTAAAGGATTTTGAGAAAAACCCTGATACTTACGCACTTTCTTTTAAAGAATACTTTTTAAAAAAATCAACCCTAATGCTTGACCAATAGAATCACATCTATGCAATGAGGAAACAACTGCCTTGTGTTTGTATGTATTCAATAAACTATTTGCTGTGCAATTAGGAAATAATCTGTTGAATACATACAAACAGAAGGAAAGGATTATTGAAATGTAATAATATATTTGCTGTGCCTTCACAGTGTAGTGAACAGATATTAATATTCTAATAATGGAAAAGTGGAGAATGAACTTCCTGCAAAGAAAATAGCATCAAATTAATATAAGCAATCCTTCATTGAAAAGAAATATGGGTTCTGTTCAGTGGTGGGTTTGTAGTAGTGGCGGCGGTGGAAGGCTCCACCCATCTGCCCTGACGTCATCATGGATGCTCTGCGCATGAACAGAAGGTTCTGCACATGTGCAGAAGCGCTGCATACGAGCAAAGTGAGCACAGGCGTGCGCGCACTCCAGGTTCTGAAGGTACCACCAAAGGTAAGTGGAACCCACTACTGGTTCTGTTGATTTCCTGTCCTGGAAATCCTGAGAGCTCTAATGTGCAAAAGCTGGCAAGGAAGTGGATCAAATGATTGTATATGCTCCAAGCCTGACATTTTAACTCTAGCCCACGGACAGAAAGTTATACAATAATTCAATGCAAAGTACTTTTCTATTAGGAATAATCACGGGTCAGTACGAAAAAGAAATAAAGTATCTAATTATCCACATACTAATGGCAGCAAGGATAGTCGTTGCTCAGAACTGGAAGCACGAAAACACACCAACAGAAGATAAAATAATTGCTAAAATTATGGAATGTGCAGAAATGGACAGACTCACAAAAGAAATACACAAAAAGGAAGAAACAGATTACTATTTAGTATGGCAGAGATGGTATAACTGGTTGGAGAATAAGAAAGGAAAATAAAAATAGACATACAAAAGAGAGGTCAAAATTCGTAGACAAAAATTGAGTACCAAGCAAGAAATATAATTGATTCAATATGGAGTTTAAGATATTATTATGTAAGTAAATATGTAGATATATAGATAGGAATAAAAATATAGTTTACCGATGTGATAAACTTGGAAAAAAGTCGCAAGACTTGATTTATGTTTATTTGTGGTGTTTGTTGTATTGTTGTATATGTTTGTTTGTATTTTTTAATCAATAAAAAATTAAAAAAAAATTCAATGCAAAGTAATTCCATTAATTAACATAACCTTGTTGTATTTTTTTTTTAAAAAACTTCAGTTAAAAATATTGGGTATCTTTCATCTCTCTGGCCATAATGACAAAGGGGGTTGTAAAATTTTTATTTAAAGAATTACATCAGGAGAATAGAGCCACAATGGTTTAGTGGTAAAGACTACAGGTTAGAAACCAGGAGATTGTGGGTTCAGACTTGAACGCTGGCTGAGTTATTTGAACCAATAATCAAGAGATTCAGTCCTGCTTTTGCCATGAAAGCCAGCTGGGTGACTGGGCCAGCTGGTGGGTTTCAACATTTTTACTACCGGTTCATGGACATGGCATGGTGGGCGTGGCTTGGTGGACGTGGCAGGGGAAGGTTACTGCAAAATCCCCATTTCATCCTGATCAGCTGGGACTCTGGGAGGCAGAGAATAGATGGGGGTGGGGCCAGTCAGAGGTGGTATTTGCCGGTTCTCCAAACTACTCAAAATTTCCGCTACTGGTTTTCCAGAACTGGTCAGAACCTGCTGAAACCCACCTCTGCCTTGGGCCAATCATTAGGAAACTGTGGGTTCTAGTCCTGCCTTAGCTATGAAAGCTGGCTGAGTGATTTGGACCAATAATGAGGAGACTTTGAGTTCCAGTTCTGCTTTAGCCATGCTGGGTGACTTTGGGCCAATCACCAGGAGACTGTGAGTTCTATTCCTGCCTTGAGCATGAAAATCAGCTGGATGACTTTGAGCCAATCACCAGGAGGCAGTGAATTCTAGTTTCACCTTAGCTATGAAAGCCAGCTGGGTGATTTGGAGGCCAGTCACTCTCAGACCAGAACCACAAGCTCAGGCGATTAAGCCAGTTAGTCAATTCCTGTTGCAACCAATGGATCACCACATGGTTGACCTGAAAATAAAGTACAAATGTCTCACAAAACAACCAGGAGAAGAAACTCTGCTGTCTTGTATCAGACAGGAGTCTCTTCAAGGAGGATCAGAATCAAAATGTCAGCTGGGACAGTGCAATTGCCAACCATTTAGTATCTGCATCACAATGGGCCTAAAAAAACAGGCAGTGTTCCAACTATATTGTGGTGGCCACTATCTTGACTTATCTTTTTACCATATACTGGAGACGTCCCGGTATCTGAGTTCTTCATCTTCATGAAGCTGGCTGGCTTCTGATTTCCATCCTCCTCCTCCTCTTTATCTAGTATATGCGGTGTCTTTTTGGGTTAGGACACCATATCTGTCCTGTAAATGCTCCAGATGGAAGCTGAGTTATGTTCTCAATCGGTTGGCTTTGTCGGAACTGAAATGGTGAAACAAATGTCTACGTTATTTCTAAGTTTCTGACGTTATTTGGGGTGAATGTTTGACTAAGGTGGACACAGGTGAAGAATGGCATCTGGGTAAATACTTCGAAGTGAAGAAACCAAAAAGAAAAGAAAAACGAAGAACCAAATGCAGTAGTACTATCTTAAAGGAACAAATAAACTGTGGCACAATCCACCATTGCCCACAATCCTTCTTTTCCTAGAGTCGGATTATAGATAATCCTTCACTTACAACCATTCTTTTAATGACCATTGGAAGTTAACAATGGCTCTGAAAAAAGTGACCGCTTTTCACACTTACGACTATTACAGCGTCCCCACAGTCACGTGATTAAAATCTGAACGCTTGGCAACTGACATGCTGCTTTTCTTAATATTATTGATCCATCGAGTGACTGATTTGATTTATATGGCCTCCCGTCTCACACAAGCAACAAACAGAGTTAGAAACGCCGAAACAATGCAGAACAATAAAGAGAATGAAGGTATACACACAAAAGGAACAGAACTAACACAATGGCAGCTGGTGATAACCATCAGCAGTTAATCAATAGTATCTCACTGGCTCATCTAACCTCCCAACATGCCTGGGAGGACAGCCAGGTCTTAAGGCTCTTCAAACATCCATGAAGGTTAGGGACAACTTTTTTTTTTTTTTTTTAATGCCGCCCTTCTCCGGAGACTCAGGGCGACTTACAATGCGTTAAGCAATAGCCTTCATACTTTTGTATATTTTATACAAAGTCAGCTTATAGCCCTCACAACCGGGTCCTCATTTTACCCACCTTAGAAAGGATGGAAGGCTGAGTCGACCTTGAGCCTGGTGAGAATTGAACTCACAGTAATTGCAGGCAGCTGGACGTTAAATGCTGCCTTAGTAGGAGGCATTAGCCTCCTACGCCACTCAGGCTCCTGAGTGGCGTAGGATCATGGGTGAAATGGACAGGCAGACTCAGCAATAAAAAAGGCTCTCTTAGTAGATGGCACTCTTTAAGAGATGGAGCATGACTTTCCTGCTGGGCTGCTGGACAATCAAAGAAAGGGGTCCCTCAAATTTTCTGGCTCCCTATCTTGAAGGATTTTATAGAGCGCCACCAGAAACTTAAATTGTACCTGTATGGTTTTTATTTGGTTCTCCTTTTTACTACCATCTATTATACTGATTGGGAATATCAGAATAAATTCCAGTAAATATTGTAAATTGCAGCGTAGACATTTGGCGCTGAATGGACACATCCAGCTGTTGAAAAGAACAGTTCTTGGCTTGCATAACTACACATTTAATCTACTTATCAGTCCAAGGTCAATGGTTTTCTCCCAGGTATCAGAAGAGCCATATCACAGTTGAGAGTTTTCTTCACTTTCTATCTTTGGAACTGACTCTGTCCAGAATGACATTTGCAATGGGATTCTTAAAGGAGGGGTGTCAAACTCAAAACTCCAGGGGCCAGATGTGGCCCGTGGGGTACTTAGATCTGGCCTGCGGGACCACCCTGAAAACAGTGAAGGACCAGCCCATGGTACCTCTGCCAGCGAAAACGGAGCTTGGGAGGGCCACACACGGTCTTCCTGAGGTCTGTTTTTGCTGGCAGAGGGTTGGCAGGAGGCTGTTGTAGCTGAAAACGGAGCTCGGGAGCCCATTTTCGCTGGCAGAGTGCTTGGGTCACCACAGGCGCCCCCGACATGAATGACATCGAGTTGGCCACGCCCACCCCCGGACCCCCGGACCTTCCAAGGTCAAACACAACCCTGATGTGGCTCTTAGTGAAATCGAATGTGACACCCCTGGCTTAAAGCTTCAAAAACTAATAAAAAATTTTTTTTTTCCACAGGCCCTGTGAAATTGCTTTGAAAAAAAAATCTATTAATTTGAATCGATAGATATTATGCTTGTACATCCTGGGTCTTTTACTTTAGAGGCTTCTTATGTTATAAAGTAGTGCTATAATTTATTGTTAGCATCATGTTAGCATTGTTGTTTACGCTCTGTCTCTATTCTGCATAATTATAAGCGCAAGATAAACAACATTACTATTAGTAGTATATATTTATGCCAGGTTTTGTTCAGGAGCTCAAGGTATCATAGTGTTCCTTTCTCCTATATTTCCCAAATACTATAACACTGCGAAGTAGGTTGTGGCACAATGTTGTCCCATTAATTTAAAGAGTGTGGGTTGTTACAAAGAAAATGACTGCTAATTCACTATCATTGATATTGCACAGGGAGTCCAAGACATACAACCAGAGATGGGTTTCAGCAGGTTCTGACCAGTTCTGGAGAACCGGTAGTGGAAATTTTGAGTAGTACAGAGAACCGGTAGTAAAAATTCTGACTGGCTCCATCCCATCTATTCTCTGCCTCCCAAGTCCCAGCTGATCGGGAGGAAATGGGGATTTTGCAGTAACCTTCCCCTGGATTGGGGACAGAATGGAGATTTTACAGTATCCTTCCCCTGGAGTGGGGTGGGAATGGAGATTTTACAGTATTCTTCCCCTGCCATGCCCACCAAGCCACGCCCACCAAGCCACACCCACAGAACTGGTAGTAAAAATTTTTGAAACCCACCACTGCATACAACTGTAATGGGGCCTGCCCATTATGATTGTATATTTAATGGTCATACAATGCGATTTTTTTGCAGCAGTTGTTAAACGAATGCCACGCTGACGGTTATTAAGTGAATCAATGGGTGCAGTTTTGCCAAAACCCAGAAGTCCTGGTTTTTAGTAAAACTGTTGTAAAATGCGGTCAATGCAACATCCCCATGGTCATGTGATTTATATTTGGATGCTTGAAAACTGACTCACATTTATGACAGTTGCAGTGTCCTGGGGTTGTATGATCATTTTTTGCAACCTTCTCACAAGCATAGTCAATGGAGAAACCATATTCATCTAACAACAGTGTTGTGGATTTAATAAGACCAACACAACTTTTGGGTTAATCAGAGACAATTTGTATATTGCGCAATAGGTTCAAAGCTCTGTACTCTGAAGCGTTGAACAAAGACAGAAATTAGGTACAATGGTTTTTATACCCTTCTAGACAAAGGATTCTGTTAACTCAGCAATTCATATGGTCATATACATTTGTCATTTTTAATTGACATTTCCTAATTACTGAGTTTCTTTGCAAAACAGTTATAATTCTTTTTGTAGATTACTGAAGCATAGACTCAAATCATCTTCTGACGATAGACAACTTTTAACTCATGTGGATCCCCTTGACCTAACCAACCTTTAAGCTGTATGTCATTAGAATGTTCTTTTCTTCTGACAACTTAGAGGCCTCCTAGAGGAACCAAAAGGATTTTGGCTGAGTTTGTACTTTTTCCAACCGGATGCATTGCTTTTTAGAATAGAGTGAATAGAAAGTTATCCAGTGGTCATCTATCAGAGCCCGCTTCATTTACATTAACAGTGTTACTAATTTAACCACTACATCGATTCAATTAACAAATGTGCCAAGGAAAGTTCTCTAAGTGAGAAATTTGTTAAGTGAGTTTTTCTCACTTAAGCAAGATAAAATTTGGGCTCAATTGGGGTTGTAAATTGAGGATTATCTGTATTAATTTTTGCCTTGGGAAAACACAGACAGTATTTTATTTTTATTTTTTAAATGTACATACATCAGCCTTTCAATTTGCCTGTACGTGCCATTTCTCCTTTTACTTTTCCATTCAAGTCACGCTTTCATAGCATGCTGTGATTAAAAAAGAAGAAGCTGCATATTCATCGTGCTACTGTGGATATATTTAAAGCAAGTTTTTAGTCAAGAATTGTTGCAAAAGGATCTAAGCAATCAGAAAGAGAGGAGTTGCACAAAATGCAGGATTTAACATTGTTTTAAATCATATTTGCCTCTTTTAAATGTTAACTTTCATATACTGTTTTTAATCTTTTAAAGCAGTCTTTAGTGTCTATTCAACTTCAGCAAAGCTGGCTGGGGAATTCTGGGAGTTGAAGTCCTCCAGGCTTAAAGTTGCCAAGGTTGGAGACCCCTGCTTTAAAGTATTTTATTGTACACTGCCCAGTATCTCTTTATGAAGGAGATGGGCCCTTCCAAAAATGCAATAAATAAAATGAAATGAAAATATATATAAAAAAGAAAACTTAGGCATTACATTGTTTAAAGTTAAATATTAATCAAAGACAATGTGATTAATAAAAGACAATGTAGTCTTCTAACATTTGGCTATAAAGTGTTTGTTCCTTTCCTGACAGAGCATTGGAACACCCATTTCAACTGACACCTATAAAATGGGACCTGGGGTCAAAAATTGCAGTATTAAGTGCTCCTATTAAATCTGCCAACCAACCAGTTATCCCTGTTCTCTGAAAATGAGATCATACAAGTTCACAGACCATAAGAAAGCTTTTTTCCTGTTAGGGTGGCTTTTGATAGCTTTAAGGTGCCTTCTATCCTACCCCATCTCACATCATGTAAATCAGGGGTATCCAACCTTGGCAACTTTTAAGACTTGTGGACTTCATTGGCTGTCTGAGGAATTCTGGGAGTTGAAGTCCACAAGTCTTAAAGTTGCCATGGTCGGACATCCCTGATTTAAAGATTTTTTTTCTTCCTGCTTTTAAAATAACAATATTTGGCTAGCAGAGAAGCAATTCCTTTGGTCCTATCTTTTTAGGCCATTATAGGACTAAACATTTTCTTTCCCAATGCTACTTAACCACTTGCTTCTTCCCTGGGTAAATTTAACTAGGGCAAGTTCTCCCAAGTCTGGATCCTAGTCACATATTGTCCAATTGATATAAAAATAAAAGGCAGCAATACATTAAATGAAATAACTACATATATACAGATAGTCCTTGACTTACAACCATTTGTTTAGTGACTATTCAAAGTTACAATGGCATTGAAAAAAAAATGACTATGACCATTTTTCACACTTACAACTGTTGCAGCATCCCCATTGTCACATGATCAAAATTTGGAGATTTGGTTCATATTTGTGACGGGTGCAGTGTCCAAGGAGTTATGTGATTAACTTTTGCAACTTTCTGACAAGCAGTCAGTGGGGAAGCCACATTCACTTAACAACTATGTTATCAACTTAACAAATGCAGTGATTCATTTAATAACTGTGGCAAGAAAGGCCATAAAATGGGGCAATACTCATTTAACTGTCCTGCTTAGCAACAGAATTTTTGGGCTCAATTGTGGCCATACGTCAAGAGCTACCTGTATATTTAAAATTATTGAGGCCTTGGCAAATTCGCAGCTGCATTATTTTGGTGCGTGGTCCATGAGATTTATCTCTGTAGATTATTTAGACATTCCTGTTTATTTAAAACAAAGCTGGCATGGTTAATCATTGAGGCTCAGCAAACACCAGCAAGTCATTTTGAAACGGCTGAATAAGCTAGTTGGGATCACCTTCTCTTCACAGCTCAATCTGAAGTGCTTTGGAGCCTTAAAATCTTTCACAACTTGCTGCCCAATGCCTCTAAATCAGAGTTTTCCAACCTTAGCGATTTTAAGGCACGTGGACTTCAACTCCCAGAATTCCCCAGCCAACATGTTTTGCCACAGTTGGGAAATTCTGTTCTAAATCATTTGGCCAAGATTTTAAGATTTTCTTTTCCGCGTTCCTCTATTGGGAAAAAACCATGAACCCAAGCAACTGTTTTATCGGAAACTTCCAGCTAAAGAATACTCTTCCTCAGAACTATACCCAGGATTATTTTCATGCTGCTTTGGCAATGAGGCGGAAATCAGTTTATTTTAATTTGGCCTTAATTTGCTTTATCTAGCTTATTGTTAATGCTATTTTTTCCATTTTGTTTTAGTTCTGACTTGCATTTATCTTTGCTGGCAGTTGTTCTGAGAACAAAAATAAAGTTTTAGATACATAAACATTTGAATAACATTTGAGTCTCCATCAGTTCTAAGATAATGTAATGTATAAGCTTTAGGGTAACCTACAGAGCACGTACTAATCTACTGGTATTTTTCTTCCCTCCCTCACCTCCTCCCAATCTGAGTTTTGCTAACCTGTTTGGGCACCTAACTGCAAGCCTCTCTTTTGGGGCAGCCAAAATGCAGGGCTGTTCACACCAAATTAAATAAATAATAACCAGTAGTTGTTTTCTTTCTAGCTGCACAACTCCACAGCCCAATGGCAGCAACCAGTCAGCTCTCTGATCTGGGCCACAAAGAATCTGGATGACTACTGGAAGAAAAAACAAGTCCAGTTGCCTCCTGAAAAAACACCTTTAGGACAACTATGACTTGGATGACTGATAATCTCTACAGACTTTTAGCTATACAATTTGGGATGAACACCCTTTGAATGGTGTGGGAGTAGAATGGATTTCCAAAGAAAAATTGCAGACTAAAGGAACCAGGAGCGCTACTCAGGTGATCCTGAGGACACAGATAAACCTCCAAGTGTTTCAGCAACCCTCTAAAACAGGGCTGTCAAACTCGTGGCTCACAGCTCGGATTCATCACATGCTGGCCATGCTCACACCTGGTTTAGCGAAGGGGAAAAAAGTCCTGATATGTCACATGACACCACCATGATGACGCACGTTTGACACCCCTGCTCTAAAAGCATGCAGATGACCAGCTCTGTGCAAGGAACATAAATCCTTCCATCCCCCACTATCCTGTCAGAGCTGAAGAATCCTCTTGGATGAGGAGCAAAACGTCCTCAAAGAAAAAACAAGGAAGTCCAGTTGCCTCCTGAAAAAAACAACTTTCGGACAACCATGACGTGGATGTTTGAGTATCTCTACAGACTCCATCTACAAAGTTGTGGCAAGAGTTACCTATCACACCAAAGCCACACTACCCCAATCCAGAGGTGGGTTTCAGCAGGTTCTGACCAGTTCTGGAGAACCGGTAGCAGAAATTTTGAGTAGTTTGGAGAACCAGTGGAAAAATTCTGACTGGCCCCGCCCCCATCTATTCTCTGCCTCCCAAATCCCAGTGGATTGAGAGGAAATGGGGATTTTACAGTATCCTTCCCCTGCCAGCTCATCAAGCCACGCCCACCAAGCCATGCCATGCCCACCAAACCACACCCACAGAACTGATAGTAAAAAAATTTGAAACCCACCACTGCCCCAATCCTCTTAGAAATACTAAACAAGCTGGCATCTGATTAAGATAATGGTTGTGTTAAAACACCAGGGCTGCATTGCAGTCTAATGTGGGAAAAACATCCCTGAAGGGCAATTTCCAACCATTTCTGTATTGTTGCTCTAATCAAGGCATGTCCATAGGATTGCTGGAGTTCTGTCGGACTAGAGGGAGCCCTTGCCTTTTAAAAGCTCAGGTGGCACATTCTCCTAGACAAGGGATCTCCAACCTTGGCAACTTTAAGACTTATGGACTTCAATTCCCAGAGTTCCTCAGCCATCGCTGTTTATAACTTTATAACTTTCCCAGCCAGCTTCCAACAAGCAAAGTCAATGGGGAAAGCCAGATTTGTTTAATGGCTGCATGGTTCACTTAAGAACTGCAACAATTTGCCTAACAACGGTGGCAAAAAGGGATGCAAAACTCATGTAACAATTGACTTGCTTGGTATCAAAAATTTTGAGCTCAATTGTGGTCATCACTGAACAACTACCTGTACAGAAAAAAAGATTCAGAATTAGCCAGGGGTGAAATAAAGCAGGTTCTGGCAGGTTCTGGAGAACTGGTAGCGGAAATTTTGAGCAGTTCAGAGAACCGGCAAATACCACTTCTGGCTGGCCCCAGAGTGGGGTGGGAATGGAGATTTTGCAATATCCTTCTCCCAGGAGTGGGGTGGGAATGGGGATTTTGCAGTATCCTACACCTGGAGTGGGGTGGGAATGGGGATTTTGCAGTATCCTACACCTGGAGTGGGGTGGGAATGGGGATTTTGCAGTATCCTACACCTGGAGTGGGGTGGGAATGGAGATTTTGGCAGTATCCTTCCCCTGTCATGCCCACCAAGCCACGCCCACAGAACCAGTAGTAAAAAAAATTGGATTTCACCACTGGAATTACCCAAAGTTTACGTTTCATTCTCCTAGACCAGGGGTCTCCAACCTTGGCCATTTTAAGACTTGTAGACTTCAATTCCTAGAGTACCTCAGCCAGCTTTGAACTCTGGGAGTTGAAGTCTTAAAGTGGCCAAGGTTGGAGTCTGTCAGATGTAAATGCCTTATTCTCCAATGTGTAAATAATGTATATATGGAACATCAGAGGTTAACTTATTCTTTGGACTTTAATGTATTCATAACTTACCACTCCCATTCCTAGCTCCACCCCTTGTATATATAAGGAGCCACCCTCACCATTCTCGTCGCTTCTACCTTGAATATTCAGTGAATATAGAATGCCTATCATAATTAAAAAGAAATATATTTAAAGCTCTAACTCCTATTATCTTTATTGAGTCTGATCCTGAAAATATTGCAACAAGCTGGTAGCAGAGGATGGTTAATTGACTCAATAAGTAATTAAAAATGTCCAAGAAAGATAGGCCCAACACCAGGGCCTACAGCAAAGAAATAGAAACTGATCAAGAGATGGTCAACGAATCCACCAATGCGATTTCGAGAGAATCCGAAGAATACGCCACTGAAGAAGAAGAACTAATGAGTGAAAATAATGACCAGAAAGAAATCGAAATAGAAAATAACGAACTCAGGTCAGAGATATTAAAGATACTAAAAAGCCAAAAGAATGATGAAAGTCTCATCGCGGACCTCCAGGAGATGCTGAAGAACAGCGGAGCAGCGAGAGAGAAAAACGTCATTAAAGAAAAACCCAAAGATCAAAAAACCGTAAGTGAGATGACTACTGAGAAAATAGTTGTTAAAAAGAAAAGATGTGATCCCGCGCGAAATTTTGAATGGCAGCCATCTTGGTTTCAACGAACTTCAAAAGAGAATGAAGCAGAGCCAATCAAAACGCTCAGTTCAAAATTTCTGGCGCGAAAAACACTATCAGACGAAGAAAGTGAGAAAGAAGTCTCAAACTCTTCAGATGATTCAAAATCAGAAAGTGAAGACGATTTAACAAAATCTCAAGTAAAATCAGCAATGAAAACGCTTTTTGCTGCTTTTGGGCCAAGACTGAAAATTACCAAGACATCTACGAAGAAGCAAGAAATCAAACCGGCGACTCAAGACCTGCACGCTCCCATCCTGACTTCGAAAGCGACGACGCCCGAGCCCAGAGAGCCATGCCGATTTCGCCCTACACCACAGACAAAATCGAATACCAACGCACACAAAAAGAAGAAAAGAACCGTCACCACCACCAGAACCCCAAAAACCGAGCCAGAGACCGACTCATCTGAGGAGGAGCGGATCGAGAGAGCTGAAAGGGAGAGAACCTTCCACGACGCCACCAAAGAAGAAATGAGCAACGCGCATGTGCGAAACTACGTAGACGACCCAGAAGGACTTGAACTGGCCAGAGAACCGCGCAGACTCATTGCAAGCATCCCAATGCCGTTCTGTAATTTCCTGCACTTGAGAGATCACGGACTGCCCCAGGTTGTAAGTAATGGACAGAATAATGTAGGTAACTTACCCAGTGACTTCCCAAAACTTAGAATTGATGGCATTAATTTACAAGAGTGGTACCAACAGCTTCAGGTTATTTTCATGAAAGAAAATTTACTATTCTTTATAACTAGCCCTCCAAGAAGACCTTGGACTTTAAAAATAGATTGTTTACATCATAGAGCATTTTTCATAATAATATCTAGCGTGTCTCCTGCAATGTATCATAGCATCAAACCAAACCTAACTGTATCAGAAATAATTCAATGCATGTTTAATCTATTTCACAGCGATAGCGTAGCCACAACCACAAGAATGTCTAAGGATTTCTTTTCCTCTAGAGTAAAACCAGGGGTTTCTATAAGTGAGCATTTGATAAATCTAAACAAAATAAGAGCTGAGCTACAATTGAGGGGGGAAGTGATTTCAGATCAAACAATGAAAAGTGTTATTATCAATTCACTTGATCCATCATGGGATAGCTTTATGTCACACTTAGATACCATTAATTTGGGATATTTATCCATAGAAAGTCTATCTAACAAATTGATAGCAGAAGACAATTCAAGAAAAAATCGATCCAGTAACCAAACAGACCACAAACCTTTTAGGAAAGTAGTCTTTCAAGATAAACATAATGAGGCCTTTAGATGCTACAATTGTGGATCCAGGGAACATAGTAGAAGAGACTGCCCCAAAGTCTCAAGAGAGAGACATAGACCAGAATATAGGAGCAAATATAATTACAGACAATCTTCCACAGATAGACACAAATATAGAAGCCCACCAAATTACAAAGAAGGTAGAGGGGGTAGAGAAAATTCAAAAGAGAGGAAATCTGGGTCACTGAATGGGCTAAATAAACAAGACAGCACCAGAACACAGCAGGATGAGAATAACAATTGGCTTATTGATTCTGGTGCAACAAATCACACCACCAACAACAAAAGTATATTATCTTCATTTATAGAAGATAAGTTTGTGATAAAGGTAGCTAATCAAGAAAAGGTTCAAGTACTAGGCAAAGGAAATGTGACCTTGCCTGGTCTAGGAAAAATAGAGGAGGTATTATTAATCCCAGAAATACCTCACAACATACTAAGTGCCATAAAATTAAGCAGAGAATCTGATATCAATATAGTTTTCTCAAAGGGGAAAGCAACTATAGAAAAGAACAAAACAAATGTAGGTACTGTAATGATAAAAGGAGGTCTACCCTATCTGATAACTATAGAAAGATGTTTACATAACATTGATTCAAATATGGAAGATTGTATTGAAGCAGATGATGAAAATGTCAGTAACAGTGACAATGATGAGTGTAGAATAACTCATGATCACAAAAATACATACAAAGAAAAGAAACCAAAAATAGGTAAACCAATTCATGATGAGTGTGCTCACATCTTACACAGGAAGTTAGGACATGCAAGCTTTCCTGTAGTACAAAAAATGACTGAACACGCAGAAGGTGTCAAAATAAAAAATTGTGAAAATTATTTGGAATGCTCAGTATGTAAGTCCACCAAACTAAAAACCAGTCCCAGACCAAAAAAATCTAACAGATCAACTAACAGTATTTTTGATTTGGTACACATGGACTTAGTTGGTCCATTAAGTCCCTCAATTACCTATAGAAAACGTTACTTCCTAACAATAGTGGATGACTACAGCCGATATGGTTTTGTTTACACATTAAAGCACAAGGATGAAACATTTCAGAAATTTAAGGAATTCTACAAACGTATAGAAACACAACATAATATCAGAATAAAGCAAATTATGACAGATAGGGGATGTGAGTTCATGTCTAAAGAATTCTCCCAATGGTTAAAGGATAGAGGAATGTTACATTTCACGTCCAATCCTTTTTCTGCATTTCAAAATGGAGTTGCAGAGAGGAAAAATTCCACACTACAAACCATGATTAGGTGCACATTAGAGGATGCTGGTTTAGGCAAACAATTTTGGTCAGAGGCATTACATTATTCGAATTACACTCAAAATAGAACCTGGTCCAGTATTGTGAATAAGACACCATATGAGGTGATGTACAATAGAAAACCCAAATTATCACACATGCACATATTTGGAGTCACTGCAGACGTACACATACCTAAACAATTGAGGAGAAAGGGAGAAAACGTATCCAGGAGATTAAGATTCATGGGATACGAAACTGGAACCAAAGGGTACAGATTTATTGATAGTAATAACAAATTTATAGTATCCAGAACAGCTGTGTTCCATGAACAGGCCAATTGGTCAAAATTGCACCTTAATGAAATATTTCCTAATAAATGTAAAGATACGATATCTTGCGAGGAAGGAACAACAGAAAATCAAAATATTAACAAAAGTAAGAACAAAACCAAAACTTGGACTAATAGTCAGCATAAAATAAAGACAGACACATTAACAAAAAAGGAAGCTAGATATTTGCATGATAACCATAGCAAGCCTGAAAGAACTATTAGAAACAATAGAAACCAAATACCAAATAAATACAAAGATTACATAATGCATATGAATGGAGAACAAATAACACCTAATACATATGAAGAAGTATTGAAACTTCCACATGAAGAAAGAGAAAAATGGGAACTAGCTATGGAAAAAGAGATGGAAAGTTTACAAGGATTAAATGTATTCACACCTGCGATCGCACCTAAGGATAAAACAATTATAGGTACCAGGTGGATTTATAAAATTAAGAACTTAGAAGGAGGCAATACCTTATACAAGGCTAGACTAGTTGCACAAGGCTATGCACAAAAATATCCAGAAGACTATACTGATACATATTCACCCACAGTGAGAACAGAGAGTGTCAAAACAGCCCTTGTAGTAGCATCTGCACTCAATCTGGACGTATTCCAATATGACATACAGACCGCATACTTACATGCAAAATTAGATAAGGAAATATATGTAAGAGCACCACACAGTCAATACACTAATAAGAACGAAATTTGGTTATTAAATAAGAGTCTGTACGGATTAAAGCAATCCGGCAAAAGATGGTACGATTGCTTGGTAAAAGTACTTAAGACCATGGATTTCAACGCCACCACTGCTGATAACTGTTTCTTTGTAAAAAAGAGTAATGATCATATTGAATTTGTATTAATTTACGTGGACGATATTTTATACATTGGAAAGCATAAAGAGAGCAGGGAAATCTTTGTAAATAAGTTAAATGAACACTTCTCACTGAAATCTCTGGGTAAAGTGAATAAATACCTTGGTGTGCAAATTAACAAAACTAAAAGGGGATTCAAACTTACACAGAAAGATAAAATCATCGAACTCCTAAACAAATGTAACTTAAATAATGCTAAAACCTGTGACACCCCTATGCAAACTGATTTTCTTAGAAACACTGATGAATCTTCCCCTGAGTTTAAAGACAACACATTTTACAGATCAGTTATAGGTTCACTCCTTTATATATCTAATTGGACTAGGCCAGATATTGCATTACCTCTCAATCTATTGTCAAGATATGTTAGTAAACCAACCTTGTATCATTGGGAAGCTGTCAAAAGAATTCTAAGATATCTGAAGGGTACATTAGATTTTTGTTTAATGTTGGAACCCAATAATGACAGAGAACCAAAAATTACTTGTTATGCTGATGCAGATTGGGCTGGTGATACATCATGCAGAAAGAGTACTTCTGGTTATGTTTTTCTATTGAATGATTGTCCAGTTTACTGGTATACTGGTAAACAAGAACTAGTAGCCACTTCTACTACAGAAGCGGAATATGTTTGTTTGTCCAAGGCTGCAAATAACCTTGTATGGTTCAATGATCTGATCACTGATGTTTGGAGGAAACCCACCTTACCATTTATTATGCATGAAGACAATAAAGCGGCCATTGAAATATCCAGATCCGATGCAATTGGACAAAGGTCCAGGCATATTGATATAAAGTTTAAGCATGTGAGACAACTGTCTCAAGACGGATTCATTAAAGCAATACATTGCGATACTTCTGAACAATTAGCTGACATATTAACAAAACCCTTACCTTCTAAACAACACAAATATTTAACTTCTAAATTATATGTATTATATTGTCCTGAATCAGAATGTAATTGGTGTTGTGTAACGAACCGGCATTTAGAGGGGGATTTGTCAGATGTAAATGCCTTATTCTCCAATGTGTAAATAATGTATATATGGAACATCAGAGGTTAACTTATTCTTTGGACTTTAATGTATTCATAACTTACCACTCCCATTCCTAGCTCCACCCCTTGTATATATAAGGAGCCACCCTCACCATTCTCGTCGCTTCTACCTTGAATATTCAGTGAATATAGAATGCCTATCATAATTAAAAAGAAATATATTTAAAGCTCTAACTCCTATTATCTTTATTGAGTCTGATCCTGAAAATATTGCAACAGAGTCCCCTGTCCTAGACCTAGTCTATCACCATTCCTGATCCTCGGCCAACCTTGAGATGCTCAGGAGGAAGGCCCCTATTTAGAGAACGCCAGAAGACTACAGCCCCCAGCATGCCTTGCTCCTTTCCCACCTCCGCTCTCTGATTGGCTGGGATGCCAGTTCGAACGCCCGCAGGCCGGCCAATGGGAAACGGCCTAGTGTCCCAGGGCCAGGCTGGGAGAAGCAGCATTGGCTCCAGCGGTCAGTGTCCTCTCCTCGTGGCCGACGGCAGGATGACGGTGCCCAGGTGGGAGCGCGTAGCCCGGCTACTGCTCTGCGCGGCGGGGCTGGCGCTCTCTATTTACGCCTGGCACGTGGAGACTTCCAAGGAGCACGACGCCGCCTACCGGGCTATGTGCGACATCAGCGCCGACATCAGCTGCTCCCGGGTCTTCACCTCCAGGTCGGTGGTGCCCCCCACCAGCTCCGATCCAGCGGACCCCAAGCTTCTCCGCCCTCTAAGCTTGCATCCCCTAAGCTCGGGTTTCATTAAGTGGGAAGGGTTGGGGGGTTTATCGGATCTCCGGGGAGGGTCCGTATTGAGGAAGCGCGGAGAAAACCCGAACGACTTCCCCTAAGTTTCTCCATTTCCAGGTTGAGACGTTTATTCCGGACGGGAGACCACCAGGAGATCCAGGAATTCAGAGTCTGGATGTTGCAATATTCCTAGGGCCAGGACGCTTTCAGAGCCGAGCTTGGGTTTTGGATATCCTGTAATTTTCTTAGCAAAAATCCGGAAGTGGCTGGTCTTTTGCTTCCTTTAAGGAGTTTTTCTGCCCTCCCAATCGAGCCTGCAGCTCTGGCCACCTGGCCTGGTCTTAGCCCAGGAAAAGCCAATGGGGTTCTGCTGTTGGGGAAACTGGCAGCGCTTCTATTCAGATTCCCCACTGTAGGTTTACCAAGAACAGGATCAAAATGCCATCCCAGCACATTTGATATTATAGAGCTGGCTAATGTCTCTTGTGAGCTGGGCTTTCGGTCTTTGCCACAGACTTACAACCATTTCTTTAAGGACCGTTTAAGATTACAAAAGCTCTGGGAAAAAATGTTATTCATGACCGTTTTTCACACTTACCACTGTTGTAGCATCCCTGTGGTCACGTGATCACAATTTGGGTGCATAAATATATTTATTATGACAGTTGCACTGTCCTGGATCATGTGATCACTGTTTATAACTTTCCCAGCCAGCTTCCAAAAAGCAAAGTCAGTGGGGGAAGTGGAGAAAGCCATATTTGTTTAATGGCTGGTTCACACAAGATTTGCCTAACTATGGCAAAAAGGGATGTAAAATGGTGCAAAACTCGTGTAGCAACTGACCTGCTTGGTATCAAAAATTTTGAGTTCAATTGTAGTCATAAGCGAACAACTACCTGTAGAGAAAAAAAGATTCAGAATTACCCAAAGTTTAGGTTTCATTCTCCCTGAGATAATGTTCTGTATCAGCTGCAAGGGAGAATTTGTGTGTTTTAATCATTTGTAAAAATAAAGGCAAGATGCAAATAAATAAAAGTTCTCTATGCAAATGAAAAGGACAGACCTTCAGAAAAAGTTAATTATGGAGAAAGCTAGTTTTATCCCAGGCTGGAATAGAACTGAACTATTTGATACTGTGGTTCCCATTTCCCCTGTTCTGTCTCTTCATCCACGTTGTGTTTATAAGTAAATCTGTGGCTTCTGGCCCAGGACTCGCTACTCTACAATTTAACTGAAATGCCCTTGTCATTTTGGTTTCTGGTTAGGCTCCAATATAATTCCCGGGAAATTTGGGGAGGGGGGGGAGACAGTCTTTCCCATCAGAACCAGCATCTGAGCCGTGATGTGAACTCCTATCTTCTAGTACCACTGAAAAAGACTTGATCAATTTTTGGATGACTTTGCCTCTCAACTCCCAGTGAGAGATGAGTGTCTTCTGGAGGCCAAGAGAGAAAAGAGCTGAAAAGGAGTTGGCAGAGTTTCTTTGCAAATATTTGCAATTTGCAAATATTGCATGAGCTGCACTGATTTCCAGTTGATTTCTGGATGCAATGCATGGTGCTGGTTTAAAGCCTTGCATAGCAAAGGGCCTGGTTACCTAAGGCAGGAGTCTCCAACCTTGGCAACTTTAAACCTGGCAAACTTCAATTCTCAGAATTCCCTAGCCAGAGACCCCTGACCTACGGGACTGCTTAACTTTAGTTATCTCTGCTTCTCTGGTTCAAGTTGGGTGAGCTTTGGGGCCTGCCAATTAAAGAATGTCATTTTTCTTGACCCAGGAAGTGGGCCTACGCTGTGGGCAGTTCCTGCTCTCTGGATCAATTTCCCACCAGAAGTTTATGGAGCTTCCAGCCTGATGGCATTCTGGAAATTATAGAAGACTCCCAGGCCCGGGAAGCCCCCTTTTTATTTTCACTGTGTTTTTGGTTTTCATACTTCGCTCTTCTGGTTCGTTTGTTTAATTTTTCATTTAACAAGTTGGGTTTTTCTTATACATTGTCCAGAATCATGTGGGAGTTGAGCAACCTGTAAAACAAAATAAAATATGAGGCAAAGGAGGGGCAGAGTGACCTTCACCCCATTCGAGCATTCACCAAATAACTACATTTTTCTATAGTATGTCCAAAGTTAGCTTGTTTAAACATGCAGGGCTGTCTTAACAGCATTATGGATCCTGGGCAAAGCAGTGTACTGGGGCCCCTACGACAACTCCTCACAGGAATAAAAATGTAAATGGTCAGTAAAATTAAACATATATTTATTTTATTGGCACTTTCAACAAAATTGGTGTTGAAACATTAAAAACATGCTGTGCAGCAACAACTAATCAACATGATAAACATTTGAATAATACACGAGGCTTGAAAAACACAATAATACTCAGTAAGCCATACAGTTGCTGTATTTATATGATACAAAGTGCATTGAAGGGTTAACATACAGAGATTTAGTATGGGCCCCCTATGCTCATGGGGCCCGCGGGCAAGTGCCTATCAGGCCCATGCGTTAAGACAGCCCTGGTCATTTGTGCCTTGAGTGAGAATGCTGGGCTGGTTTGTTCAATGAGGCCGTCTGCTTGTTTTCTTGTCTGACCATGGTATTCTCAAAAGTCTTCTCCCATGACAAAGTTGAGAAGCATCAATACAGTTCTTGACTTATAAACATTTGTTTAGTGACTGTTCAAAGCTACAGCCGCCCTAGAAAAACTGACTTACAACCGGTATTTACTGTAGAAAAAGACAAGGCAGAAACTGAGGGTGGAGTCAAGAGAGGAATTAGCGTGGAGCTGTTCCCACAGATGTTCCCACAAACAACCTAAGTCCCGCCCTCCTTAAATTCCATTAAGTCTTATCTAGCACCAATTTAGTGCCGACTGTTAGTTGATTAGATTCTTGTTTATAGACATAAGCTATATGTCGGTTTAACAGGAATGTAATGTGTGCTCCTGATTCTTTATGCCATACACATTTAACAACTGTCTTTAGCATCCAAGCTCAAGTGATCAAAATCCAGGCGCTTGATAAGCAGCATGTATTGAGCATGGTGGCAACATCCTAGGATCATGTAATCACCATTTGAAATCTTGCCCAGCTTCCAACATGCAATGTCAATAAGGGAAGCAGATTTGCTTAATGACTGCATGATACTTAACAACTACAGTGGTTCACTTAACAGCAGGGTGGATAAAAATAAATGATTTTTTTTAAAAAATCAAAACAATCAGATTTTTTTTATTTAAATCGGATTTTTTTATTTAAATCAGATTTTTTTTTATTTTTATTGAATTTATTTTAATAAAAAACTTTTGGGGTAAAAATCTACCGTAAAATAGTTTTCTATTTAAAATACATAAATAATTTAGTTTATTCAGCATGAAATGGAGCTTAGTTATGTAGCACAAGGCTGTATATTCTGCAACACTGGGACTATCGGTGAGTCAACAGCGGGTCAAAGGAGTAGCAGAGATGACAGTTGCTCTTTAAAAATTATGATTTAAATCGAGTTGATTTAAATCAAGTCTCTTTACTAGTGATTTAAATCGACTCGATTTAAATCAAATCCACCCTGCTTAACAGCCATAGCAAAAACAATCATAAAATTGGGCATGATGCACCTAACAACCATCTTGCTTAACAACAGAATTTCTGGTCCCATTCACAAATCATAACTCAAAGACTACTCGTACTCTTTTTCTCCTATTTCTTCAAAGCCCAATTTCCTTTCTGTCAAGTGTCTCACACAAAAATAGTTGCCTGCTTCTCTTTCAGGACAGCGTGTTGTTTTTCAATTTCTCCCATCTAGCTTCAGGCCAAGATTCCCTCTGCTTATTATCGCTGTAATCATTACCCAGCATTATTTCTTCCAGGTGGGGTCGTGGTTTTGGCTTGGTGGCAGACCTTCTGGGACCTCACAGCCTCTTCAATCAGCCAAACAGCATTTTTGGGATTATTTTCTACATTCTGCAGATACTTCTGGGTGAGTGAGAGGCACAGAATGTGCAAGAAAGCATGATGGAGAAAGGCCCATCCTTTCGTCCTCTTTAGATCCAAATTGCCTGATAATTCTGTTGTTATTGGTTAGATGTATATCTTGTCTTTTCTCTCAGAGTTTAGAATGGCTTACATTGTGGGGGGGAGGGGTTTCTTGTGAGCTAGGTTGCCATAACAAATGGTCATCCAAGCAGGTTTAGCTAGTGCAGTTTCTTCACATGGCTTACTAGCCAGCATTAATTTATTGTCTTCCTTAGCGGAAGAAATTAGTTGGCTGATTTATCTTCAGGCTTGCTCAAATATTCATAATACAGGTAGTCCTCAACTTATGACCATAATTGATCTTAGAGTTATAGTCGTAAGTCATGCTGGTCATTAAATAAATCACCATATGACTGCACCCAATTTTATAACCACCTTTGTTGGTGTGGTTAAGGGAATAAATTTTAGCCGATAGAGGGGTTTTTTTTTTGCTGGAAACTGAAATAAATGCCAGTTTTTGACAAAAACATTGCAGTTGTAAGTTAAGGACTGCCCATATTACTCTTGCTTAAATCATGAACATCAATAGAAGAGTATTTGGAATAGGAAGAGTGGGAAACAAATGAAAGATGATAAATACTGGATAAAGTTCCAAGTCTGCAGAAATGTAAAAAAAGGAAAAATCTTCAAAAAAAATATTTTTTTTTTGCAGGACAGAATGTGCTCATTAGGTAAAAGATGTGACACAGTGGTTGCACAAGAGTTGTACCATGGGGACACCAAAGAAAAAGAACAGGGAGTGATCTTCAGGGGGAGTGATTTTATGGGGGTAGGTGGGGATTGGCACTCCGTAGTTAACATAGGAAAAGGAGAAGTGAGAAACAGACGTACGCTGGGTTCCCATGTTACGATAAACCATAGCTTGCTTAACCATAGTTTGATCAAACATGAAATAAGTTCACACAACCATGCTAAGTCCTGAACCATGATTCACACAAACCTCTGAGCCAAGCCACTTTCTCTAGTGCAGTGTTTTTCAGTCTGAGCAACTTTAACACTGTTTTTGAATCCTGACAAATTTAAGATGTGCAGACTTCAACTCCCAGAATTCCCTAGCTTGCCGGGGGCAGGTGGGGATTCTTCCTGCAGGGGGGAATTGTGGGAGTTGAAGTCCATGCATTTTAAAGTTGCTCAGATTAAAAAACACTTCTCTCTAGGATGTAAGCTCCTTGATCAATTTATGTATTTACTCTTAACTCCTGACTAATAGCAGCATTTATGTCAAATTGCTGAAGAGAAGTTAACCCTGGTTCCTCCTCTTAGGTTTCTTTCACCACAACCTGGCGGCCATCGCTCTAGTGGGCTCTTCATTTGTCTCCATTGCTGGATCTCTCTACTTGGCCTATATCCTTTTTTATGTGCTCCACGACTTCTGTGTGATTTGCATCAGCACCTACATCCTCAACTTTGCCCTCCTGTTTATAAACTACAAGCGCCTGGGCTACCTCAACCATCCACCCCCACCGAAGACAAAAGCCAAGAGGCACTGAACACCATGTCCTTTTGGCCCTGGACAATCCCTTGTTTTTGAAGATGACCAAGTAGGCAGTTTAGACACCACCTTCATTCTTCTTTGCCTAGGAGATCATGTTCGTCAGCATGCCTCCCATCATCTTTCAGACTTCAAACATGTCAGAAATCATACCTGATTTCTATTACCTGGAACTAAAATGGAAGCTACCTTGCACGGTGCAAACCAAAATTAAGCTGTTTTGATTTTAACAACTTTTTAAGTGGCATTTTTCCTTAGCTCTTTTAAATTGTTTTATGTATGCTCGTTTTGTACAATTACGGGTTATCCTTGATAACTTTAGACTTTAGAAAGGGGTAAATGGAGGAGTTTTATGAATGGATTAAGATGTAGGAGAAGGTTTAATATAGGGGTAGATAACATCAAACATAATATGGGCAACCAGGTCATTAATACTTGCCCTTTTTTCATATGCATGGCACATATCACACGCATGTAAAAAGAAGTAGGGTCTTATCATTCAGTTATATCTGCCGTTTTCATGCTATTCGACATCCATCTTAAGCAGATGCCCTGCTTAATATCAACTTTTAAAGATTTTGGACTATGATATTAAAAGCGACTCCCCATTGAAGAGGGGCTGCTTAAATCAATACCATTTCACACTGATGATCAGGCCTGGTTTACTTTTCTCATCATTATTTTCCTTTGCCTGGTTTTACGCCATATCATTTGGCAAACTGAGTTCCCCAAATAGCAGATAGTGATGCATAACTGTGGAAAAAGAATAGCGAGTTGCAGATAATTATTTTTATTAGAAATAAAACACTTCACATTGTAGGTAAATTAAAACTTGAGACTGGTCTAGATCCACAGCCCAAATTATTATATTCAATGGATTGTGAAACGAAGATTATAAACAGATGCAAAGCCATCTGTAAACAGTTACAAGTAGATCTTAACTTATGGTATCAATTGGGACTAGAAATCTGGTTGTAAGTTGTTCCATTCGTAAGCTGAAGTGTCCACATCACCACTTTTCCCCTTTCATTTTTTACTGTGGTTATTAAGAAAATCACCCGAGTTGTTAAGTGAATCACATAGTTATTTTAAAAAGCCCATTTTTCTGAATTGCTATTTTTTGCCTGAAACCAGCAAACAAATATTATAAATCATGGTCAGATGACTGGGACATTGTAAATGTAAATACAAGCCAGTTTTTAAGAGATCAGAGTGCGGTCACATGACTTTGAGTGTGTGGGCACATTTTACAATACAGTAGCCAGAAGTTGTACAGGCCATAAAGCACCCATTATAGGCTGTCATAACGACTGGTTGTAAAACAACCAGTTGTAAATCAAGGACTACCTGTAATTTCTCCTGGTAAGAAGCAAACTCAAAAATAATTCTGTATACAGAGATGTTCTTGCAAAGCAAAAGTCCAGAGTTAACAAAAATAAGGGGTCCTTGGTCCTCTCTGAGCTTGGTTGCTGCAGACATTTAATTACCAAATTAGGTAATTTCATCAGTGCTTTGAACTGATGATGTTATCTAGTTTGGGTCACGAAATGTCTTCAAGAAAATAACCAAGCTCAGAGAGCACCAAAGATCCTTCATTTCAACTCTGAGCTACAAATATTATCCTTCGTTGGTAGCAAAAATAAATCCAAGAGCATTGTTCTTCAGTTGTGAATTTACAAAAATTGAATTATGACATATTCAGCCATTTAAAACATAGCTAATATATTAGACTTACATTTTACAAAGGTAGTTTGGATAACTATTATTTTAAACACTGATTTTGATTTTCTGTATTGGGCACCAAAAGTTCCTGAGCCATTTCTATGTGTGACAAAATATATTTGCCAGCCACCGGGCTAATATTTCATTTTGTTTTAATGGAATCAGTTTCTAGCTTCTCATTCCTGTTGCAGGAAGAGAAAGTTGGGCAGAAGGGACATGCGGGTTCCCTTTTTGTACATTAAAATTATGTTTATAACAAGCAACACTTGTTCCCATTCGTTTTTAGGTGAAATAATGGAAAGATTTGAAACAATGGAGGAATTGTTCTCTCAGCTAGCAGCAGGGGACGCTGTTTTTCTATTAATGCAAGGAGCTCTGAATTTAACTCTTTGTAATGTTTTATCCCAAAAATAAAGACAACGAAGACAAAAATCCAGATTGACTTTCTGTCTAATTGACTCAGTTACGACTTGTATGATCATGACGTATACAGTTATGTAAAAGCCAACCCTGTTTTCAAGTTACATCAGTATTTTTTGACTATTTCTTTTCACATAAAGGAAAAATAATACCTTCTTTTCCACTTTTCATTTAAAAAATAATAATTCTACTAATATATTTCTTTAATTTCTCCTAGAGACGTCTTGATTTATAAATAGTACTTTTTTTAAGAGTGAAGAATATTTGCATAAATTGATTATGCTAAAAATAGCTGTTCAAGCCAAATATATATATATGTATCTTGGAATGATAATAAAAGCAGGGTCAGAAACATGTCAAAGGTGAAAAAAAAAGACTTGGTGATATTTCTATTTTCAATTAGGAGTACAGAAATGCCTTTGAGATTCAGAAATCTCAAAAGGCAATTATATGTTAAGTGCTTCTTTGCATCAGCACTGTATTATAAAGAAAAATGTAAAGATTAATCCTGTGGTTTTTTTAAAAAAAAACTGCAGTACGTTTTTTCTAGGGAATGGGATACCCCTAGATAGATAGATAGATAGATAGATAGATAGATAGATAGATAGATAGATAGATAGATATATTCTACCGCTTTTGAAAGTTGATGTATTTCACGGCGGGTTACGAGTTACTGAAATAAACGCTTGTTTCATTATTCACACGACCGTCCTTCGCCTTCGTTACAAAGACTTATCTGATGGGTCTTTAATACCACATTTCCCGTCAGGCTCCTCCCATGTCGCGCGAGGCTTTCTGGGATTCGTATTTCTCGGAGCTCCTGTCAAGCTTCATGGAAGCGCTTTAGCTGGACTGCATTTCCCATGCGGCATTGCTGCCTTTATCTCCGTCAAAAAAACCGCCTGCCATCAGTTCCCCCTTTTTCTGCTAAGAAAAAAAGCAGCTGGTTTAGTCTGGTCCCGAAGTGTGGAAACTGCGGCGGCATTTCGGCTTGGCGGTAAGATGTCATTTAAGGAACATACCATTGTGCTTGCGCAGACGGGGGTGGGGGGAGCTTTAGACCCTGCTTTCTTGTTGACCCGGCACAGAAGGTAGGAGGCAGCTTCCTGGTTTTTATTATGGGGTAGTGGGGGGGGGGATGCAGGCGCTGGGACGGAACTGGGGTTCGCCTTTTGCCGCCTGATGGGTTTGGCAGAGTGGGTGGGAGAGGGGATTCAGGACTCCAGGTGCCCACCCTGGAGAATGATCCGAGTGGGCGCGTTGCAGCGTTAAAGAAAAGAGGGTTTAAGAATAATCATGGGTTATGAAAAGGATATGGGGTAGGAAGGAAGTTGGAACACAATTTTTTTTTTTTTGTGACAATGGGTAAAAGCAAAACAAAAACACCCTTGCTAGCAACCACTGCAGGTCCCAAAGTGAAACATCTGGAGCAGAGAATGGATGGCCATTCTCCTTTTTTAAAAAATTTTTATTTCTGCTTCCTGAGTTGCTTCCAATGAATAGCATTCAAACACTAGGCTCCTTGGGGCACATATTGGGGTGTGGGAGAAAGGCGGCCAGGAAATTTTGGTCTTGCCCATGTTGATGGCACCCGTTCATTAGTAGTTCTCCAGCGCCTAGGATTACAGAGGTTTATAAGCACAACTCAGGAACTGAAAGTGTTTAAATTGGTTTAATCCAGTAGATTAAACCAGGACCAGAATGACAAGGCTGGTGATTGACAGAAGTCACCTGGTCCCCTTCGGGTGTTAGATCTCTTTGGGCTGCCCTCTAAGACATCCTACTTTGTTCATTTTCCCTTACTAGAACTGTAACCTGTAAATGTAAACAGCTAGACCTGGCGAGAAAGGGGTGATGGTCCCCCACTTCTTGGTATGTGGCAGCTGTTCCAAAAAAATGCAAACATGTAATATTAAAAGAGTAACGACTGGGGAAAAAAACAACCCTCAATTAATTTTCTCCCCCCCAAATGCAGTGCTAATAGTTCAGGGTAAATTATATGTATTATAATATACAATATAATATTGTATATTATATTACGTGTAGAATTACCTGACGGACTAAAGACTAAAAAGCAAAAGTACACATGATAATATCAAACCTTGGAAGAGCTAGCATATTTGAGATCTGTGGGCTGGCACTGGGCAATATGAAATTGTGTTTTCATAATAAAATATGTTGTTTGCTGCCTTAAATTGCTTCTGAAAGTCAAGATATAAACATTGGCATTTATGAGCCACGTTTTCAAGTTAGTTGGCTTGAGATTCGGACTAGCTGAATGAAGAAACTGATGAGATGACACTGCAGTAGATTTCAGACTAAAAACTAGCCCTGAAGCTTGATTAGCAGGTATTCTGGAGGATGAATTATGGCAGCTAAATTACTCTGAAAAACATGTTGCCCAGCACTGCCAAATCGTTCAGGTAATGAGCATCAAAGGAGACCTTCAGTTCAAGGAGAAGGCGGGGCTTGTAAAATTTGGGGGTTGCATTATATAATGTGTTTCTGGGAACGATCTGTTAATGTTTTATGACAATATTTCCCAACCCTGGCAACTTTAAGATGTGTGGACTTCAATTCCTAGAATTTCCTGGCCAGCCTTCCTGCTGGATGCAGGAAAAATTTTCCCCTGCTGGCTGGGGAATTCTGGGAGTTGAAGTCTGCACATCTTAAATTCATCAGGGTTGAAAAACACTACACTAAGATTCCATAACAGAATATGCTGAAATCCTGTGATTAATTGATGTGAAAATGTGCCTTTGATTGCTGTCATATTAGCCAGGGTTTTGACCATGGGAAGAACAGTGTTGGGTACTCTAGTCTCTTAATTAGGTCCTTGTGTCTATCAACTGTAAAATGAGAAAAATTAATAAAAGAGATAATAGTTTAATAGACTAAATTTTTCTGCTGATTTCAAAGTAATTTCTAGTTAAATATTTATTATCCTAGAAACAGATGGCTTCTTGAACTATTCTGGAAGCAGTGGCCTGTTAACCTTTCTGTTACAACACTTAATTCCTGAATTCTTTGGAATTAGGCACAGTTCCTGTTGAGACATTTTCAAGGAAATTAGCCAAGTTCAAGAAGTTAGGGAGGAGAAAAAGCCCTTTCCCTTTTCTGATAATCAGGAACCTCTTGTTAGCCCTTATGGGAACCAGGAATCTGGAACATAGAAATACTAGAATAGATCTTACACAGCAACACTCCTGCCCCAAAATAAATTATAAATGTAAGATAGAAATCTGGGGCAACTGCAAGGAGGAAGAATGACATGTTATTTAGAAAATCTAAATAAACTCAGTAAAACAAAGAGTAAATTCAGATATCATGCCACATCATGGGTTGTTTTGCCCTGGTTGTTGAAAAAGCCATAATCAGTTGGATTTACACATACTGCTTAGTCCAAACCACATAAATCAACTTTTTGCTTCCTCACCCTTGATGTGTGAGTCCAGCCAGTATGAACTGAAGATAACAGAGTGAAAAAAAGAGATCCAGAGCGGTGAACGACTTACCAGAAACAAGTCCCTGAAATTTATTTACAAGAAAGAACGCTTAGTGTCATACGTTTCCTGTAAGTGCTGTGCTTAAAAGTCACCACTGAAAAGGAGCTGGCAGATTCTTGAGTAACACCTTCTGGGTTTTTTTCTCCCCATGTTGCTGCCTGGTCCACATTTTAATGGCTTCCTGCTGATTGACTGCAGTCACTAACAAGTTTGCAGATTCCCTGGGCATCAGCTGACAAGACAGTTGCCGTCATAATCTTTTCCAGATTCCAAAAACTTTACCGGCGCTCCGGGATTTCATAAGCCTGTTTGCCTGGCGCCTTTCTAGTCCCGTAGCCTTACCCCTCCCTGCAGGTTTCAGCTGCTTGGGGTGAAATGAGGCCAAAGACACAGGCAGAGCTCAGCTGTCTTACATGCATAAGCGTTGCCCAGAGGGGCCAGACAGAATGGTTGTATGTTGGCTTTTTGGAGTTACCTGGGAGAAGGGGGATGACTTAGTGGATCTGTGAGGAAGGGAGCTCTGCCAGACCTGGAGAAGAGGTAGGTGAATGGATTCTGGGGTTTCTGGAGACTTGTGGGTTCTTTGCCACTCCTGAAGCTTCTGCTTTGAGTTGTGGCTTTCAGGGTCACCAAGTGACAAGATTTCCTTCCGCAACTCAAGCCAAGTATCCTGGTTTCCTGTTGCTTTAATTTCTCAGCCTTTTGGCCAGTTTGGGATAGAGCTGTGGGCCACTATTTGACCACCTAGCATTAACTGTGAGTGTCCTGTTTTTCAAGTCCTTAGGGCAATGTTTGTCAACTTTGGCAGCTGAAGATGTGTAGACTTCAACCCCCAGAATTCCCCTGCCAGCTATGTGAAGTTGAAGTCCACGCATCTTCAAAGCTGCCAAGGTTGATAAACACTGCTTTAGGGCTTAGTGCCCTTCCAAGTTTGGAAAGAAACTAATAATGCTGGTTCACTTTCCATCTCTTTGTTTGCCCTTCTCTAAAGCCTAGTTGGGTCCTGTCTGAGGCCTTCCAGTCCTCTCACCACAGAGTCGTGGTGGCTAGAATGGTTAGAATTCAGTACTATAGTCTACTTCTGCTGGCTGCCGACAGTTCGATTCTCACTGGCTCAAGGTGGACTCAGCCTTCCATCCTTCTGAGGTCGGTAAAATGAGGAGCCAGATTGTTGGGGGCAGTATGCTGACTCTGTAGAGAAGGCTGTAAAGCACTGTGAAGTGGTATATAAGTCTAAATCCTAGTGCTATTAGGCATCAGCTCCCATTGTCTCTGATTATTACTGGTCATGAGGGGTAACTGTTCAAGAACATCTGATATGCCATCAGTTTTCCATCATACACCAAACTAAGAAACCAAAGTTATGAATGCTAATACTGTACTATTATTATTATAAGGCTGCAGTAACAGAATCTTGCAAGTCTGAATATGCTTCTCTCATCCCTCCTTTTATCTTGATGAAAACTAGGCAAGGTCTTGCAAAGATGCTTTCCCAGGTTACAGTCCTGGCCCAGACTCAGGTTTCCTTTATCTGACTGTTGTCTTGGTTGTGGCACTTCCTCCTGTTCCTCAAGGTTATTCCTTCTGCCCTTCACCCTGGTCCAGATTCTCACCAGAGTGTCTCACTGTAGGCAAGGGGTATCAAACTCAATTTCATTGAAAGCCACATGAGGGTTGTATTTGACCTCGGGGGGGACCAGGATGGGTGTAGCCAGGGAGAGTGTGGCCAGCTTGGTGTCACTCATGTTGGTGCCTGTGGTGGCCTGAGCACTCTGCCAGTGGAAACAGGCTCCTGAGCTCTGTTTTCAGCCACGACAGCCTCCTGCAACCCTCTGCCAGCAAAAACGGAGCTCTGGAGGGCCACCTCCATTTTTGCTGACACAGGCACTGTGGGCCAGTCCTTCATTGTTTCCAGGGCAGCCCCGTGGGCCAGATCTAAGCACCCTGTAGGACATCAAGGTGGAAGGCAAGACTGGAACTCATTCCCTACCATGTTCTGTTTGCACCTTCAGGGATTTACTTTGTATGGAGGAGCCATCATGTCTGAGTGATCCTAAAAGAAGATTAGATTAGATTTCCACCTATCAAAAGGAAGGCAGTCATCCTATAAGGTTGTCTGGAAAATTATGTTGGTTCATTAACAAAACATCCCCAAATTGCAAGAGAATATTTGGGGATCATCCTCTCTCTTTCTCTCTCCGCCCAAGCCACCTTGCAGGTTTATTCAAAGGATAGAAGAAAATTACCGTGTTTTTCGAGTATAAGACGCACCTTTTTCTCCCCAAAAAGAGGGTGAAAATCTGGGCGCGTCGTATACTCCGAATGTAGCCCCACCTAGCCTCTCAAACGGAAGTTTCAGAGGTTGAAAAAAGTATCAGAAATAAAGCTTCAGAAAAAAATCCTCCAAACAGAGCTTCAGAAAAAAAGCCTCAGAAACAGAGCTTCAGGGGCTTTTTTTCTGAAGCTCTGTTTCGGAGGCTTTCAGAGGGAGAATTTTTTTTTTTCTGAAACGGAGTTTCCGAAGTTTTAGAGACAGAAAAAAAAGCAAGGCACAGAGTTCACAACCAATGAACCTGTTGCTAAAATTCACCTCTGGGAACAGCTGATTGGAGGTATTCTGGGAGGCCGATCCACCTGCCAATCAGCTTTTTTCTTATTTTCCTCCCCAAAAACTAAGGCGTGTCTTATACTCCGGTGTGTCTTATACTCCGAAAAATACTAGCATCCCCTGTACTGAGAGAAAGGCACCGTGGGTGTCAGTGATATTACTGTCACAATATTACTATTTGTTATAAAATGGTACCTAAGAAATTTTGATTGAAGGCGTGTAGAAGTCATGGCAAAGTTTGAATATGTGCGAGCATGCATGCAAAATTCTTTTTTTTTTTTTTTTTTTGCTCTGGAAGAAAGATCCAGATCCAGATCAAATCAATCAGTACTACAGAAAGCAGGTGAATAAAAGAGTGTTAAAGTTTTACTCTGAAGCCTTTAGCAGTTTTAAGATGGAAGCTTAAATGGAGATATGGTAAATAGGTAGTCCTCGGCTTGCAACCATTTGTTTAATGACCGATTGAAGTTACAATGGCACTGAAAAAAAGTGACTTATGACCGTTTTTCACACTTACAACAGTTGCGGCATTCCTGTGGTCACATGGTCAAAATCCAGACACATGGCAACTGGCATGTATTATGACTGTTGCAGTGTCCCAAGATCATGTGATCCCCTTTTGCGACCTTCTGACAAGCAAAGTCAATGGGGAAGCCAGATTCACTTAATAACCATGTTACTAAGTTAACAACTGGGGTGATTCACTTAATGGCTGCGGCAAGAAAGGTCGTAAAATGGGGCAAACCTTACTTAACTACTGTCTTGGTTAACAACGGAAATTTTGGGCTCAATTGTGGTTATAAGTTGAGGAGTGCCTGTAGTTGAATCATTTATTCTTTGCTGGGTGCAAAGAATTGGCACGCAGCAGCCATAACCTTTGCATAGATTTTGAGAAGTAACCACTGAGTCTCTAGCACTGATCAGAACACAAAGATCAGCTTTGGCGGCAGAGAAGGCAAGAAAAGAAAATACATATTTGTTTTGGATGGCTGATTAGTGAAAGAACACATAGTTGAAGTACACAAAGTAATCTACCCAAATGAAAAAAGAATGTAAATGCTTTTTGTCCCAGGCAGGCATAAATCTTAGGGACCAGGAAACAATTTTTAATGTTTCTCCTCATGCTGAGAAGAGAGTGAAACAGAAGATAGAAAATTCTAGAAATATTTGGAATTTCCTATTTTTGATAACAGGTCGAATAGAACAGTATTTTTCAACCTTGGCCGCTTCAAGAAATGTGGACTTCAACTCCCAGAATTCCCTAGCCAGCCATGCTGGCTGGGGAATTCTGGGAGTTGAAGTCTACATATCTTGAAGTGGAAAAGATTGCAAAATACTGAAGTAAATGTGGATACTAATTTTTTTTTATTTTTTTAGCTTTTTAGTTTTTAATCTGTCAATGGGTTTTAATTCGAATTGTTTTAAATTTGGGCCAAAGTATGTAATTCTTTTAATAATTTTAAATTTTGTATTGGTATGTGTTTTCCCTAGTTTGAAGAAGGGAGGTTCCAGAACAAGAGAAATAAGGGGAAGGGACTCAAATATAGAAAAAAAAGTGGGCGCGTGCATCTCTCTAGAAGAGATGTTACAAACAGCGCCAGCTGTTGTAATAAGCAGGATTTTTTTCTGCAGTGTAATTATTTCTACAGGCCTCTTAAATATCTTTTCGTTATTGCATTTACGAATGCCTTACTGCAGGAGTGGGCAAATGTGGCCCTTTTACAACCTGTGGCCTTCAGCTCCCAGAATTCCTGAGACAGCCAAGCTGGCTCAGGAATTCTGGGAGTTAAAGTCCAGAGGTCATAAAGGGGCCATATTTGCCATCCCTGCCTTACTGTACAGTTTACAGACTTACTGTACAGACTTACAACAGTTGTAAATCAAGGACTTAAAACAGTTCATTTCGTGATCGTTCAAAGTTACAACGGCACTGGAAAAAGTGACTTATGACCGTTTTTCACACTTACAACTGTTGCAGCGTCCCCCCTGGCCAGGTGATCAAAATTCAGACGTTTGGCAACTGACTCATCTTTAGGGTCATGTGATCCCACTTTCGCGACCTTCTGACAAGCAAAATCAACGAAGAAGCCAGATTCACTTAAAACCATGTTATTAATTTAACAATTGCAGTGGATTCACTTAACAACTATGGCAAGAAAGGTTGTAAAATGAGGCAAAACTCACAACTGTCTCACTGAGCCCCCAAAATTTGGAACTCAAATGTTGTCGTAAGTCGAGGACTATCCATATAAACAAATCCCTTAAAATATATAAAATTTGAATCAGTAAATGGATTTTCCTTTTCTTTCTATCCTTCCCTGATAGAAACGGAGGGCACCGATCATTGTAGAACAAGGAAGTTGGCAGGCAAAAATGTAGTCTGTTTGAGGAGAATAATTCTTTTAAATTTCTGTTACCTTTGGATAGAGAACTGCTTTCATTTTCCCCCCACTATGTTCTGTTAAACAAATTCAGCCTTAAAGTTGGTAAAACTGTCCAGTCCCTTAGATTGTTGTATTGCACAGTTTGAAGGGAGGGGAATTGTGCTGTGAAAGCTATTTTAATATCTTTGGGAGGAAATTTGCAACTTTAGCCTTTGAATGACAGGCAGGTTTTGACTAATTTAAGAACTGTGCCAAGTTGTTACTCAGAAAGTCTTGGAGCGTTTTGCTGCTCTACGTGGCTTTTGCTATGAGACAATTGGGCAAGATCTAGCATACTGAGAAGATGCAATCTCTTTTTTAAAAAATAGAGGAAGAAAAACAATTTTCTAGGTGGAGGAAGAGGTTTTTGTCTCTTTTTTCTTCCTCTAATTTAAAACGAAAAAGACATTGTGGAGTCCTTGGTGTTCTCTGAGCTTGGTGGTTTTCTTGTAGACATTTCGTTACCAAACTAGGTAATATCATCAGTGTGCAGTGCAGACATTATATCTTTTTATTGTGCTGGATCTCCTCTCAGATGCTGATAGTTTGCATGTATACATTGACCAGCTTACAAAGGTACCTCACATAGAATGTTTTTCCAATAGCATCCATCCATATTTTCAAGATTGCTGGTTCAGCTATCGAGGAATAAAGCTGTCATGCTTTAGATGAGTGAACTGGATCATCTCTTCTCACATTTAGGGAATGCACAAAGGCCCTGCCAAAGGGGAAAGCGACCAGACGTGGGAAAAACGGAAGCATCCACGGAGAGATCCGTGTGACTTGTCATCTTAAGAGTAAGTATTGCCGAAGCCAAGGGAGGCTGGAGTGGGATTTTTGTTACCTGGCAATAACCTGTTCAAGATAAACTGGCGATTAAAGCGAGGTTTCACAGCTGTGGCATTTTCTAGGCATGTGGACTTCAAATTCCAGAATTCTGTAGCCAGCATAGCCACTGAGAAGAATTCTGGGAGTTGAAGTCTGCACAGCCAGAAGTTGCCAAAGGTGGCAAATACTGGAATAAGGCATTAGATGAGCATTGCAGAGTCCCAAATTTGAATCCCAATCTTAAAATGTTGAAGTTCCCTGGGGGATTTTAGACCAATCCCTGTCTCAGTCCAGGAGCTGGAGCGGTGAAGATGATGGATTGAGAATGGGGAGAAGTTGACCGGGTGACTTTGGGCCAGTCCTGTTCTTTCGGTCAACAGACTTCTCAGGGTTGTGTTGTGGGGATGAAATGAAGGTTTCTCCTAGATGTAGCCTTCAGTTCAGTGGTGAAATCCAATTTTTTTTTTACTACCGGTTCTGTGAGTGTGGCTTGGTGGGTGTGGCTTGGTAGGTGTGGCAGGGGAAGGATACTGCAAAATCTCCACTCCCACCCCACTCCAGGGGAAGGATACTGCAAAATCCTCATTCCCTCCCCACTCCTGGGGAAAGGATATTGCAAAATCTCCATTCCTACTCCACTCTGGGCCCAGTCAGAGGTGGTATTTGCCAGTTCTCAGAACTACTCAAAATTTCCGCTACCGGTTCTCCAGAACCTGTCAGAACCTGCTGGATTTCACCCCTGCTTCAGTTCTTGGAGGAAAGATGGAATATTAAACCTAATAAATAAACAGAGGTGTGAATCCAGCCTTTCTGGCTGAATCTATCCTCAGACCCAGTTTAGCAACTACCTTAGTGTCTTTCCTTGTTTAAGGAGCCTGCTGAATTTTACTCATGAAATGTCTACTATGCAGTTATTATCCAGCTGCTCAAAAGCTGTTCCTAGCTTAATGTCCTGAATTGGAAATATTAAGATTACATTTCAAGGGAACTACTATTTTTTAAAAAAAAATGGAAACAAAGTACAGATAGTCCTCGACTTACAACCATTCATTTAGTGACCTTTCTAATTTTCGATGACACTGAAAAAAGTGACTTATGAGCATTTTTCACACTTACGACCATTGCAGCATCCCCATGGTCACATGATCAAAATTGGGACACTTGACCACTGGTTCGCATTTATAACGGTTGGAGTGTCCTGGGGGTGGGGGGGATGCCATGTGATAACCGTTTGCGATTTTCTGACTAGCAAAGTCAATGAGGAAGCCGGATTCACTTAACAACCGTGTTAATAACAACTGCAGTGATTCACTTAACAACTGTGACAAGGAAGGTCATAAAATGAGGAAAAACTCAACCGTCTTGCTTAGCAACAGAAATTTTGAGCTCAACTGGGATCGTAACTCGAGAACTATCTGTACTCTAGGTTTTTTACCCCCCATGAGTTATCCCCAGAAGAGCTTCCTCAAGGATATATTCTGTACATCATTAAGTCTGATGTTTGTTTGTCAAGCTGTGTTTGCTTATGCTGCCCTATATAGATTTTTCTGTTTGTGCTGCACTTAAACCACACCTTTAATTTGCCCTCTGGGACACCTTGTGTTCAGATCACAATTTTTTTTTTGGTCAGGCTAAAGGTTCAATAAAGGAAAGCAAACAATAGCAACGGCACAGAAATATTCAATTGGCCATGACTGCTTCTGTTTCTTTCTTATTTGTTATTATGCACCATTCCTCTGCCATCACGGTTAAATAATTCTGGGCAGCTTGCGCATGTAAAACAAACACAGGACCATTAAAACAATAGGCACAATGAAAATAAAAAGCAGCCAGTAACGCAACATGGCTTCTCTCCCAACAGATGAAGATCTGAAACCCGTGATTGCTGTTTTGCCTGTTTTGACGCCAACATATGGAATACGTTGCACCCCTCCCCCCTTCTTATAAAAATGGCTCCTTCCTCATTACCATTTAGGAGAAAAATACCAGCAACAATCCAAAGGGACTCTTATCATTTCTCTTCTCAATATCTATGGAGATTCTCAGTCATCCAGGTCATGGTTGTCCCAAAGGTGCTTTTTCAAGAGGCAGCTGGACTTTCTCTTCTCGATGCTAACAAGGAGGGAGCCATCTTTGCATGAGGGTGCAACGAATTCCGTAAGGCTGGGCAGTGACATGTTGGCGGGGGAGGGAATCAAAACAGAGTAGATAGCAATCATGGCATCATGATACAAGCCTTGTCCTTTTTCTATGTGTGCCATCGCTCGTACAATAGGGCAGGGCTTCCATCGCAATGCCACGGCTGCCATGTTGCCTGCTTTGGCCTGTCCTGTGGAGGAGGCTGACAAAACTGCAAAGATGGGGAGTTCATGGTCCTACACACACACACGCCTTCCATTTGTGAGGGGGAAGTGGTGGTGGGGTTATGCAGCATGCCTGCATAGTTGATAGTTTGATAGTCCCCGGAACAGCTGATCCAGAAGTTAGCCAGGACTCAGGGGTCAAATTGATACAAGAAGGACTTCTGAAATGGGCTAGCACATTTTTTTCTCTCTTCAGGCGTCTATGGTAAAGAGAATTATGTGGAAAACACTGCTGCGGATAGAGCTGGGGCCAGCAGGGAACCAGGGCCCTTGCGTGCTCCCCTTCCTTCTCCCGGGACTCCGATACGGTTCGTCTTCGGCTATCGATCAGCATCATGAGCTGGCCAGGGAGCGATCCAAGACGGTCACCTCTTTCTACAACCAATCTGCCATTGATGCAGCCGCTGAAAAGGTGAGTGTAAATAAATAGTTAAGTTTATTGTTTTGACCCCAGTTCGTAACATAGGAATTCCATAACGTACAATAAAATAACAACGAAACAGTGAAATTATAAGATAGAGTACAATACATAGCGTACAGTGGCTCAATATACAAGTAGCCCTCGATTTGCGACCACAATTTAGCCTCTAATTTATGTTGCAAAGCGAGAAATTTGTTAAGTGAGTTTTACCCCAATTAACGACTTTTCTTGCCACATTTGTTAAGTGAATCACCGCAGTTGTTAAATTAGTAACACCGTTGTTAAGTGAATCCGGCTTCTCCATTGATTTTGCTGGTCACCAAAGGCGATTACATGACCCTAGGACATTGCAACGGTCATAAATATGAATAGTTGTCAAGCATCCAAATGTAAACCACGTGTCCACAGGGATTCTGCAATGGTCATAAGTATGAAAAATGGTTATAAGTCACTTTTTTCAGGGCTGTTGTAATTTCAAACAGTCACTAAATAAACTGTGGTAAGTCGAGGACTTACATATATGACATATATGTTTAGGAGTAGACATTCAGGTGCTCCTCGACTTAATGACCATAATGGAGCCTGCCCATTTGGGCCTGTCACTCATAAGCCAAGTCACCATGTGAACGAATGCATTTTTACAACCTTTTTTTTGCAGTGGTTGTTAAGTGAATGCATTGTTTGCTATGGGCTATTTTTGCCGAAAACCAAAAGTAAATGCTGCTTTTTGGCAAAAATGTGAATCACAGACATTTGACCACGGGACACCGCAAATACATAAATGTGGGCTGGTTGCCAAGCGCCCGCAGAGGAAAGAACTTCAGAACCAGGTTATAAGGTGGTCTGTCATAAATTCAAATTACCGTATGTCGCTAAATTGCTGCTCATAAATTGAGGATTACCTGCATTAGAGGTAAAAAGGTTGCAACCTAATAAAGCCCAAGCTGCAACGAAGGACTTAAATATTTCTTTCTAAGATGAAATGACCCAGAGCCAAGGTAGCAACTTGATTGCTGACACATAGAAACTCATCTGAAGAGATTAAAGATGGGCAACTTTACAACTCATGGAATTCTGGGGATTGAAGTCCACAGGTGACTCGTGGTCATAATTGCCCACCCCATGCAAAAAGCTAGTTCCATTTTTCAAGGTCGGAGCCCTTGAGTTCATTGGCCATTAATGATTTAGCCCTGATATCGTGAATGGGGCAGTGAAGGCCGTAACGGAGAACGTCCTTCACCTGGCCACCACTGCAAGGACAGAGGCCTTGTTCAACAGGGAGCTTACAAAAACTCCCAGATACGTGGAGGGTGCAGCCTGCAGGCGAAGGGACATTAAAGTCCTTCAAAAAGGGAGTGAGAATAGATATTGCAGCCGAGTCCCCGAGTCCCCTGAGTTCACAGCTCAGACATAACCCGACGAAGCATAGGTCAGATGTAACCAGACAGGGCAGCCGTTCCTGTTTCTCTACCACCTTCCGATAAAACCTCGTCCTTGAGACAGGACCAGGACTAGGTTGGGCACCTTGGCAGCAGGAGCATATTTACCCCAGGACTGAAATAAAAGGACAGGCCCAAGCACGGATGTTACATTCCTGAAGGGTACCTGACCTAGTTGGCTATAGATTTGTTGGTTTTGGCATAGTTAATGCCCTTTTGGTGTTCATAGCAAGGAGGTTGGGTGGAGTTAGACTTAGCAGATCTTCTCTATTATTTCATTTCCTGGGAAGACAGCCAGTGTGGTTTGAATGCCGCAGACACGAAGTCTTTGGTTCCTATTTTGTTCAATCCTGGTTGAAATAATTCCCTCAGGACAGTATTTCTCATCCTTGGCAGCTTGAAGATGTGAGCACTTCAACTCCCAGAATTCCCTAGCCCGCATGCAATCAGCAACTGGCAACCACATCTCCATATTACAAGCTATGTTAGTTTATCGGAAATAAGAAATACAAAGAAAAATGAATAATGGGACAGTACGGGAGGAAAAAGAAAAGAGGAAAAACATAGACTAAATGGGAAAAGAAAAGAAAAAAACATTTTCTCTCTCTCTTTATAGTGCAGAAGAATAAAGTAACAACATACAGCCTCAACTTTTTACTTTTACATAGATACTAGCCATTTCTATAACGACAGACCTATCTAGCCAACAAAACCCAAAATGAAAGTTTCATTTTTTTTCCACCTCAAGAACAAAGTCCAGAAGTGGTTTCCAAGTAAAAAATAAAAGTTAGGTGTTAAAGTAGCCAATTTAATTGGCTAACTTAATTAAGGCATCTCTACTAACTCCATCAACTTTTGTAGCCAGTCATCCATTGTGGGACCACGCAACTTAAAGTTGCCAAAGTTGAAAAACACTGCTCTAATGCAGGGGTCCTCAACCCCCGGTCTGTGGACAGGCACTGATCTGCTGCATGCCAAAAACTGGGCAGCACAAACAAGGAGTTGTTGGCCAATATAAGTAGCTCAGGGTTTAGTTTGTGTCTGGAAATTTTATTGTTTGTTTATTTAAAACATTTATATAGCTGCCAATCTTTCAGCCAGCTCTGGGGAGCTCCCAATCAAGATTAAAAACACATATAAAATAATTTTAAAAACTATAAAACACAATCATTAAATGTTAAAAAAAATCACAAAAACCTGGTGCCAGTCCATCTTAACGTACCGTCATGGAATGATTTCTAATTCTGCATGTTACGAAGAGGGTCACCGTCAAAACTTTGGAGGGCATCATGGATTTGAGAAAAGCCTTTGAATTACAGCAGGGGTCTCCAAACCTGGCAGCTTTAAGATTTGTGGACTTTAATATCCAGAATTCCTCAGCCAGCCATGCTGGCTAGGAAATTCTGGGAGTTGAAGTCCATAAGTCTTAAAGAGGCCACCTTTGGAGAAACCTGGGCAGGCTATAATGAATTTTTTTTTGTTATGGGATGCTGTGCTTACTGGGTCCCTGGGAGCTTCTAGAGGCTTTGTGAACATGTTTTCTGTTCTCTTTGCAGCCCTCTGTGAGGTTGACACCTACCACCATGTTGTATTCTGGACGTTCTCAGGATGGCAGTCACCTTTTGGTAGGTGTGAGATTACCTCCATGATGTTACTTCCCAAGTATCAAAATCTGCTTTTCATCCTTTCCCTTCCCTGCTTGGAATTATGGGGTTTATTGCTGCCTCAGGAGCTGTTCTACACATTGAGAAATCTTGGTTTGTGTGCTAACTCTTTAAGAGCAGGAAGTATCTTTCGGGAGGCTGGATCCAAGAGTGTATACCTAATAGGTGTGACCTAGAAAAGCTGCATCATATGATTCTGTTATGTGTCTAGAATAGAAACATGCTTTTTTTCAGGTGACACCAGTGTTGGGCTGCAGCTGGTTCGCACCCATTCAGGCAAACCAGATGTTAAGATTCTGCTTAGTTCGGCGAACTGACAAATTCCACCACTGGCTGGCCCTGCCCTGCCCCACACCCCCTGGGGTTGCCATTCAGAGTGGGGAAGCTGCAGGGGCCTGACTGGGAACCGCGCTGATCAGCTGGGAGGCTGTGAAAGTGTGAATGAACCTACAGTGCCGATCAGCTGGGAGGCTGCCACCCCCCCTGCAGCCCAAAAGAAGACCATGTGACTTCCTGTTTAAAAAAAATTCAGACAGACTTTCCAAATTTGCGAGATCTTTTTTCTCCCGAGAAGTCGGAAAGTCTGACTGAACTTTTATTAAACAGGAAGTCACATGGTCTTCTTTTGTTGCCCCGCACACAGGAGAACAGAGCTGGAAGGTAGGTTAGTCAAAGAATGGGATGGGGTGGAAGTGAGGATTTTGCATTATCATTGGTCTGGGATGGGGTGGAAATGAAGATTTTGCATTATGAGTGCTCATAAGTAAGTAAAAACCAGTAAAAGAGGAATGGAAAAATCCCTATCAGTAGATCAGCATTTTTCAGTCTTGGCAAGTTTAAGATGGGTGAACTTCACACTGCTTTGGGAATTCTGGGAAATCCATGCACCTTAAAATTCCCAAAGTTGAGAAGCATGGGTCTGCGCTACAGTTTAGGATTTTCCATTCCTGTTTTATTTAAAATTTGGTGCAATTAAATAAATAAATAAAGGTAGGTAAAATGAGGACCCAGATTGTGGGGGCAATAAGCTGACTTTGTATAAATATACAAAAGTATGAAGGCTATTGCTTAACGCATTGTAAGACGCCCTGAGTCTCCAGAGAAGGGCGGCATATAAATTAAAGCAAAAAAAAAATAAAAAAAAATCAGTTGTGGTTTCCCTAACAAATAGTGATTAAAGTGATATGAACCATTACTGGACTTTTTGTGAGAAACTGAAATTAAAAGTTGATCTGGGCTTTGATGATTAGATATGGGATTATGGAAATAATGTAAACAAATGTTAATCTTGAAGTAAGAGTTTGATGTATTTTTACTTATATCTGTACCAAAGAAAGTTGGAAGTCATTCTTTGGTTTTCCTTCTATTCCTCTTTCTTTCTTACACTTCCACTCTTTTTCTTTCCTGAGCCTTTTCTTTTTTTCAAATCTCTTTTTTATTCGTTTATCCCTTAGCTTTGTATTTTTTTGATGTATGAAGGATCAAATACTCAGCCATTATAATTCTACATTCCTTATTTATAGAAATCATATCAAGATTTAGAACGAAATCCACTGGGAGCCATTTCATATAAGGCAGGCTCTGAGTTCCTCTAACCAAAAAGCGTTTATCGATAGAAGAGAATATTTGTAGCTCAGGGTTGAACTGTGGGATCCTTGGTGCTCTCTGACCTTGATGGTTTTCTTGCAGATGTTTCATTACCAAGCTAGGTAACATCATCAGTACAAGAAGGGAGTGGAGTTTGCTCTTATTTTCATATACTAGTGCAGTGATGGTGAACCTTTTATATACCGAGTTCCCAAATGGTGAGTGCGCATGCCCAAACTGAAAGGTACGCGTGCGAATGTGAGCATGCACATACGCAAACATTGGGGATCCGAAGACCAACTAGCCAGCGGAAGCCGGGGCATCCCAACACCAGCAGCACGGCAAGAGGTAAGATCTTTTTCTTTCGTGAGCTTCTGTTTCGTCATTTGGGAAACAGAAGCTCAAAAGAAACGCAACGGAGATATGACCTGGGGCGACGGCGCATGTGCCAGCAGAGAGGGCTCTACGTGCCACCTCTGGCACGCATGACATAGGTTCACCATCACGGTACTAGTGGATTACCCTGTCAGAGTTGATCAGTTCTTCACAAACAGTGTTTTGATTGGTGCCAGGTCTCTACAGCTTCAGTCAGAAAGGGCTATTCTGCACCCCTCCCTCAAATGTTCTTTAAAATACAGAGTTTCCCAGTATTCCTTTTGGAATCGCCAACATGCAAACTGTGGTTACTCATCCTAAAGTAAATCCTCTTTACCTGTAGCTTCAAAATTTGCTGTTTGCTAGGAAGATGTGTAGCTAAAAGCCAGTCTACATTTAGTCTACATCTGACTTTGGGGATATTTCTTCGTAACCAAACAAAAGTGTATTTTCTGTGCAGTTCACAACCCTTGCTCGCTGAATCTGGATGTCACAAAGCAAAGCCCACATTTTGTAATTAACCCCCGTGCCCCATTTTGACTGGCAATGCTACAGGAGACTGAGTGCTGTCACAACCCCTGGACATGCCCACCCACGCCCATCCAGCCAGTCATTAGGGCAGAGAACCAGTTGTTAAAAAATTTGCAGCCCATGACTGGGTGACACAATCTAGCACATGGAAAATCTGTTAATAAAGAAGCAGCCCCTGATTCAAAATTCTGATATGGTTTAAACCAGAGTGTCCAACAATGGCAATTTTAAGACCTGTGGACCTCAATTCCCAGAATTCCCCAGCCAGCATGAAGAATAGCCAACACCCTAGAAGATAGGCTCAAGTTCCAGACGGACCTTGGCGGACTTGAACACTGGGCCCTATCTAACAAAATGAAATTCAATGTAGAGACAAGTACAGTCTTACACTTAGGCAAGAAAAACCAAAAATACACATATAGACTGGGTGAAACCAGGCTTAATAGTAGTGACTATGAGAAGGATCTTGGAGTCTTAGTGGACAACCAGCTAAATATGAGCCAGCGGTGTGTAGCGGCAGCCAAAAAAGCCAATGCAATCCTAAACTGCATTAACAGAGGGACATAATCAAGATCAAGTGAGGTACTAATAGCACTCTATAAAGCTTTATTAAGACCACATCTAGAGTACTGCATCCAGTTTTGGTCACCATACTATAAAAAAGACGTTGGGACCCTAGAAAAAGTGCAGAGAAGAGCAACCAGGATGTTTAGGGGACTGGAGACTAAAACATACGATGAATGGTTGCAGGAACTGGACAAAGCTAGTTTAGTGAAGAGAAGGACCAGGGGAGACATGATAGCAGTGTTCCAATATTTGAGGGGCTGCCACAGAGAGGAAGGGATAAAGCTATTTTCCAAGGCACCCAAAGGTCAGACAAAGAATAATGGATGGAAACCAATCAAGGAGAGATTCAACCTAGAAATAAGGGGAATTTTTTTGACAGTGAGAACAATCAATCAATGGAACAGAAGTTGCCTTGCAAGTACAACTGGATGTCTCATCTTTTTTCTTAAGTGTGCATGTTACTTTGTTAGTTTGAGAACCTCTCTCTTCTCTTCCTTCTATTTTGTGTCTTCTGCAGCATTAAGGCAAAGAAAAGGCCCCCAAAAGTTAATTGCCCCCTCCCTCAAATCTTTAGAATTTAGGGCATATGCAAACCAATCCTAGGTTTAAGGCAGAGGGTGTTTGAAATTAAGACATATACCTACAGTAACCAGTGAGCCAAATGCTGGGCTTGGCTGAGGGCCCTTAGGGGAAAAGTGGAATTAAGTCTGTGCTTGTAAATTTAGCCTTCTGTTCTCTGAGAGAGCTAAGCTGTTTCTGGACAATGCTGTGGTGTCTCTGGCCTGAACAACGGAAGAGCTGTGAGACTTTCTATTTATTTATTTTATCCTATCTTTATTACATTTATAAATAATAGGCAAAAACACCTAATATAATATTCCTTCCTCCTCTTATTTTCCCCACAACAACAACCCTGTGAGGTGGATTGGGCTGGAGAGAAGGACTGGCTCAAAATCCCCAACAGGCTTCATGCCTTAAAATGGGACTAGAATTCACTGTCTCCCAGTTTCTAGTCTGGTGCCTTAACCACTAAACTTAAACTGTCCAGTTCTGTCTGAACTGAAAATAAAAATCACATACAAATGTTCACATTTTGAGGCTCACTCATGGAATCATAAAATCATAGACTCATAGGGCTGGAAAAGGACCTTGGAGGTCATCTAGTCCAACCCAGGGATGTCTTAACACATAGGCCTGATGGGCACTTGCCCGTGGGCCCCACGAGCATAGGGGGCCCATACTAAACTGTGTATGTTAGCCCTTCAATACACCTTGTATCATATAAATACAGCAACATATTTATTACATTTTACTGCATTTTTAAATTAATACTAACATGCAAATATATGTTTAATTTTATTAACCATTTACATTTTTATTCCCGTGAGTAGTTGTCGTAGGGGCCCCAGTACACTGCTTTGCCTGGAGTCCCATAATTCTATTAAGAAGGCCCTGGTCCAACCCCCTGACCAAGACAGGAGTTGTAATACCTTATACCAGGGGTGGGCAACTGTGGCCCTTTTACAACCTGTGGACTTCAACTCCCAGAATTCCTGAGACAGCCAAGCTGTCTCAGGAATTCTGGGAGTTGAAGTCCACAGGTTGTAAAAGGGCCACAGTTGCCCACCCCACATGCCAATGGCTGTCGTTTTTTTTAAAAAAAATCTAAAAAAATTTCTTCAAGACTGTTTGGGTGATAGATGTAGTTCTGTATCCCACTGAAAGAACTTCTTGTCCGGCTGATAACAAGTTTAGCAGGTACACAAACAATCAACACTGCACACTAACGTTGCTGGCATTCCTGTGTTGTAACCCTAACTTTCCTCTAATGAATATTAATCATAGCTTTTAAAAATTAGTTCCTTCGGTTTCTAATATACATTTCTAATAGGAAATTTTCTTTCTTTCTTTCTTTTTCTTTCTTTCTTTCTTTCTTTCTTTCTTTCTTCCTACTTTTGTTTTTTTTTTTAATTTGATTTATATGCCGCCCTTCTCCAGAGACTCAGGGCGGCTTACAATGCGTTAAGCAATAGCCTTCATACTTTTGTATATTTTTATACAAAGTCAGCTTATTGCCCCCACAAACTGGGTCCTCATTTCACCTACCTTAGAAAGGATGGAAGGGTGAGTCAACCTTGAGCCTGATGAGATTTGAACTTGCAGTAATTGCAAGCAGCAGATGTTAATAACAGTGTGCTTTAGTCCACTGTACTATCAAGGCTCTTACTTCACTTTACTTTTTACTTTACTTTATACTTTACTTTATACTTTACTTTTTACTTTACTTTACCTGCTTTTATCACTTTATAGGTGGAAAACATACCTAATACTCCTTTCTCCTCCTATTTTCCCCACAACAACAATCCTGTTAGCTGGGTTGGACTAAAAAAGAGGAGCTGGCCCAAAATCATCCAGCACGCTTTTTTTTTTTTTTTTTTACAAAAAAATTTATTTTTAAACAAACAAAACATAAAACATCCTTCATCCATTACAATTTCAAGCAGTGTGTCGATCGGTTACAAAACCCTTGTGCTTCTTCCCCATAATCATATTTTACTAATTATCTAATTTCTCATATTATCCACCTGATATATATCTTTATATCATTATTCTCATTTATCATTTATTCAACAATGGCATTATCATTCCAAAAAAAGAATTATTTTCACATATTATATTCTAACATTCATTTTATATTTCATATTTCATTTCCATGTTTTCTTATCTAGCCATTGGTAAAATAAATCCCATATCTTATAATATTGTTTATCTTCTTGTTCTCTAATTTCAAATGTCAATTTACTCATTTCAGCACATTCCATGATTTTCTTAATAACTTCATCTTGCATTGGCATTTTCTCATTTTTCCAGTTTTTAGCAAACACAATTCTAGCCCTGTCAATACATTGACAATCAAATATCTCAATTCTCTATTGTATGTTTCTGGTATAATTCCTAATAAAAAAAATCTCTGGTTTAAAGTCTATGTGTTTTTTTATCATTTTTTCAAACCATGTGTGGATTTTAGTCCAGTATCTTTTAGCTTCTACACATGTCCACCACATATGATAATATGAGCCCGGTGTCTGATGACATTTCCAACGCTTTTCAGATTTATTCTTGAACATTCTGGCTATTCTCGTCAGAGGTAAATGCCACCTGTAAAATATCTTATACAAGTTTTTCTTATATGCTGTTGACATTGTCATTTTATAATTTTGCAACCACAATTTTTGCCATTTCTCTAAATCAATTCCATAACCAACATTTTTCCCCCAGGCAATCATTGTTTCTTTAACTTGTTCTTCTTCTAATTTTACCTCTAATAAATAACCATACAATTTTTTAATTACCTAGTCATCAGAGCCTAATAAGTTTTTATCTAAATTAATCGAAGTGTTGTAAAGACCGTCTTTCTTACAATCTTCCTCATATCTAGAACGTATTTGCAAATAAGAAAAACGATTCATCTTTAAATCTTGTTCTTCCAGTTCTTGCTTCAATTTAAGTTCACCCTTCTCATCCAATAATTCACTATATCTAACAATTTTTTAAAATTTATAAACTTTTTTAAAACAGATATAAAACATATAATAAAAACATAAAAATACATTATACAATAAACAATTATAAATAATCAATCATTTGAAGCGTTTGTTTCGTAATGGTCTTTCAAGTAATACAGTTATGCTTATTCCCCTAAATCTTAACTTAATAGTTTCTTTTTGCCTTTTCTCCCTTTCTACTCTTCTCTCTAAGACTTCTGCTTTGATAATCTGTATATTATATATTTGGATTATACCTTTGCTTTCTGGGTTTCTCTCTGTAGGTTTATTTGCCCATAAGAAAATATTTATATACACACTTGTATTTCTATTCTATCTGACTTCTAGTTTTGTTTTTTTTTAATTTGATTTATATGCCGCCCTTCTCCGGAGACTCAGGGTGGCTTACAATGCGTTAAGCAATAGCCTTCATACTTTTTGTATATTTATACAAAGTCAGCTTATTGCCACCACAAACTGGGTCCTCATTTCACCTACCTTAGAAAGGATGGAAGGCTGAGTCAATATTATATTTCTTCCGTAGTAGCTGTATGCCATTGATACCATTTATTCCAAACTTTATAAAATTCTCTGTCTTCTTTTTCCTTTAGCTCTTTTGTCAGCCTGTCCATTTCAGCACATTGTGTAATTTTATCTATTATTTCTTCTTCTATTGGGGTTTTTTCCAGTTCCTATTTTTGGCATATATTATCCTCGCTGCCGTTAAAATATGTATTAACAAGTATTTTATTTCTTTGGGGTAAGTTTTTGTGAAAATTCCTAACAAAAAAGTTTCGGGTTTCTTATCTATTTGTAATTTAGTGATTTGTTCTAGCCATTTCTTAATATTGGACCAAAATTTCTTTGCTGCCGGGCATGTCCACCATAGATGGTAAAAGGTGCCTTGTGGATTTTTGCATTTCCAACACACTGAACTGTTTTTCGGATTTATTTTGGCCAATCTTGTAGGTGACATATGCCACCTGTAAAACATCTTTAGCTGGTTCTCCTTGTATGCCACCGTCAATGTTGTTTTTGTGTTCAATTGCCAGAATTCTTCCCATCTCTCCAATTCTATTGAGTATTTAAAGTTTTGCATCGATTTAATCATCGTGTTTTTAACTATTTCCTCCTCCATCTTATATCTCAGCAAAAATTTGTAAATTTTACTAATTAGTTTCTCTCCAGAATCTAATATAATTTTATCTAGTTCCTATTTTTCTTTACATATTTCATACGTTTTTATATATTCCTTATGTTTCGATTGTATCTGTGAGAAGGTCCACCAATCAATTTCTCTATTTAACTCTGTTTCCAATTGTTGTTTGGATTTCAGTTTTCCTTGATGGTCAATTAGGTCTTTATATCTAATTATATTTTTGGGTTCTATAAGGTTGGATATTTTAAGGCTTCTGAAGGTGAAAACCAGATCGGTATTTTTGTATATTGTTGTTTTTTAATTTTTAACCAAATTAGTAGTAAAGCATTTCTAAGTGTATGTCTTTTAAAATATGTATGTGATTTATACTTTTCATCCCATAAAAAGGAATGCCAGCCTGTTTGTAGGTCGTGGCCTTCAATAGATAATATTCTGCTGTTATTCAATTCCATCCAGTCTTTAACCCATACTAGCCCCACCGCTTGGTAATAAAGTTCCCAATCCGGGAGTGCTGTTCCTCCTCTTTCCTTGGAGTCCTGGAGTAATTTTAATTTTATTCGTGGATGTTTCCCCTGCCATATAAATTTAGAAATCATCTTGTTTAAGCTCACAAAAAAGTTTTTTTCTAATTTTATTGGGGCAACTTGGAACAGGTACAGCAATTTTGGTAGTGTATTCATTTTGATAGTGGAGATTCTTCCCATAAATGAGATTTGTAAGTTTTTCCAACTGTCCAGGTCTTTTTTTATCTGTTTTATTAGTTTGTCATAATTATTTTCTTTTATAGAGGAGGATCTTGGTGACAGCCAAATACGTAAATACTTAATTTTATTGGTCACTTGAATTTGTATACTATTTTCCAATTCTATCTCCTGAGTTTTCGTCAAGTTCTTAACCAATAACTTTGATTTATTTCTATTTATCTTTAAACCGGCCACCTCTCCATAATCTTCTTTTTTCTTAAGCAGTTTTAATACTACTTCTAATGGTTCCTCTGCTATGAGTATAAGATCGTCGGGAAAAGCCTGGGTCTTGTATTCTTCTTGTCTCACTTTTAGTCCTTTAATTTCTTGGTCCTCCCTAATTTTTTTAACAAGATCTCCTATAATTTCTTTGCCTTTATATGTCAAGGATTTCTCTGGATTTCATATATACCTCATCCCTGGTTGATTTTTTTGAAAATTTAACATGTACTTCTCTTGCCAAACGGTGCCTTCTTATGTAGTTTGCATGGACATGATAGGTTTCATCTATTTGTCCCTTTATGTCCAGTTTATCTTTTTCTGTTATTTCTGCTATTATCTCTGCCATTTTTTCCACCAAGGTCTTCATCTTTCTCTTCTGGTATATTTTGGAACCACAGAAAATATGAAAGCTTTTTCCATTTCAAGAATTGCTAAGGAATCAGACAGTTCTTTATTTGAGAAGTTTTCTGTTCCATTGCCTCTACTTTTGTCTCTACTGAATCTATTTTAGTTTCTGCTTTCCTAATTGTTTGTTCATTTTCGGTTATTGATTGTTGTATGTCTCCAATTCTATCATTCATATTTTTAATATCCCTCCTAACTTCTCCAATTTCATTTTTAATTTCTGTGTGGAATGATCTCATTTCTTCCTGGTTCTCTGCCATTTTTTCTTGTGTTTTTAATAACGTTTCCTCTATCATCGAAAACATACCTTGCATAGCATTTAATGTCATTTCCATTTTTTCTTTCTCCTTTTCTTTTCCTACCATACTATCTAGTGTTTTTTGTTGTAGTGGTGATGCCACCACTGTTGTAATATTTACCACTGGTTTTTTCCCTGTTTTCGTTATAGTAGATATTGTTGACATCTTTAATGCTCAAGAGAAATTTTCCCAGGCTAACATATAATTCTTAAACGTTAATTTTCTATCCTGTTTCTTTAAATTCTTCAGCTATTTTTACTTCTATTCTTGTAAACTATCACACTTTAATCACACTTTAATCCCACAATGATTATTTGCTATACAGTCGGCTTTACTAAATCAATAATTAATTTAATATTCAATCAATTATCACCCCTTATTTTGCAATATCAATCAGAGAATCTTAGTTATATTTCATTCAATCCCCTTCCTCTTTTTCCAAATTCTGTAAAATCACAACACAATTTATATTTAAAGATTATAAATTATGAATTATAAATTATACAGATTATAAATTGTAATGTGTATTTCTTCTATCCCTTAAAAATTTCTATTTACTTGCTATCTATACAGTATATACAATATATACAATATGCCCAAACTGTTGGCAGATAGAGACTACAGAAAAATTACACCACCTCCCCTTTTTTTTTAGTCGTACTTAGTGCTTTTAGTCCAGTCTCTTCAATGGATTAGATATGGCTACTCCTGCTTTCCGTTCAAATCCATGTTTCTCCCCTTCCATCTTAGTTTTAACACTGCAGTCGTTAATAGCACCAATAGGCAGCTTAGTGTTCTTTCAATTCACCTTAACTCTCAGAGTTCTGTTGTTTATTTATTTATCTTCTTTTCTTGTACTTATTCCTCCACTACTCAGCTGCTTTTCAGAGTCTTAGAGTCACTCGTTTCAATATAGCTTAGTCACTCCACGAGGTTGTACTTCCTCTCGCTGCTGCTCTGTCCTGGCTTATGCGCTCCTCTCATAAGTCACTGCCACGGGTTGAATCGTCAGATCGCGCCCCTTCTCATCCACGTTCCTTCTCGTCTCGCCAATTCTGGGGATTCTCTGCTCCGCTCTGCCACTCAAAACCGCTCTCCACTGTTGGCTTCGCTTTAGACGGCCGCCATAGCTCCTGTCTGCCCTAGGGGTGGACTTCTTCTCCAGTAGATTCGAGGAGTTTGTCTTGTGTCCCCTCCAACACTAGCGCTGCGTCCAGGGGCTTTAAGACTTCCCCTCTTGTTTCCCAATCTCTACGGGATCGGAAAAGTTCATAAAGAGCTTCTATTAGAGAATATTTGGGTTCCAGAGACGGCAGCTGCCGTTTCCTCACCCCACTCACGATGTTGTCACCGTCGGAAGTGCACTATATCTAACGATTTGTTCCCTTCTAAATGTTGTTAAATGTGAAAATGCTTCAATCGTTGATACCCAGACTGGAATTTTCAAATAATGTTGTTTTTTAATCTTCTCCCAATTTAATAACAAAGCCTCTCGTATGTAGTGTCTTCTAAAGTACCCCTGTGCTTTGGTTCCCTTATACCATAAAAAAGCATGCCACCCCAACAACAAGTCATGTCCTTCTAAAGTCAATAATCTGGTATTCCTTAACATTATCCATTCTTTAATCCACATCAAACTTGTCGCTTGATAATAAAATTCCCAATTAGGTAAACCAAAAACCCCTCTCATTCTAGCATCTTGTAACAACTTTAATTTTATCCTTGCCTTTTTCCCCTGCCAAATATATTTTAACATATTTTGTTCAATTCTTCAAAATAATTTTTTCCCAATCTAATTGAAATTGTCTGGAACAAATATAAAATTCTAGGCAATATATTCATCTTAATAGTTGATATCCCCCCTATCAGTGATAATTGTAAAATTTCCCATTTCACCAAGTCTGTTCCAATCTGTTATTTGAATTTATTATACTTATTCTCTTTAAGTGTGCTACATCTTGCTGTCAAGTATATCCCCAAATACTTAACCTTATTTGTGACCTGCATCTTTGATATTTCTGCCAATTCTTGTTTTTGTTTTATTAACATATTTTTTGTCAAAATCTTCATTTTGTCTTTATTAATCTTCAAACCTGCTACTTTTCCAAATTCTCCTATTTTATCTATCAATGTAGTTACTGATGCTAATGGTTCTTTAAGAATAAAAACCAGGTCATCTGTGAATGCTTGCAATTTATATTCTTCCTTTCGAATTTTCATTCCTTTTATATCTTTTTCTTCTCTGATATTTCTATTTAGCACTTCTAATGTTAATATACACAACAGAGGGGACAGTGGACAACCTTGTCTCATACCTTTTTTTATCTCAATAGAATCTGTCAATTCTCCATTTATCATTACTTTTGCTGTTTGCTTATGATATATGGCTTCTATTGCTTGAATGAATTTTCTGCCAAAGCCCATCTGTTCCATTTGAAGTAACATAAATTGCCAGTTCACATTATCAAAAGCTTTTTGTGCATCTAAAAATATCAAAGCTTTTCAGGATGGGCCTCATAATATTCCAAGGTGTCCAGAATTATTCTCATGTTGTCTCTAATCTGTCTCTTTGGCAGAAACCCATTTTGGTCAGAATGTATAAAATTATTTAAATATCTTTTGAGTCTTTCTGCCAGTATTGAAACAAAGATTTTATAGTCTGAATTTAGCAGGGATATAGGTCTGTAGTTTTTAATTTGTTGTGGGTTAGGAACAAGTGTAATATATGCTTCTGACCATGACTTAGGTATTTCCATCCTTGACATAACTTCATTCATGACTTCTAACAGTGGGAGACACAGGGATTCCTGAAATGTCTTATAGTATTCCGCAGGCAGTCCATCCGGACCTGGTGCCTTCCCATTCTTTTGTTTTTTAATTGCTTCAGTTAGTTCCATCATGGTTATATTTCTCTCTAACATCTCTTCAATATCCTTAGGAATCTGTGGGAGGTTCGCTTTTTGGAGATATCATTTAACATTTTCCTCCTCTATGTTTTCTTGTTCATACAATTCTCTATAGTAATAGAATTTGGATAATTTTTTTCTTCTCTTTATTCCCATATTTACTTTGTCCTTGGTCATCGATTAGCTATATTATTTTTCTTGCGTCTCTCTCTTTTTTCAATTTATTTGCTAGCCATCTACCTGGTTGTTGGCATCTTCAAAATAATTCTGTTTAGCACTTCTTATTTTTTGTGCCAAATCTTCTTTCTCCATTAACCCCATTTTATGTTTTATTGTATCCATTTTTATTTTAATATCCTTCTTTTGTGGAAATTTCTGGAGTTCCTTTTCAAATCTCTTATAGTCATCTTCTAATATTTTATAGGCTTGTCTTTTCTTAATATTTCTTTCCCTTGTATTGTCCATTATCAGACCTCTAGCATAAACTTTCATTGTATCCCAAAGATTTTGCATCGATTCTCTTTTCTATTCTCTTTAAAAAAGAAAGCCAATTCTTTCTCCATTTTCTGCACAAAGTCCTTTTCTTTTAAAACTGTATTATTTAAAGTCCATCTAGATCTTCTCCTTTGTCCTTTCCATTTAACTGTCACCAGGTTATGATCTTCCCAAGTATTTGCTTCTATTTCAATTTCTTCTATATTCGAGGTCAATTCCATTGTTGTCCATATCATATCTAATCTAGACCAAGATGAGTGTCTGTCAAAATAAAAAGTATATTGTCTATTTTTTCCATTTCTTTCTCTCCATGCATCTTTTAAATTTATTTCCTCTGTCATCTTAAAAAAGGATTTCGGAAGGGTCTTTCTACTGTGTTTTATTACCTTGTGCATTTTATAATCTAATTTCTCATCCACTATACCATTAAAATCTCACATCATGCAGATATTATCATAGTCCAATTCAATTATTTTCATTTGTAGCTTTCTATAGAAGTCATCTTGATTATTGCTTGGAGCATATATTGCTATTAAAAGTATTTTCATATTATTATCTATTATTTCTACCATCAAAATTCTTCCATCATCATCTGCGTATATTTGCTCCGCTTGAATTGTATTTCTAATATATAATTCCCCTTTTCTTACATTGTGACAATGAAGTAAAGATTTTCCCTAGTTTTGGCTGCACCACTAACTGTTCATGTTGCTTTTTAATGTGTACTTCTTGCAGACGGATTATATCAAACTTTAATTTCTCTAACTTGTGAAATAGTTTTCTTCTTTTGATAGCTAAATTAAGTCCATTTATATTAATTGAGATCAATTTTTTCTCTTCCATATTCATATTTTATAATTAGGGTTTATTGTTCTAGTAGATCTCGGTTCACGTTGTTCTTTGCATTCCACAATACCCCCTACTGCTCCTTCCGCTTTTTCAATCATTGCTAACTCCTCCTCTTGGAGTTCTATTAGTGGGTCTGCCTTTTTTGGTTCCATTTCTTTCTGTCTGAGGAATTCTACATAAAATGCTTTAGCTTTATCCATTGTATCTATTCTATATCTTTGCAGTTGCCATGTTAGGACTAATCCAATCAGCCATCTATCATTGACACTTTTTTTTTTGTAAATATTTTTTTATTTTTTTCAAACATAAACATAAAATATAACTTTCAAGAACAGAGTCTCGATCTGGTCATAGATGGTTACCACGCTTACATTCTTTTACAAACTCCATTCACAATTTCCCATTACATCTTTTACGGATAAAAATTCAAAACATAAAAGAACAGATTTTAACATAAAGTCTAGCATCTTCACCTAAACAAATCCATTATATCAATACAATTTTAATTTCAAATTAACTTTCGCTCATTTTTATATCTATATATCAATCCTGATTTATCTTGTTCTTCTTCACCTTATATCTTTTACCATCAGTGTCAAAATAATTTTTAACAATATTCTAACCTCTTATTCTAATTATTTACCTTACAGTTTTATCACCACAAATCTTAATTTCAAATTCAATACAACTCCATTTTTATTACACTTTATAAAACAAAATTCTATCTAATTCTTAATCTCTTGACCCTTTTCCTCGAATCTTAGTATCATAAACACACTTAAAAACACTTATCATCTATTACAGTTTTCATGTTACATAGGTTTATCACAAAAACATGTTTTATTTAAACTAATTTCCGACATATTTTCTCTCTATTGTTTGGCTGTTTTCCAGCATATTATGTTTGGCTGATTCCCAGCATGGTCTCCTCCAGAGCACCAACTATTTTTGGCTAATTTTCAGTATAGTCTCCTCCAAGCCTACCACCATTATTGGCTAATTTCCAGCATATTTTCCAGCATAATCTCCTCCAACTCTCCTCCTATTTGCTTGGTTGATTTCCAGCATTTTATTGGCTGATTTCCAGCATATTAAGTTTGGATGATTTCCAGCATATTAAGTTTGGATGATTTTCAGCATAGTCTCCTCCAGGGCTTCCACTCTTGTTTGGCTGATTTCCAGCATAGTCTCCTCCAACTCTCCTGTAAGTGTTTGGCTGATTTCCAGCATTTTAACTAGTTTCCAACGTATTTCCTCCGAATCTCAAACTCTTATCTAGTTGGTATGCATCCCTCTTATTTTAATTTTCTCTTACATTATAGTTATCTATTTTATGTCAGTTTCCCAACATGCTCTTTCAAATTAATTCTCAATATATTTCATAATAATCATCATTTCCAGCATATATTAAATTAAATCACAATTTGTTGTTAAAATCTGTGTATCTTATAGTTTGTTCAATAAAACCTTAGTCAAGCATAATCACCAATCTAGCATTTGTTTGCATATTAAAATTAAAACATATAACATCAAACAGTAAATTTTCTTAAAGTTGTCTCACATTAATATATACTCTTTATTGTTTTTAATCACCTATATATCATTCTCTACTTTAGTTGCCATCTCTTATTTTCTATTTTTATTACTCCAAAAACCCTCCTGTTTTTATCCAAAAATCATATATGCCTTTAGGCTTTTAAACTTTACATTTCAATTTAGTTACATTTAAATTTATCTACTTTATTTCTTCCTTTTCTTCCTTTTTCTATCGGTCCATAAATGTTCCATTTCAAAGTTCATCTGTTCAAATTAAAAAATTCTGTATGTCCCTTTAATGCTTTATAATGTCTGTTCCATGTGTAATGCATCAACTTCCAGTCTTTTATTCCTACGCCACACCTAATTTTTTTGCTAAACTTGTTAATTTCCATTGTCCAAAGTCCAAAATATTCCTTCTTTCTTCTTGAAATCATCCAGGACAGAATAGGGATCTCCAAATTCCATAAATCTAATGTTAATTTCAAAGTAATCCAGGGTAAAAAGCCATTTAAAAAGTTTCTTTTCCAAACAGAAAGGGAAATCTCTTCAATCCACTCTCCTGCTTAGTCACCGCAGACTCCATGGCAATTATGTAGCCAGTCTTTCTTCATTAGCTTCGTTAACTTTCAAAGGTGTAAACTCCCGAAGATACATTTCTCCAATCTACTCCAAATAAGAAAAAAAAGTCACTTTTCTAAGTTATTAAAAGCCAGTTCTTCCAAATTTATTAAAACAAAGTCTGTCTTGGGTCTTTATTTCCATTTTTTTTCTTTTTCTTTTTGATCTTCAAGCCCCACAGATCTGTAGCCACTATTTAAAGTTGAGGTCTTATTTTTTTCAAAAATCCAAATAATCCTGTTGTTTTGCCTGGGTTGATGTCACTCACCTGGCTTCGAGATACTCGCTCTTTCTTCTTCTTCTTCTCTCCTGCACGATCTTGTGTCCCGGTCTGCTGCGGCTTTGTGGCAGCCGCCATGGCTGCCTATCCCCACCGCCGAATTCGAGGATTCTCTCTGGCCTCCGAGGAACTTGCCTATTCCTCTTGGCACACCGAGGCGCTCCTCTTCACCCCTCATCCCTGCAAGATGGGGATTGGTCCAAAGACCGATTGGACAGTGGTTTGTCAGTTGGGGTTTTCGCGAGCTCGTTAGAGTCCGCTATTTCCCGACTGTGGCGCCGCGGTTCCAGACCAGTAGTCTATAATTGACACCTTTTTGAAGTAGTATTTTAGTCAAGAATTTATATTCTCTCCTCATCTCCCTTACTCTTCTCGGTATTTGCTTCAGGACCACAATTTCTTTCCCCTTATACTTCAATGTTTTTTCTCTAGCAATCTGCAGTATTTGTGTCTTAATCGATTTCTTGGTAAACCTTATATGAACTTCTCGTGGTAATTTATTGTGCATTACATATCTTGTATAAGCTGGAAATATCTTGTCTATGCCATCCATTATTTTTTCTTTAGTGATTTCTAATGCTTCTGCTAAAATTCCTATCATTACTTCTGCCAGATTCTCTCCTTTTTCTTCTTCTATATTTTGAAATCTGAGATAAAATTCTGATCTATCCGTCTCCCATCCAATTAATCCACTCTTATCTTGTTCAACTTCTTCCAGTCTAATGTCAATACCTCTGATTTTTTTCTCTCTTTGCTCCTCCTTTTCCTCAATTTTTGGAGTCTATCTTCATGTTTCAACATCATTTGCTGTATGTTCTCCACTTTCTCATCTGTCTTCTCTGTTCTTTGTTCAATCTTCTGAACTACTTGTAGAATCATCTGTAATGTCATTTCCTTTTCTTTCTCCTTTTCTCTCTCCTTGTCCTGTTGTAACATCATCTGTATAGATTGCTGTCCTCCAGATGGTGATGAAGAAGGCGTAGTTGTGGTAGAGCCAATAGCTGTTACTTTTCTACTCATTCTGTAAGGTGGTCAAAAAAGCTTTAAGCAAATGGAAGAAGAAGAAAAAAGAAAACAAACAAACAAACAAAAAACTTCTTCAGGTTCTTCTGTACCTTAATCCAATTGTGAATAAAGCAAAAAAAAAAAAATTACTCCAAGTATCAATAAAATACAAAAAAAACAGAAAAAAGAATGAAAAGCAGAAAAACAATCTTCAGGCACTTGTACACCTTAATCCAAATCAGTTCAAGAAATTTTTTTAATCCACATGCAATCTCTACATATTTATATTAAAAAAAAACAATTACAAATTAAAAAAAAGAAGTTGAAAATCCTCCATCCACTCATAGTCTAATTAAAAATACTTACACAGGGGGAGGGTACAGAGAGCTATCATTTAAGAGGAAAAAAAAATAGGGGGAAAAAGAAGAAAAGATGTCCAACTAAAAATCACTTCTGTATAAGATCCAAGAAATTTCCTTTTTTTTAAATTCCAAGAATTATTTACAATTCTCTTTCAGAGTCACTGAAAATTCCTTCTCATTCAATCTCAGGCTCCTGCCTCTGATAGTTCCCCAAAGAACACCTGAATAAATAATACTGCTGCAAGTTTAAATGTTCTCTGATGTTCTTCCAACTATCTTATCTATAAAAGGGCACAGAGTCCTTGAGTTGAAACACAATGTAACACAGTTGTAACTTCTTCAATAAAAAAAAAGAAACCAAAAATTCCAATCCACTAGATGGCAGTATTACATACTCTCTTCCCTTCCCCCTGTTATGTTCAATGGACTTTAAAAAGTAAAAATAGCCAAAAATAGCCAATAAGAAGAGAAAGAAAGAAAAACAGAATAAAATCTGAAAGCAATTATAATAAAAAAAGCAATAAAAATTTAAAAGTGCAATAACCAAGTCAAAGATCTACAGTGGTTAAGATGCCTGGCTTATCAGCTGGCAGCTCAAGTTCGAGACCCAAGTGCCACATGAAAATGCGAATAGATAAATAGGTACCACTTCGTTGGGAAGGGGACAGCAATCTGTGACATCATGCTGGCCACATGACCATGGAAATGTCTTCTAGGTTTAATGGCCTAGAAATGGAGATGAGCACCACCCTATAGTCAGTAACAACTAGCAAAGTAAATTCCGCAGGGACTCCTTTATCTTTTACCAGGGGTGGGCTTCAAAAATTTTAGCAAGGGGTTCTCTGCCAGTTACTGGGTGGGCATGGCCATGGTGGGCGTGGCCTAGAAGGCATCCTGCACTACAGCGGGGGGGGCGTTTTTGCTCTCCCCGGGCTCCAGAGGCTTTCCTCGAACCTCAGGGAGGCCGAAAACAGCCTCCCCAGACTCCGGAGGCCCTCTGGAGGCTGGAAATGGCCCCATTTCCAGCCTTCCCAAACTTCTGGTAGGCCTGTTTTTCGCCCTCCCTGAGCCTTACCTGCATCCAAAACGGGCTGTGTGGAGACTCCGGGGAGGGGCGGGGTGGGCAGGACCAGCCAGGAGTGGGATTTGGGGATTCTCCGAACTGCACAGAATCTTAGCTAGAGGTTCTTCCGTACCCCTGCAAACCCCCAGCAGCCCACCCGTGCCTTTTATCCTGTGTAAACTGCTTCAAGATGGTAAACTGAAATATTATAAATTGTAAATAAGTTCGGATAGCTACAATGAAGCTACAGTGAATTCCCTATTTATAAACGCTGGCAAGCTGAAGTTTGATTCTTATGTGGCTCAGAGGCTATCATGTGAATGGTGTTATATGACACATACACACAATACTACCTCCATTGTGGTATAGCGGTCACAAAGCATAAATCATGTTTTATACACCTGACCGATCCCATATGTGTTCACTTTAAGCAAGCTCCTGTTATTTGATGGGGTTTGGCAGATTGAATTTCCAGGCAAACTTCCATCCAGGTTATAAATTTGGCCTAGCTCTGTCCAGTTTCAACAAGACTGTTGGGCTTCAGATCAATCTTTATGATACTCTGTGGTGTTCCAGTTGAATTGCGTTACACCTTTGGCCAGGTTGGCTGGGAATAATAGGAGATGCAGCCCAGCTTGTGTCCTTCCATGGAGAACATTCCTGGCAAGCCCTTTCAGTGGAGGACATAATCCAATTAGTTTTAATACCAAAACTGAGGAGCTAGAGCAGAAAACCTTGAGACGTGAGATGGAAACTTTCCAAGCGTCCATTATTAGTAAGTGCATCGAGTCTCTTTGAAGCTTTTGAATCTCACTTGTTTCAGTTATCTATGAATTTGATGCCCTATAATGCAGTGTTTCTCAACCTTGTGTTCTGACCCAGCTCCCTAAACATGACAAACCCTCTGACATGAACTCAAAAAATTCCTTTGTTAGGAGTGCCGGCAGCACCAGCAAAAAGTTTATCTCACAGGCTAACAAGAGAAGTTTTTTCAATCTACGGCCCCTTGGGGGTTCCGCCGTGAGAGGCCGGCCGGAGGTCGTCCCCATTGGGGGAGATAACTAGGACCCTCCTACTGTCGTGGGAGGACAGTAGAGATACCAACAGTACATCAATGAACAAATGGCTGTTTTACATCTTTTGTGAAGTCCCCTGTTTGAGCTCTGTGCCTCCATCGCTGCATTTTGGAGATGTATACAACTGCAGATCTTCTTGCGCTGTGAGATTCCCCCCTCTCGCAGATGTGGCCCTCCTCACTATCGAGGGCCCACCTCAAGGACAGGTTTTGGGATCCAGAGAGGTGGCATGTGAAAACTAGGGGATTGAGGAGTTTTCTATTGAAATTTCTAGTCAAATTTTTAAGTGATCCCAGGGAGGGGGAGGGTCAGATTGGAATTTGGGCTGTGGGTATGGGGGATAACCCACAAGGGGGAGGGTCGGGTCTGGCAGTGAAACACGGCATGGGGGATGGGGGACCCGGGGTCGAGGGGGGGTTAGAGCTTGTCCGGATAGTTTTTTGAACATCAGTACTGTAGGTGGGAGGGGTAGATATGGTGGGAGCAGGGGGCCATATCGTGTTAGAGGAGTGTGCACTCGCTGCCTACGAGCGGTGGCGTGCTCCGATCCCCAAGGCTCTACTCACTCCTCAGGTTGCATAGACCCTCAGGACCCAGGCCTTCGGCTGATGCTATGCAATGCCAGGTCCGTAGTAAATAAAGCCCCCCTCATTTGTGATCTTGTTCAGGAGGGGGGTGCGGATCTCCTGCGCGAGCTGCACTGGCTCCTGGTGGTCTTCCTGGTGCGCTTCAAGGTTTTGGTTACCACCTTTAAAGCGCTCCATGGCTCAGGACCTGGGTATTTGCGGGACCGCCTACTACCACCAATAGCCTCCCACCGGTCGGTACGCTCCCATAGAGAGGGGCTCCTCCAGGTGCCGTCGGCCAAACAATGCTGACTGGTGGCCCCCAGGGGGAGAGCCTTCTCTGTGGGGGCACCTACTATCTGGAACGATCTCCCCCCGGAGATACGGAGGATCCTGGATCTGCACACCTTCTGCCGCGCTCTAAAGACCTTATTATTTCACCAGGCGGGCCTGGCCTAATTTTCTCCCTCTTTTATATAAGATTTTTAATTTTTTTATATCTTTTAGTATTTTATATATTCAAATTTTAAAATTGGTTTTAAATAGTTTGGGGTTTTAATTTGTCTGGGCCAAAACTATTTAATTTGATTTTAATTCTACTTTTAAATTTTGTATGTATGTGTTTTATTGTTTGGCTGTGCACCGCCCTGAGTCCTTCGGGAGTAGGGCGGTATAGAAATAAAATAAAATAAATAAATAAATAAACAAGTCCATCCATCCAGAAGATGAATAGTTGCCTGCCACATCGATTCATCTCTACCCCCTGCCTTTTATCCCCAGAGCAGAGGTGGGTTTCAGCAGGTTCTGACCAGTTCTGGAGAACTGATAGTGGAAATTTTGAGTAGTTCGGAAAACCAGTAGTAAAAATTCTGACTGGCCCTGCCCCCATCTAGTTTCTGCCTCCCAAGTCCCAGCTGATGGGGAAGAAATGGGGATTTTGCAGTAACCTTCCCCTGGAGTGGGGTGGGAATGTAGCGAAGAGGGGGTTGAGGGGTTTTTTAGTTAAATTTTTAAAGAAAATTTTAAGGGGACCCGGGAGGGAGGGAGGGGGTTGTAAAAGCGGACCTGGGGGGGTCCAGATAGCGACTGAGCGGGATGATGGGTCGATTAGTTGCAGCAGGAGGGTCGCGAAAGGAAATTTAACCGGGGAGCAGGGGGAGGACAGGAAGGGCTGCGAAATTGAAATAATGAGTGGGAGGGGCAGGTATGACGGATGCAGGGGGTCATATCAAGTGTCGGGGGTGCGCATACGCTGTTTACGAGCGATTTCGCACTCCGGCCCCCAATGCGTGACTCGTGTCCTGGGTTGTGTAGAGTCTCAGGCCCAGGGTCCGCGGCTGATGTTGTGTAATGCCAGGTCGGTGGTTAATAAAGCCCCCCTCATTTGTGATCTTATTTTGGAGGGGGGTGCAGACCTGGCAGGTATTACGGAGACCTGGTTGGGCCAGGAGGGGGGGGTCCCCCTCGTTGAGATGTGCCCGCCAGGTTTCCGTGCATTTCATCAGCCAAGGGCCCAGGGGAGGGGTGGGGGAGTGGCGGTGATTATTAGGGAAAGTCTTTGTCCGAGGGAGACCACTGTTCCTCAGATAGCCGGATGTGAGTCCCTTTGTGTGAAGTGGGGCCGTGGGGTGCAGATGGGTTTGCTGACTACGTACCTGGCTCCCTGCCACGTGGCAGCAACCCTGCCCGAGCTACTCGACGTCATTGCCGGGGTGGCGGTTGATACCCCCAGACTTATTGTCATGGGGGATTTCAACCTTCCATCCGCGGGTGAGGCGTCAGAGGCGGTTCGGGAGTTCATGGCTTCCATGACGGCCATGGACCTGACCCAGTTAGTTCAAGGCCCAACTCACATAGGGGGACACACTCTGGACCTGATTTTTGTCTCTGGTCAGTGGTTGAATGATCTTGGTATAGGGGACCTAGATATTAAACCCTTGTCATGGACAGATCATTCGCTCCTCCAACTAGACTTTCCTACCGCCTTCCCCCGCCGCAGGGAGACGGAGCCAACTAGATGGTTCTGTCCCAGGCGCCTGATGGACCCCGAAAGGTTCCTGACGGAGCTTGGGCCATTCCCTGAGACCCTGACACACGACTCGACTGAAGAGCTGGTGGCCGCCTGGGAAAGGGCGGCCGCCGGAGCTTTGGACCGCATCGTGCCTTTGCGGCCCCTGACCCGATGCCGATCTCAACTGGCTCCTTGGTTTTCTGAGGAGCTGAGAGAGATGAAGCGTCGGAAAAGACGCCTAGAGAGCATTTGGAGGACTAGTCAATCCGATTCCGACCGGACACAGGTGAGGTCTTATATCAAGACCTACCTAGTGGCGATAAAAGCGGCAAAGTCTAACCACTTTTCCGCTCTTATCGCATCTGCAGAGAACCGCCCAGCCGCCTTGTTTAGGGTGACCCACTCCCTTCTTCGGGGGGGAGTGCGGGAAGATCCCTTGCAGGGTCGTGCTGAGGATTTTGTGCAATTCCTGCATGATAAAGTCGCTCGGATTCGGGATGGCCTGGACTCCGACTGGATGAGTCCACGGGAGGAGACGAGGGCAGGTCTTGAGAATGTTATCTGGGAGGATTCTGATCCTGTGACTCCCGAGGATGTGGACAGGGTCCTGGGTAAGACTAGTGCCGCCACGTGTTTATTGGACCCGTGTCCCTCCTGGTTGGTGCTGGCCTCCCGGGAGGTTACACGAGGCTGGCTCCAGGGGATTATAAGTGCTTCTTTGAGTGAGGGTGCCTTTCCTGCCGCCTTGAAAGAGGCGGTAGTGAGGCCCCTCCTCAAGAAGCCTTCCCTGGACCCGGCTGAATTAGCCAACTATCGTCCAGTCTCCAACCTTCGTTTTGTGGCGAAGGTTGTTGAGAGCGTGGTGGCACGACAACTTCCCCGGCACCTGGATGAAGCTATCTATCTGGACCCGTACCAGTCGGGCTTCAGGCAGGGGTACAGCACAGAAACGGCATTGGTCGCGTTGGTGGATGATCTCTGGAGGGCTCGGGACAGGGGTTGCTCCTCTGTCCTAGTCCTATTAGACCTCTCAGCAGCTTTTGATACCATCGACCATGGTATCATGCTGCAGCGGTTGAGGGGGTTAGGAATAGGGGGCACCGTTTTGCGGTGGTTCTCCTCCTTCCTCTCCGACCGCTCGCAGTTTGTGTTGGCAGGAGGACAGAGGTCGACCTCGAGGCATCTCGCATGGGGAGTGCCGCAAGGGTCGGTCCTCTCGCCTCTCCTGTTCAACATTTATGTGAAGCCGCTGGGTGAGATCATCCGTGGTTTTGGGGTGAAGTGTCATCTGTACGCTGACGATACGCAGCTGTACATCTCCACTCCAGACCACCCCAACGATGCCCTTGATGTGATGTCCCACTGCCTGGAGGCCGTGCGGGCCTGGATGGGGAGGAACAGGCTCAGACTCAACCCCTCCAAGACCGAGTGGCTGTGGCTTCCGGCGCCCCGATATAGTCAGCAGGTGCCATCGCTGACTATTGGGGGTGAATCTTTGCCCCCCACAGAGAGGGCTCGCAATCTGGGTGTCCTCCTGGACGCACGGCTGTCTTTAGAAGAGCACATGACGGCCGTGGCCAGGGGGGGCCTTTTATCAGGTTCGCCTGATTCGCCAGTTGCAGCCCTTTCTGGATCGGGACGCCTTGCGCACGGTCACTCATGCCCTTGTCACCTCCCGGTTGGACTACTGTAATGCTCTCTACATGGGGCTCCCCTTGAAGAGCATTCGGAGGCTCCAACTGGTCCAGAATGCGGCCGCGCAGGTGGTTATGGGTGCAACTCGTTGCGCCCACGTGACACCCCTCCTGCGCGAGCTGCACTGGCTCCCAGTGGTCTTCCGGGTGCGATTCAAGGTGTTGGTTACCACCTTTAAAGCGCTCCATGGCATAGGACCCGGGTACCTTCGAGACTGACTTCTGCCACCAATAGCCTCCCACCGACCAGTCCGCTCCCACAGAGAGGGTCTCCTCAGGGTGCCATCGGCCAAGTTATGTCGGCTGGCGACACCCAGGGGGAGGGCCTTCTCTGTGGGAGCCCCAGCCCTGTGGAATGAACTGCCCCCGGAAATACGTAAGATCTCCGACCTCCGGGTGTTTCGCTGCGCTCTGAAGACCCTGTTGTTCCGCCAGGCCGGGCTATTAACATAACGTTTTAAATTGGGGTATTTTTAAATTCCTGGGATTTTAATTGGAGCCTAATTATTTAATGATTTTAAATTTTAACTGTTGTTTCTGTTTTTGTGTTTTTAAATAGGCTGTACACCGCCCTGAGTCCTTCGGGAGAAGGGCGGTATAGAAATAGAAATAATAAATAAATAAATAATAAATGGAGATTTTACAGTATCCTTCCCCTGTCACGCCAACCAACCCACACCCACCAAGCCATGCCACGCTCACCAACCCACACCCACAGAACCGGTAGTAAAAAATGTTGAAACCCACCACTGCCCCAGAGTTAGGGTGGAGCTTCCCTAGCAGCGGTGGCTCTTCCTTCCCCGGGATCGTCCCACAGCTTTCCACTGCTGTCCTCTTCTCTGCCTTCTGCGCGGCCGTGAGTCAGGCACAGGATCCAGCTGTTCTTCCTCTTCTTCATCAGCCACCTCCAGACCTGGGGGATGTTGACTCTCCATCTTAGGGCTGACGGATGGCCCAGGCTCCGCCTCTGTCTCTCTCTGTCTCTGTCTCTGTCTCTGTCTCTGTCTCTGTCTCTCTCTCTCTCTCTCTCTCTCTCTCTCTCTCTCTCTCTCTGCCAGCTCCACTCCCACTTCCCCCTTGGAGTTCTCAGGTTGCCTTGATGCTGACCCTGCCTCCTCATCCTCATCTGATTTGGCTGCTGGAGGGGCTGGTGGCTGACAGGCCACAACACCTTGGCAACTAAGATGTTTTCCTTCTGCCAATGCCATACTGGACATAATCAGGCAGCGGAATCAAATGATATACAATAGAGGTCCCTAACCCCCGGTCTGTGACCCACTGCTGGACTGCGGCTCATTTGGAACCAGACCGTGGAAATAGTGGATGAATGCACGCGAAGCTGCATTTGTGAAAGTGGCACATGTGTATGAAACCATCCTTTCTCCGTCTCCCCACCCCACTCCACCCCGCCACCTCCGGTCCAACCAGCCAGAAAGTTTGGAACCTGCCGATTTACAATCTCCCTTTTGTGTTTTGGCTACAGAAAAGCTCCCGTTACCTGCACCACGAGCTGCCGGTCCGTATTGCTCACCGCATCAAAGGGTTTCGAAGCCTTCCTTTCATCATTGGCTGCAACCCCACCATCCTCCATGTGGTAGGCGCACCAAGGTCTGCGGGGAAGCATCGGAAAGAGATGACCCATACCTGGCGTTGGATCTAAAGCAGGGAGACGGACATTAAGGCTGTGTGGACATTCTGATCATCCACCCGTAAAGCCGTGTCATAATTGCTTCCTTCACTTTATATAGCGAGGACCTCGTTGCCTGCTTTTTTGAGCAGCTTTTTCCCAAAGCAGAAGTACAGGTAGTCCTCGATTTACGATCAGAAAAATCAGGACCAGAATGTCCATTGCTAAACAAGGCAGTTGTTAAGCGACTTGTACCCGTGGCCTTTATTTATTTATTGGTTAAGTGCCACTGTTACGTGAAACACATGGTCATTAAACAAGTCCAACTTCTCCCCATGATTTTGCTTGTTGGAAGCTGGCTAGTAAGGTGGCAGATGGCGATAACATGAGCCCAGGATGCTGTAACCATCCTAAATGCATGCTAGTTGCCAAGAACCTAATTTAGGTCATGTGATTGGGGATGCTGCCATGGTGCAAAGTGCAAAGCACCGGTCAAATCTCTGAACAGTCACTAAATGAATGGTTGTCTATGGAGATTCTCAGTCATCCAGATCATAAAGGGGATTTTTTGAGGAGGCAACTGGACTTTCTTATTTTTTCTTTGAAGACGTTTTGCTTCTCATCTAAGAAACTTCTTCATCTCTGACTGGGTGGTGGGGAATGGAAGGATTTATATTCCTTGCAGGCAGCTGGTCATTTGCGTCCTTTTAGAGGGAAGTTGAAGCACTTGGAGGTTTATCTGTGTCCTCAGGGTCACCTGAGTAGAGCTCCTGGTTCCTGTAGTCGGCAAAGTCCAGTTGCATCTTGAAAAAGCACCTTTGGGGAAAATGAATGGTTATAAGTCAAGGACTATCTGTAATACAGACCCAAAGAGAATTTGTCTTTTGTGCATGGCAACTGGACTGGAAAAAAGCAAGAAAGTCCAGTTGCCTCCTGAAAGAGCATCTTTGGGACAACCATAACCTGGATGACTGAGAATCTCTACAGATATTTAGCTGTACAATTTGGGATGAACGCCCTTTGAATGATGTGGGAGTAGGAATGGATTTCTAGAGGAAAAATTGCAGACTACAGGAACCAGGAGAGCACTACTCTACTGGCAGCCGACAGGCCACAACACTTAGCTAACAAGAAGAGTGAGTCCTACTCCTTCATCAGGTTAAGGGTGGTCCTCGACTTACAACCATTCTTTCGCTATCCTTTGAAGTTACAACAGCAGTGAAAAAAGTGACTTATGACCAATCCTCGCACAGCACCATTGCAGCATCCACGTGGTCAAAATTCAGACCCATGCGTTTACGACGGTTGCAATATCCCGGCATCATATGATCACACCTGCAACTTTTCCAGCCAGCTTCAGACAAACAAAATCAAGAAGCCGGGGAAGCCACATTCGCTTAATGACCACATGATTCACTTAACAACTGCGGTGATTTGCTAAACAACCATGGCAAAAAGCTAAAACAGGTGTGACTCACTTAACAACTGCCTTGCTTAGCAATGGAAAATCCGGTTCCAATGGTGGTTGTAAGTCAAGGACGTGCAGGGAACTTGAGAAATCAGCGTGCTCATAGCATAACCTATCTTGGAGGATGAGGCTTTGGTGAAATAAAAATACATAATCTAACTGTGGTAATAGTAAAAATGATAGGAATACTGATCAAATATTCTGTTGTTTCCCCCAAGGGAATTAGATGGCAAAAGTATTGATCTGAGTTCTGTTTTCCTTTAATATACTAGATTCTGCTTACTTAAACAGTGGCTGAAAAAATAAACTGTTCACTTGGCCATTGGCAAATTTTTAAGTAGCTTGCTAGTTGTCATGATGTGGTGGCTCAGTGGCTATGATGCTGAGCTTGTTGATCAAAAGGTTGGCAGTTCAGCGGTTCAAACCCTAGTGCCACGTAACGGTGAGCTCCCGTTACTTGTGCCAACCTAGCATTTCGAAAGCACATAAAAATACAAGTAGAAAAATAGGGACCATCTTTGTGGGAAAGTAACAGCATTCCATGCGCCTTTGGTGGTTTAGTCATGCTGACCACATGACCACGGAGATGTCTTTGGACAGCACTGGCTCTTCAGCTTTGAAACGAAGATGAGCACCACTCCCTAAAGTCGGGAACGACTAGCACATATGTGCAAGGGAAACCTTTACCTTTACCTTTTAGTTGTCATGGCCTCATGACCTCATTTTCCCTCAGAAGCAGCATTATAACAACAGTGGTTACTGTTTTATAGCAGCCCTGCACCATCATTTTGTGAGCTATTCTGAGCTTTCACGAAAAGCCCCCAATACATCCCACTATGGCTGCCTCTCCCCTTGTGTTTAACTTATTTCAGTTCTTTCTTTCTCAAAATCTAACGGGAGACTAGGAATTTGGTGAGTGCATATTCCCTGGTTTTGTTGATGGTCCTTCCGCTTCACTCATTCCTGTCCTTTTTTCTATTTTCAGCACGAGCTTTACATTCGAGCCTTCCAAAAACTGAGTGAATTTCCCCCAGTAAGTATCGTTGGAAACAAAAATGTTTATTTTGGCCATTGTGAGGCTCATATAAATTCTTCAGCTCATCGACCCCTTCAGGAAGTTTCAGATTGTTCATTCATCCCCACCTCCAACATTTATTATACAAAATTATTTTAATAATTATTACTTTAATGAACAATCCACAATTCTTCTGTATTGCCAGTTCTACAGAGACATTCACCACGAGTTGATTATACTTCTTTTATTTAAATTTCTGGGGCAGTTTGATAATTTTTATCTGCACTGCCCGTGAAATAATCAAGAGAAATGTATTTCTCTAAAAATAGCCAAATTTTACTACATGATGTGTAAGTTTTGCCCACAGATGGTTGCTAATAGTTTTTTTGGTAAGGATTAATTTTGTGTTCATTTTATTGATTGTCTTTATACTGGTCCATGACCAAAATAAAGTTCTGCCTGCCTACTTTAATTAATAGTATTTAACAATAGTAGTTCATAATGACTATTGATACTAACAATAACAGTAATATTGGATCCTTACGGTCAGTATGGTCCACTTTGGGGAATCCTGCCCTAGAGCCATGAGAAGAAACAATATATATTTCAAAATAGATAAAAAGACAGATGCCCAAAGTCGCTTGATAGTGATACGTGGAGCAAATAAATCTAATGAATAAAATAAATGACTTTGGTTAAAATGAACTGTCATTAAGACTACATCATTCATGAGCCCCAGTTCCCTTATTTAATGCTTTTTCACCATCTTTTCTTCTGCTTTAAAAGATCAAAGACCAAGAATCAGAGGCCCAGTATTGTAAACTGGTCCGACAGCTCCTGGATGATCACAAGGACGTTGTCACATTGCTGGCTGAAGGCTTGCGGGAATGTCGCAAACACATCCAGGTAACTGGTGAGGCTGTTTGTCCAAGCTGGTGAGGCCGTTGTGCAGCAACCAAAGAACTCAGTGGCTGAAGGCTGTTAACATATTTTGAGAGGGATGGAGATAAGATCATCGTGATCGTTGTCATGGTTTCAGGATATTGTGATGACAACAGGTAGCTTCTCTGTTATCAGTGAAGAGACCCTTCTCCTTCTCAAATGATGGGTAGGATGTTTGGAAGAAATTCTAAAAATCTTTGCCCCCTCATGAAAACAAGAGATGTAAAGAATGGAATGGAATGGAATGGAATGGAATGAACTAGAACTAGAACAGAACCTTGGAACATTGGAGATCTTCTACTCCAGCCTCCTGTTCAAGCAGAGACCCTATACAATTTGAGACAAGTGACTGTCCAGTCTCTTCTTAAAACCTCCAGTGATGAAGCGCCCATGATTTCTGAAGGCAAGCTGTTCCACTGGTTAATTGTCCTCACTGTTAGGAAGTTTCTCCTTAAATTCCAGGTTGCTTTTCTCTTTGATTTATTTACTTCACATGGGACACAGTTGGATTGATGGGATTCTTGGAAGCCTATCCAATAAATTGGATTTTCTTCTCAGTAAAAGTTCACAAGAGATTTCCATGAGAATTGGGCTTGAAATCCCTTTCAGAGGGAGTTCTAATGAAGCCTGATAGGAGATTAGAAGAATTAGAGCAATGCTTCTCAACCTTGGCAACTTGACAGTGGGCGGACTTCCACCCATCGTCAAGCTGCCAAGGTTAAGAAACGCTGAATTGAGGAGTAAGTTTGTGAGAAGAGACTATTTATCCAGGCCTGCTCCATGCTATGAAATCTCCCTAATTTCACTCCTATCACTATAATCATCTGAACCGTGGAGTTTATTTTGGGGAAATGGTGAAAGCAGCTCATTCTTGGATCTCACTTGGAGGAAAAATGTTTCAATCCCATCTGCGTCCGTTAAAAAGCAAATACCCCTCAAGGGGAAGGACATTTGAGGAAAGCTGGGTGGGAAGAGAGGTTTTGCAGTTGCTTTGAATCTCAGGAGCTGTTTCTTTCCAGGATGAGAAGATGATCCGTTCCTTTCTGGACAAGACCCTCACCTCCCGCTTGGGCATCCGGATGCTGGCTACTCACCACCTTGCCTTGCATGAGGACAAAGTACGGTCTTTCTTGAATTGAACTGAGATTTAACGATCAGGAAAATTAGATCTGACTTGCAGGAGTCAGAACTTCCCTGTTAGTAAGCTAAATGTGATTTTAATTCACGTTTTTGGGGGCTCAAGCTGTTCCCACAGGGGTGGGCTTCAAAAATTTTAGCAAAGGGTTCTCTGCCCATTACTGGGTGGGTGTGGCCAAGGTGGGTGTGGCCTATTCAACCTCCTGCACCATGGTGGGGGAGGGGGCATCTTTGGCCTATCTGGACTCCAAAGACTTTTCTCGAGCCTCCAGGAGGGCGAAAATGGCCTCCCTAGGCTCCGGAGGGCCTCTGGAGGCGGGAAAAAGGCCCGTTTCCGGCCCCCCTGAACTTCTGGTAGACCCGGTTTTTTCCCTCCCCGAGCTCCGTCTGCACCCTGCACTTAAAATGGGCCGCATGGGGACTCCTGGGAGGGGTGGGCAGGGCCAGCCAGGAGTGGGATTTGGGGGTTCTCCGAACTGCACAGAATCTTAATCCAAGCCAGCATTGTGGCTTAGCTTTTTTTCAAAAGGTTTTTCTCAGCCTTGCATTACAAAAATGTAATCTAGTACTGGCTGCAAACATGGGGCTTTCCTTTTGTGTGTGTGTGTGTCTGTGGTTTAACTTTTTATTAGTTTATCTAAGTATAAATACAAAAAACCATGGAAAAGTAAGAAGAGAGGGAAAGAAAAAGAAGGGATATAGTGTAACGAGAGGAAAAAAGAAAAGAAAAAGGCACCGACTTCTGATTCTCTGTAGCACAGTAGAAGGTAACAACATTACAACCACAACTTTTTGCTTTTACGCAACATTATGTACAAGCCATTTCTATAACAATAAGCCTGTCTTGTTTACAAAAACAAAATCAAAGTTTCATATATTTTTTTCCCATTGCAAACACAAAATCCGGAAGCAATTTCAAAATAGGGACAAAATTAAATATACTCTCTTATTTGGATAAAAGAATCAGTTTAACCATCTATGCTTTTCTTTGCTGGGGCTTTCCTGTTCAACCAGAATCTCTCCAAGGTTAAAAAGAAAAAAGAAAGAAACTAAGCCTTGTGAACAGTCCCAAAGGTGCTTTTTTTCAGAAGGCAACTGGAGTTTGTTTTTCCTTGAAGACGTTTCATTTCTCATCCAAGAAGCTTCTTCAGTTCTGACAGATCACAGGAGGTTGGCAGCACCTAATCAATCTTGGTTGATCTTGGAGGCTAAGCCAGGTTGGATGGGAGGCCACTAGGAAATCTTAGGGCTATAGGCCAAAACAAGAAGGAAAAAACTGCTGGAAGAAGCCGCTCACCTTTGCCTCGCTGCCAAGAATACCCAGATCAAGTCTGATTGACTCAAAGTTGCTTCCTTTTTTTAAAATTCACATCACCATTCAGTCTTCTCACAGTAAACTTGTCCTCAAACAAAGTTCTGCAAAGTTTCCATTTCTGATCATCCCCACTTACCTTCCCCAAATCTGTGCTATCATCCTTCCCGTGCTGTGGTGCCCAGACTATCACAAATTAAATTAGAAATATTATTTTCTCTGATTCGGATATTCTATCTCTTTGGATACCTCCAAAAACATTGCTAGCAAGGAAAGAATTGGCCATTGATAGCCATTTGCAGACCTTTTCAGCAAGGAAAAATTCAGAATAGATGTAGATTTTGAGAAGTACAGAAAACAAAGTCGATTCTGAGGGCAGTTTGAGAATAGGAAGAAAAAAAAAGTGAAATTCCAAGTTCAACATGAATAAGAAAAAAATTGATGTATTTTCCCCCTTACTGTTCCAAGTAGTTCTTACAACTTCTTCAATTATGTCCACTTTCCGTTCTTTCTGTAGGAAAATTAACCTGTCTCATAATGTTTTCTCATAAGGACCCATATTTTCTCCTTTTGCAGTTTTATTTTTATTATTTATTTGTTTTACCTCTTTTCTTCATTTCCATTTTTCCCCAAGTTCCATTCTTGACAGTACATAATGATCTCTTTCATCACTGGCTAATTCTCTCAGACTTCATGAACAATGAGATCAATTATGCCTTTAGATTTATATTCATTTCTTTGTTTTGTGTATCTGTTAGTAGGACAGTGCTTAAACTGTATATTTGTATTGTCTATTCACTGTCATTTGATTCATTCATGCAGCTTCAAATGGCCCAATCACTGTTTTTGTATTTCTTTGCTCTTTTCCTCATCCATTGATTCACATCATCTAACAGAAAAATTTTGCCTCAAGTTCTTTACTCATTAAGAATATTACACAATTTCCCCATAATTTAAGTTCAGTTGTTCCATTATCATTAATCTTTGGGACATAATTTGTTTGCCTCACTAACCTAAATATCTGTTTTCATGCCAGCCACAGCAATCTAGATAACATCAGTTGTTGTGTACTGGTACATAGTTTAGCCTTTTCGTTCATAATTACACCTCTATATCTTCACGTTCTTTCAGGTATTTCTCAACCTTACAAAATCAGGTCACCTTCATACAGCCCTATTACCTCCTTCCCTTTTTGGTTTCACAAACCCAAACTATTCTTGCTTGCTTGCTTGCTCTTTTCTTTTTTTCCTTCCTTCCTTCCTTCCTTCCTTCCTTTCTTCCTTCCTTCCTTCCTTCCTTCCTTCCTTCCTTCCTTCCTTCCTTCCTCTCTCCCTCCATGTTATTTCCTTCCTTCCTTCCTTCCTCTCTCCCTCCATGTTACTTCCTCCCTCCCTCCCTCCCTCCCTTCTTTCCTTCCTTCCTTGCTCCCTCTGTTATTTATTTATTTATTTATTTCCTTCCTTCCTTCCTTCCTCTCTCCCTCCATGTTATTTCCTTCCTCTCTTCAACCATGTTATTTCCTTCCTTCCTTCCTCGCTCCCTCCATGTTATTTATTTCCTTCCTTCCTTCCTTCCTTCCTTCCTTCCTTCTTTCCCTCCCTCCCTCCCTCCCTCCCTCCCCTTTATAAGGGGACTGGAAACCTCTTAAAAAACTTGTTGCATGAAACAGGAAAAAAAATGCACTTATGAATTAGGGTTCTGGTGATTAGAAAAATCACCAGAGAATAGAAAAAAGATGAGGTGGGTTTTCCCCCCCCATTCTCTGATTTCCCACAGAATAAGAGATATTTTTCTAATCATACTTATAGTTGCCACAAAGGAAACCAGAAGCTTCTTCTTTCTATTTATTCTTATTGCACTTTTGTTGTTCTTTTTTTTTTCTTTTTAGTTTCTCTTTTATATTGGCTTTTTTGTTCTCTTTAAAACATTTAATTAAATATATACATATATATATAAAATAAAAGCACTATGGGAGGCCTACCAAGAGAGCATCTAACGATGCGGTGTTCCAAGGTGCTCTAATTCAGGCAGGATTCCTTGCTTAACGTCCCTTCCTCCAGCAATAAAAGGGAGAAAATCTCTCTCCTTTGGCTGGCACAGATTTAGATTTCCGAGTAACTGAGAAATTGTCTGGCAGGAGATATTAGTAACTAGTCATCAAGGTTTTGCTGACATTTTTGCTTTTGCCCACAGAACTTGCAGGCCCAGCCCAAAGTCTTTTAGCATTAGCTTTTAGATTTTGGCCTTGGGATTGAAGGAAGACAGCTTTTAGGTTAAACATTTCATTGGAATGAATGATGTTAATCCGATGCTGAAGTAGCATTATTATTATTTTTGTATTTTCTTGCAGCCAGACTTCGTTGGAATCATCTGCACCCGCTTGTCGCCAAAGAAAATAATTGAAAAATGGGTGGATTTTGCCAGGTAATTTAATTATTGCTGCTGATCTGGTTTCACACTCCTCACACAGGTAGTCTTCGATTTACGACCACAATGGAGCCTAAAATTTCCTGTTGCTAAGTGAGGCATTCATTAAGTGAGTTTTGCCTCATTTTACGACCTTTGTTGCTACAGTTATTAAGTGAATCACTGCAGTTGTTAACTTAGTAACACGTTTGTTAAGTGAATCTCGCTTCTCCATTGACTTTGCTTGTGTGAAGGGGGTCACCAAAGGGAATCACGTGATCCGAGGGACACTGCAACCGTCATAAATATTAGTCGGTTCCTACATGTCTTAATTCTGATCATGTGACCGTGGGGATGCTGCAACGGTCATAAGTGTGAAAAACAGTCATAAGTCACTTTTTTCAGCACCATTATAACTTTGAACAGTCACTAAATGAATGGTTGTAACCTGAGGGCTAGCTGTAGATAGTCCTCGATTTGCAACAGCTCATTTAGTAACCTATCAAATTTACAATGACATTGAAAAAAGTGACTTAGGATCATTTTTCACATGACTATTGCAGAATCCCCCATGGTCACATGATCAAAATTCAGATACTTGGCAACTGGTTCATATTTATGATGGTTGCAGTGTTCATGGGATCATGTGATCCCCTTTGGTGATCTCCTGAGAAGCAAAGTCAATGGGCAAACCAGATTCACTTGTGTTACTAACTTAACAACTGCAGTGATTCACTTAACAACTGTCCTAGGAAAGGTCATAAAATGGGGCAAATCTCACTTAACAAATGTCTCACTTAGCACCATAAATTTTGGGCTCCATTGTGGTCATAAGAGGAGGACTACCTGTATGAAGCAGTCAATAGCGCCATCTAGTGTCCGTACTAGATAGTTCGTTCTTTTTTTAAGCTTTGTAAGATTACAAGTAGTTCTCGACTTACAACCATTCATTCACTGACTGTTCTAAGTTACAATGGCGCTGAAAAAAGTGACTTACGACCAGTCCTCACACTTATAACCGTTGCAGCATCCTCATGGTCACATAATCAAAATTTGGGAGCTTGGCAAAGGGCATGTATTTATGATGGTTGGAGCGTCCCAGGTTCAGGAAATCGGCATTTCCGATCTTAACAACTTCATGACTCACTTAACAATGGCAGGGATTCGCTTAACATCCATGTCAAAAAGATCATCAAAACTCCCTCTGGCAATCATCTTATTAGCCACATAAATTGTGGTCCAACTGTGGTCATAAGTCGAGGACCACCTGCAATTGTTGGCTTCCCCCACCCTGAAATTCTTCTGCTAATTGCAGATCGATGGGAATCATGCAGTAGCAGCATCAAGTGTTAAATTAAAAGGCATTCAAACTAAATAAAAGCACAAAGTAATCCAAAATACATTGAACTGGATTTAAAAAATAGTTTAAAATCCGAACATTTGGATGGTGTAACTGGATTAAAAGATGGAATTGATCTGCTTACGACTAAACTTCTTCAGTCTATGGGTGAGGATTAGATTTGTGTCTGTTTTCTATGGAGATTTTTAGTCATCCAGGTCATGGTTGTCCCAAAGGTGCTTTATCAAGAGGCAACTGGACTTTCTGCTTTCTCTTTGAAGATGTTTCACTTCTCATCCAAGAAGCTTCTTCAGCTCTGACTGGATGGTGGGGAATGGAAGGATTTATACTCCTTGCAGACAGCTGGTCATTTGCATCCTTTTAATCTGTGTCTTCAGGGTCACAAATCAAAATTGAACAGCCCTCTCTCAACAGAGGGGGGGGGATATGACATCATCTATCTCCAGTCTACAACACAGTCCTTTCAGCTGTCCGAGAAGACTCTGCACCCATTTGCACTATTCAGGTGACTTTGATGACACAGATAAACCTCCAAGTGGCCTCAAAGACTCTCTAAAAGAATGCAAATGACCAGCTGTCTGCAAGGAGTATAAATCCTTCCATTCCCCACCATCCAGTCAGAGCTGAGGAAGCTTCTTGGATGAGAAGCAAAATGTCTTCAAAGAAAAATCAGAAAGTCCGGTTGCCTCTTGAAAAAAGCACCTTGGAGACATTTGTGCCTGATGATTGAAAGAATGCTGTTACTGTTCCATTAATCTAAGAGAAAAGAATCAAGAGGGAAATGCGAAAAGTACAGGATTATTTTAGTCAGCCTGCCTGGAAAGATGGAAACGAGTCAGTATTTTTCTAATGCAGGTTGTCCCCAGAAACATCACTTATTAAGAAATTTGGGTCTCTATTTAACCCCTTCGTGATTTTCCCACAGGCGCCTGTGTGAACACAAGTATGGCAATGCACCTCAGGTGCGGATCAACGGGCACGTGGCAGCTCGCTTCCCTTTCATTCCGATGCCTCTGGATTACATCCTTCCAGAATTGCTGAAGAACGCAATGCGGTGAGTGCCAGAGCTCTGTGAGCGGGAGGGAGATTTTGTCCTAATTTGGTGGATTTGAATGAGAGGGCAGGAATGTCGAGAATGTAAACAGACATCTGTCATGGACAGATACCATGAGGGAGAGTGAATGGAGGAAATCCAGCATGCAAAGGTGGCATTCAAAGGGAGTGCATAGTAGGTGAAATCAAACCAGGTTTTACATTTAGGCAGGAAAAACCAAAGTACAGATTATGTGAGACCTGACTCAAAAACACTAACTGTGAGAGGGACCTTGGAGTGCTAGTGGATGATCACTAGAATATGAGCCAGCAGTGTGCAGCAGCAGCCAAAAACGCTAATACAATCCCAGGTTGTATAAACAGAGGCATAGAATCAAGATCACATGAAGTGCTAGTACCACTTTGTAAAACCCTAGTAAGACCACATCTGAAATACCGCAATCAATTTTTGTCACCATACTACAAAAGACTTTGGGAAAAGTTCAGAGAAGAGCAACTAAGATGATCAAAGACTTGGTGACTAATATATATGAAGAACGGCTGCAGGTTTTGGGTTTGGCTAGCTAATCTAAAGAAAGGAAGAATTAGGAGTGACATGATAGCAATATTCCAGTACTTGAGAGGCTACCACAAAGGGGAGGGAGTCAAATTATTTCCCAAAGCACCAGAGGGCAGGACAAGAAACAATGTTTGGAAACTAACGAAAGAGAGAAGCAACCTGGAATTAAGGAGAAACTTCCTAACAGTGAGGAGAATTAACTGGTGGAACAGCTTGTCTTCAGAAATCGTGGGTGCTCCATCTCTGGAGGTTTTTAAGAAGAAACTATACAGCTACTTATCTGAAATATTATACGGTCTCCTGCTTGAGCAGGGGGCTGGACTAGAAGACCTCCAAGGTCCCTTCCAGCTCTAGTCTATTCTAACAGGTCTAAATTCTGAACCATCCTGACAGGCAGGAAAGATCAAGACTACCAGTGAAATTCCAATTAAGCGGACTCATGTCTATGCCCAGGAATCTACTCAACTAATATTAGCATGATCTTGGCGTTAGATAAGGGCTGGATTCAAGAGAGGTTGGACTAAGTCCTTTTGTGGCTGCATAAGGATTCTAGGCTGATTCCTCTTTTGACTCCACCCCCCAGCTTCTGCCACTCCTTCTACACATCCTTCCTGTTTCCTGGGAAGAACCATTATATGTTGGTTCCAGATCCTGGAATATAATACTACATTCAAGTAGTCCTAGACTTACGACTGGTAAGTTTTTAAGAAGAGACTGGAATGGTTTAATGACCATTCAAAATTACGACAGTCTCGGAAAGCGTGTTTCATGGCTTGCAAAGCACTTCTGGACCAGTGGTGGGTTGCTCCCGGTTCGGTCCGGTTCGATAGAACTGGTAGGAAAACCGGCGGGAGGCTCTGTCCACCCGCCACGTCGTCATCATGGGTTCTGTGCATGCATATGCAGTCCCGTTGCAAACCGGTAGTAAAGGTAAGTAGAACTCACCCCTGTTCTGGACATTGTAAAATCTCATACTGTCCCCCTTTTCATTTCAGGCAACTGGCTTGCATTTACAGCCAGTTGCAGGGTCCTACAGTCACATGACCATGATTTGCAATTATTATTATTATTATTTTGCCGGTGTTTGGCATTTTTTGTAGATTCAGGAGAATGGGTTCACTTATCAACCATATGATTTGGATTTACAACTGTATGTTTCGCTTAATGAACATCCTAAAAAGAGTTGAAAAATCATGTCCAATCACATCTTGCCTCAATTTATAATCGCAATGACTTACAACTGAGATTCTGGTCCCCTTTGTAGTCGTAAATTCAGGATAATTCCAAGACAATATCCATCTTTGAGGGAGGGAATTGATTGCCACATCTTTTTTCCTGTTCCCTACGGAAAAAGATGATCAGCATTAAGTGTTGAAAGAAAGCGAGATTTCATGGCCTTGAATGAAGATCCCTTTTGTTTTCCTCAAGATTCATTTATAGATAAGCCCTTTCTATTTTCTTGAGATTTCTTAGAAGAACTAGTTATAACATAAGGAGGAAGGAGACAGTTGGCTTAGAGGAAAGAGCCAATTTAGGGGCTCTATCTTGACTGCAAAACTTTCAACAGTTCAGATAATCCTCAATTTACAACCATTCATTTAGCAACCGATCAAATGGCACTGAAAAAAGGTGCTAGTGGTGCTAGCAGGTTGCCTGGTTACTCCACTCCTCCTCTTCCCAGCCACCTGTTGGAATGAGCTTGGTTCCCACAAGAAAACCTTTTATTTTGACGGCCAAGCTGAGCTATCTAAAATTCCCCCCTCCCTTTTCCCCCCTTCGCTTTGTGGCAACTATGAAAGCCTCATAGTTGGCCTCAGCCAGGCTCGCTTCAGGGTTGATATTCACTATGCCCAGATCTTTGCAATCAGCCAAAATGATGTTTTAGCGAAATAATAGCTTCATGGCTTTGATTCTTTCAGAGCTACGATGGAATCTCACCTGGATACCCCATACAATGTGCCAGACATTATCATCACGATTGCCAACAATGATATTGACCTCATCATAAGGTACTTTGCTGCAATATTTGCATATCGATATACTACTAAAACTCTCTTGTCTAGTCTGTTGGAAATTTTAACTGGGCGAAACAGTGCAGGGTAGGGCTATAAGTTTTGAACCGAGGCACCTAAAGTGGGTTATCTTATAGATTGTATCCAAAATCCAGGACCCATGAATCCTATTGAGTTGAAATCTGGCAAATTTTATAAAACATTTTACCATAAAACATTTAATGACATAATACAAAATGTCATAAATCATTTCCTGTCGTCAAGTATTGATGTTTGACTGTGTTATTCACTTCCGCGAGAGCTGATGTTGAGGCAAATACATGAATGCATTAGGGGTCCTTGGTTCTCTCTGAGCTTGCTTGTTTTCTTGTAATCGTTTCATTACCCTAACTAGCTAACATCATGTTTCTTAGAACAAAAATTACAGAGCACTTTTTCCCCTTTAATTAGATAAATTAAGTGGAACAAAGCGAGCAGAAACTAGACGAACCTTCTTAGTGAGGGCATTTCATGGTCTAGAAGCCACCGAAGAGAAGGCCTTGTTCCTCTGACTGAGAGACATCTTCAGAATGTCAAAACAGATTGCAACCAAGGGATGGGGAACTTCTGCTGAGCCACCAGCTTCAGAGCCATCAGTGGGTAAATTCACTCCTCACCGCAGTTGTCATTTGGAAATCCAGTGACAACTGGGGATGAAGGAGCCCTCCCAAACTGGTCTTTCTGGGAGAATACAACCCAAGCAGATCTCACTCCAATTCCGGACCTCAGCTTTCTGCTTACCAACGGTGCCTCCGTTTTGTCTATATTTTATTTCAGCTTAATTTTTCTCACCCAGCCCATTATTGAGCTGGGCAACTGAAGGTATAGATCAGGAATCCTCAAACTATGGCCCACGGGCCACATATGGCCTGCTGAAGCCATTAATCCAGCCCATGCGGGACCTCAAGGCTACCCTGCCCACATCGCCCCCCTCCCCGCTGGCCCCCACCCATCTTCTGAAGGCCAAGGAGGCCAAAAACGGGACGCGCAGTGGCCCCAGGAGGCCATTTTTAGGTGGCAGAGTGGTACTGGAGGCTGAGGAGGCCAAAAATTGGCCAATTTTTGGCCTCCCCAGCCAAAAGAAAGAGAGAGGGAAGGAGAGAGAGACACACACACAGAGAGACACACCGCAGCCATATCCCTTCACTAACCTGCTTTCTACCCCTAGGAGCATAACAAAGTTTAATTTGTGTGTATTGTATAATGGACTGCTAAATTGGCCATGCCAACCCAGTGACATGCCCACCTAGCCATGCCCACCCAGCCAGTCCGGCCCCCCCAACAGTCTGAGGGACCGTGAATTGGTCCCCTGTTTAAAAAGTTTGAGGACCCCTGGTATAGATGATTTCCTTGGAGTTAGATCAGCGGTGAAATCCACTTACCTTCACTACAGGGGTGAAATCTAAAATTTGTTACTACCGGTTCTGTGGGCGTGGCTTGGTGGTGGTGGTGGGGGTAATGTGACTGGATGGGCTTGGCCAACTTTTTTTTTTTTTTTTTTACTTTTAAAAGCATTTTTTTACAGCCTCTTCCGCCAAAGAGGTTGCAGAAAAAAATGCTTTTAGGAGCCTCTGACGATCAGGCAACTCAGCTGGGATCGCCAGAGGCTTTTAAAGGCATTATTTTTCCTACAACCTCTTTGGCCGAAGAGGTTGTAGAAAAAATGCTTTTAAAAGCCTCTGATGATCCCAGCTGAGCCGCGCGATCATCTGAGGCTTTTTTTTTTACTTTTAAAAGCATTTTTTTCGGCTGAAGAGGTTGTAGAAAAAATAATTTTAAAAGTAAAAAAACAACCTCTGATGATATCGCGCCTCATCTGGGCATGGGGGCGGGGCACAGGGATTTTTGCTACTGGTTCTCCAAACCACCTGCCACCATTGCTACCGGATTGGGTGATCCGGTCCGAACCGGGAGCATTTCACCCCTGCTTCACTACCAGTTCGGGAATAGGAGCACATGTCCACTATGCACGTATGCACCTCTTCTGCACATCCACAGAACCTTCTGTGCATGCGCAGATGGTAAAAAAAGGGCTGTAATGATGTCCCAGCAGGTGGGCAGAGCCTCCCACCGGCGCTACCAGTTCGGCGAGCCAGATAGAACCAGCGGGATTTCACCATTGAGTTAGACAGTAGGGAATAGCAGAGCTGGGTATCACCAGCATCCTGATAACATTCCACTCCAAGATCAGAATGATCTCCCACACACCTCTAAATGTGAGGTAGGAGACAAATAGAATCCCTTGGGACTTTATAAACCAATGTCCAAAAAAAAATAATCTTCTGAGCAGTCCCGGCAGGCGGGACGAGAATTGCTGCAAATTTCTTCCTAGGTTGAATCTATCAGATAGTAATAGCAATAGCACAGGCTTATATATCGCTTCACAGTGCTTTACAGCTCTCTCTAAGCGGTTTACAGAGTTAGCGTATCGCCCACCCAACAATTTGTGTTCTCATGTTACCGACCTCGGAAGGATGGAAGACTGAGTCAACCTTGAGCCGGTCAGAATCGAACTCCTGGCAGTCAGCAGAATTAGCCTGCAATACTGCCTTCTAGCCACTGCACCACCACGAATGACCCAAAAGATACCATGGTGGGTGCCAGAAGCTCCTGAGAAACCCAAAAGGACCAGTGGAGTGGCATTCCTTCCATCTAGTCTTCTAGCAAGAAGGTCTACCAAAACAACCCAAACAGTCTCATAAGTTTGCAGTGTCAGGGATGGCTTCTTCTGCACGTCTCTCTTCCCGTTGGCAGGATTTCAGACCGAGGAGCAGGAATCCCTCATGACCACGTTGACAAGGTCACCGATTACCACTTTACCACTGCCGAAGCGAGCAATCAGGATCCCCGCATGAACAGCCTCTTCGGGAACATGGTGGAAATGGGGAACAGTGCCCAGTCGGGCCCCATGCACGGGTGAGCACAATGTACAGATGGGAAGGGAGGGTGCTTGGGATAAATCCAGACATGTTAGGCCACAAAAAAGAGATTGCAAAATCAGATCTGGTCACGCGGTGACCCACTTGATGATTGTCACGACTTATGACCTTAATTGCAGGAGTCAGTTACGATGGTAACTCAAGAACCACCTCTATAGTCATTGGTCAGTAGTTTGCTTGCGTTTGTGGTGGGGGAAGGATGGCTTACCTTTCCTGAAGCAGTGACACTCCATGAAGCAGGGGTGTCAAACTCAAGGCCCACAGGCCAGATTCTGCCCACGGGGTGCTTAGATCTGTCCCGCAGGGCCGCCATGGAAAGGACTGGCCCATGTGCCTCTGCCAGCGAAAACGGAGCTCGGGAGGGCCGCGCATAGCACCCCTGAGCTCTGTTTTCGCTGGCAGGGGACTGCAGGAGGTCTTCCTGGTGGCCTCCCATCCGATCGCTGAAGATGCTTTGCTTACAAACCTGAGTCTTCTTGCATGGAGAGAATGTGGGCCTCCCTCTGACCTACACACTTCATCCTCCTGCACGCACCATGAGCAACCTGACCAAGGAGAGCGAGAACAGCAGGAGTCTCGAGGAGGAGATAAGCATAGCTAGGCACCCCCTCAGGGAACCTGGGCTGGGCTGGGCTGTGGGGTGCCGGTGCCGGTGCCCTGGGAGCTTGTGGGCTGGGCTGGGCCTTGCCCTCTGCTGCCTAGGGCTCTGGACAGCCTGCGCTGCTGTCCGGGGGTCCTCCAGGTAACCTGAGAGGGACAGCAAGTCTCCTCTGGAGGACAAGGGTTTGGCCCTCTCCCTGTTCTCGCTTTCCTCCATTGGAGACAATAGATCCCCCAGCCTCGCCCGGGCCACTATAGGTACCCCCGGCATGAGTGATATCGAGCTGGCCATGCCTCCCCCTGGCCACGCCCCATGCCCTCCAAGGTCAAACACAGCCCTGATGCAGCCCTCAATGAAATCGAGTTTGACACCCCTGATGGAGCCTTACCCATTTCCTAATAGGAGGTTTATGCAAGGCAACCTGATGCATAATGATACTAGTTTGCTGTGAATAAGCGAATGTAGCAGGGGTGAAATGCTCCCGGTTCGGACTGGATTGCCTGATCCGGTAGCGATGGCGGCAGGTGGTTCGGAGAACCGGTAGCAAAAATTCCTGTGGGGGCTCCCCCCCATGCCCAGCTGAGCCGCGTGATCATCAAAGGCTGTTTTTTTTTACTTTTAAAAGCATTTTTTCTACAACCTCTTTGGCCAAAAAAATGCTTTTAAAAATAAAATTTAAAAAAAGCCTCTGATGATCGCGGGGCTCAGCTGGGATCGTCAGAGGCTTCTAAAACCATTTTTTTCTGCAACCCCTTCGGCTGAAGAGGTTGAAGGAAAAAAAATGCTTTTAAAAGCCTCTGATGATCCCAGCTGAATTGCCTGATCGTCAGAGGCTTCTAAAAGCATTTTTTTTCTGCAACCTCTTAAGGTTGTAGAAAACATGTTTTTAAAAGTAAAAAAAAAAAAAGTTGGCCACGCCCACCCAGTCACATTATCCCACCACCACCAAGCCACGCCCATAGAACCGGTAGTGACAAATTTTACATTTCACCAGTAGAATGTAGGATTTCTCACAGGCTTCTGTCCCCTCCAAAGACTCTGCTACCGTACGGCTCTTGTAGCTATGGGAGACTCTGAAACCAACCAACGACCCCTTTTGATTCTCTCTTCCACAGGTTCGGATTTGGCTTGCCAACTTCCCGGGCTTACGCTGAATATCTGGGTGGTTCTTTGACTCTCCAGTCCCTGCAGGGCATTGGCACAGATGTCTACCTCCGTCTCAAGCACATCGATGGCAAAGAGGAAAGTTTCCGCATTTAGAACTCTCCCCCCACCCTGCAATGAGACTGACTTACCCCTTCCTTGCTTCTGAAGAAAGCTTTTAATACCCACACCAAACCCACATTGGCATGGATTCCGTCACCGTTTCTTCTCATCTGGATTCCTAAGCACCTGCCGTGCTTCCCCACTTACGAAGCATTTTGATCCTTGTGGACACCTAGATGTGGTGAGAAAGGAATAGAGGGCTACCTCTCCTCTGTGGTTGCTGTTCAGAACATTGCTTCCTGTCGCATCCTCTGATCCTGCTGCGTTGGTGCATCTTCGGTGGTCCTTGAGTTGGCCTCTTGAACCCAAGTAACCCAAAGCACATCTCTCCCGTTCCCACATGGAAATACTCAAGGCCACCCAAGAACATCCGTGCAAAGCAGTGTTGTTTCTCCATCGTTTTCTTGCACACTGCCAACCCAATCTGTGGCCTTGTCCCAACCTCCTCTGGTTGACTTCCGATGCATTTGAAGATGCATTTCCTCTGTTCACCTGTCACGTACGGATCCCAACACATTGGCCACTCAGCACGTCTTCCTCTCTGTGGATCGACTCTGATGACAGGATAGGGCATCTCTTGAAAAGTTCTCCCTTGCTGCCGTCTAAGATTTAGAGGTGGGTTTCCTATTTGGGGATTAGAATTTACCTGTCGGTCAGCAAAGAGACTTTTCATGGTGCACAACGGTGAAAGATGATGGCCTGGGGGGGGGGGGGGAAATTAACCACATGGCTCCCTTTTGGAATCCAAGCTATAGATTCCACAACATTCTTCTTCCCGAGGTAACGTATTTTATTGGCATCTTTCCTCTCTGCCTTTGATCTTACGGATGTCATTCAGCTGACTTTTAAATCCAGAATCCGAGTTTGTTGTCTGCTCTTCCCCCGTTCCTTTCCATTAGTGGGTGAAGATTCAAAATGAAAAACCATGATTTCCTGTTACAATACTTAAATAAAAAAGTGCACACTCAAAAATCCAGCATGTTCATCTTTCCTTGAGGGATACGTGTAGCTTATCATTGTATACATTTTGGAAATTGAAATATCTGTTTCAGTTATTTATTAAAACTTATGTTTTATTGTTCATGGGGATGATAAATGAAACTGAAGCTTTCCAGAGGACACAGCTCACCTGCAGAATTCATATACACAGATACGGCCTGTACTTCTGTAGATCCTGCTATGACAAAGCTAACCATGTTACTATAGCTAGTCCTTAACTTAAAACTGGGCCTGGTGGCTCAGCAGACTGATAGCATTGTGATTAACACCAGCTGTCTGCAATTACTGTAAGTTCGAATCTCACCAGGCTCAAGGTTGACTCGGCCTTCCATCCTTTCTAAGGTAGGTAAATTGAGGACCCAGTTTGTGGGGGCAATAAGCTGACTTTGTATAAATATACAAAAGTATGAAGGCTATTGCTTAACGCATTGTAAGCCGCCCTGAATCTCCGGAGAAGGGCGGCATATAAATCAAATTAAAAAAAACAAAACAAAAAAACACAGTTGGGACCAGAATTCTGTTGCTAAGCAAGGCAATCGTTAAGCGAGCTGCACCCCTTTTATGGCCACGGTTGTTAAGCAAATCACTGTGGTTGTTAAGTGAGTCATGCGGTCATTAAGTGAATGCAGCTTCCCTCCTTGACTTTGCATGTCAAAAGCCAGCTGGGAAGGTCGCAAATGACAATCACATGACCTTGGGATGCGGCAACTGTCTTTTGCATGTTGACTCCCAAACGCTCAAATTTTGATTACATGACTGTGATGATTGTGTGACGGTCATAAGGGCGAGGAACCAATCGTAAGTCATTTTTTACAGGCCCATTGTAACTTCGAGTGGTTGCTAAATGGATAATTTAAAAGTCAAGGACTGCCTGTGGTTAAGCTGGGGTATCAGGAGTTGACACTGACTTGATGGCACATATTCAGTCAACCAAAGAAGAAGAGAGCCATCTTGGTGTAACGGTTAAAAGCACCAGGCTAGAAACCAGGAAACTCTGATCTCTAGTTCTAGTTTAGGCACAAAATCAGCTAGGGGACTTTGAGCCTCTTATTTCAACCCTGGGAAGAAAGTGGCAGTGACAAACCAGTTTTTTTTTTTCTCTCTTTACAAGAAAACTGCAGGGATTTGTCCAAGCAGTTGCCAGAAATACTTGAATACACAGACACATACACACATCGGGGTGTGTGTGTGTGTGTGTGAATAGGGAGCAATGGAAACAAATTATTTCTCTGAAAATTATGTATAATCTCAGTGCTGATGTTAAAAAACAGAGCTTGCATTTTTAAAAATTCATTTTTTCTTTAATTAGACCTTGCTTACAGGAAGAATACTTTTGAAATTGGTGTGGGTGAGCAGGACAGCAAACAGGAACAAGGGGGGGCTTACCTATTTATTTTATGTATGTATGTATGTATGTGGCCATTTGACATGGGGAGGTACTTTCCTGGGAAAGCTGGATTCCATCTACAACAGATGCAAGCCGCTCTGGAGTCCTTGGTGCTTTCTGAGCTTGGTGGTTTTCTTGCAAACGTTTCATTACCAAACATGTTTCTCTTCTTGCTGGAGAAAAAAAGGCAAAAGAAGGCTTTTCTTCTCTGAGATTCCTCAGAGACGGGTAAAGATTTTGTTCTTCAGATAAATATTTAACAAGGAAACTGTCAAGAGTTTTTTACCGCAATCAAATCCAGAAACACACAGAGGTAACTGATGTAGCAGGATTCATTAACTTCTCTTTATATACATAATAACGCATGAGACATATATACAATACCAAAAGTGGTTCTTCCAACGTGGTAGAGATGACAAGCAAACACAGGCAGAGGAGAGAACAGTTTCAGTTCAGAGTTGCAGACTAGTTTGCAGCTTCAGAGCTCAGAGCTTAATACAGGCAAAGAGAACTCCTCTAAACAGGGCAGTTAAGCTAAACCTAAGCCACGCCCAGGCTCCTTGCTGTTTCAGTCAAATATTGTTTCAGTTTCCAAACAGTTCTCATTGGCTGACCTTGTTACCATGTCTCTGCCAGTCATGAATACACTGACAGAGACATCCAAGCCTGAATATGAATGCCTTTATTCTTTAGCTGGCCATGCCAAACTGTCTTAATAAAAATGGCTGTCTCCACATAATAGCCTGCTATGGTTGGTAGCACAAGGTCATCAAGCTCCTAATATAAGCACTCTTCACAAATACCCCATGACTCAAAACTAACCTGATCACTGTAAAGAGTACCAGATTCTGCCCAGAGAGATGGATCTTCACAAGATCATCCCACTGGAAGTAGAACAGAGCTCCCCAACTAGGGGTGAAATCCAGCAGGTTCTGACAGGTTCTGGAGAACTAGTAGCGGAAATTTTGTCTAGTTCAGAGAACCGGCAAATACCACTTCTGGCTGACCCCAGAGTGGGGTGGGAATGGAGATTTTGCAGTATTTTTCCCCTGGAGTGGGGTGGGAATGGAGATTTTGCAGTATCGTTCCCCTGCCACACCCACCAAGCCATGCCCACCAAGCCACGCCACACCCACCAAGCCACGCCCACAGAATGGTAGTAAAAAATTTGGATTTCACCACTGTCCCCAACCTTCCCAGTTTAGTGAACCAACCCAGGAAGGGTGGGAGAGGGGATGGTTCCACACACTTGGTGGGCAAGCATTTGTGCTCAATCCCATTTGCATGAACAGCGGGTACGTGTGCCCGCTGCACACACTAGTGGGGATACATATGCACTCACCTGCTCCTTCTGCAGTCCGGTTCACAATGGCTCAATGTGCCATGGCTTGGGGGTTGGGTACCCCTGAAATAGAAGATAAAAGAGCCAAATTGGGTCTAGCAATTAAAGTCCCGCCTTAGTCATGAAAGATAGCTGGGTGGCTCTCTCTCAACCCAACCCAATCCAACCCATTGTTGGAAAAAATTTCCCTGGTTCATTTCCCAGCTGGGAAACAGTCAACAATGGTGAGAAGAAATAGACATGGAAGCCAGCTGACAGAAAAGGGATCCTTTAATTCAGGAACGCAAGGAAAGTTGTGACACAGCTTGAGCATTCCTGGCTTGCAAGCAGGATGAATCTGAGCCTTTTATGGTTAATTCCCCCTTGAAACTCCTGCAGCTCAATGGGTTTATTTATGTGCCTCTAATTAAAGTGACTTCTATTTATTTATTTTATTTTATTTATTTATTTATTTTGTTGAGTATGTATTAGATAATATATATAAGTATAAACATGAATTGAATTCATAAAATGAATACAATTAAAGGGAACATTAGGACAGGGACAGTAGGTATGCTGGTGCTGTTATGCATGCTCCTTAAAGACCTCTTAGGAATGGGGTGAGGTCAACAGTAGACAGTCTTAAGGTTAAAATGCTGGGGGTTTGGGGAAGAAACCACAGAGTCAGGTAGTGCATTCCAGGCATTGACCACTCTGTTACTGAAGTCATATTTTCTGCAAACGAGTTTGGAGCGGTTTACCTTGAGTTTGTAACTATTGTGTGCTCGTATGTTGTTGTGGTTGAAGCTGAAGTAGTCATTGACAGGTAGGACATTGTAACAAATTATTTTATGAGCTATGCTTAGGTTATACCGAAGGTGGCATAGTTCTAAATTTTCTAAATCCAAAATTTAAAGTCTGGTGACATAAGGTATTTTGTTGTGAGCAGAGGAGAGGAGGACTCCTCTTGTGAAATATTTCTGGACATTCAATTGTATTTTCATTTCATTTTTTCATTTTATTAAATTTGTATACCGCCCTACTCCCGAAGGACTCAGGGTGGTGAACAGGCACAAAATAAAACACATAAATACAAAAGTTAAAAAAACATAATTAAAACCAAATTAAATAATTTTGCCCGAGACAATTAAAATTCCCAATAATTTAAAACAAATTAAAATTTCAATTTAAAAATTTAAAAGAAGGGGAGAAAATTAGGCCAGGCCGGCCTTGCTGGAATAGGAGTGTCTTCAAAGCACGGCAGAAGGTGCGCAGATTCGGGATCCTCTGTATCTCCGGGGGAGCTTGTTCCAGATAGTAGGTGCCCCCACAGAGAAGGCCCTTCCCCTAGGGGCCGCCAGTCGACATTGTTTGGCTGACAGCACCTGGAGGAGCCCCTCTCTATGAGAGCGTACTGGCCGGTGGGAGGCTGTTTGTGGTAGTAGGCGTCCCGTAAGTAGCCGGTCCCGTAAGTAGCCGGTCCCGTAAGTACTAATGTCCAATATGCAGTGCGGGTTCCAGACAGATGAGCTGTATTCGAGAATTGGTCTAGCAAATTGCTCTGGTTAGTAGTGCAATATTACCAGAGAAGAAGCTACACAAGATTAGGTTTACAACCCTTAATGCCTTTTTGGCGTTGTAACAGTGGGCTTTGGCACTTAGATCATTTGATATGAGTACTCTAAGGTCCTTGACAGAGTGAGGGTCATCTACAAGGTCCTGTCCACTCAGCTTGTATTTTGTGTTCTGATTCTTCTTGCCAATGTGTAAGACAAAGCATTTGTTGGTTGAGATTTGGAGTTGCCAATGCCCTGAATTCTGTCTTCCTGCCTTAATGGGTTAATCCTGTTCCTGGGGCTTTTGTCTTTCCTATTCTGGAGGCTGATTCTGCCAGGAAAGAGGAAATGGGGAGTTCTGGGTGAGTTATTTTTAGCCTGATTCCCCTTATCTTAATGGCTCTACTTAAATGTTCCTTTCAGCTGGTGCTTTTGCCTGGGGTTTTCTTAAAGGGAAAGGGTCTCTTTGCACTGTTTTCTGAGGTTTCTGGTGCTATGAGAGTTCTGGCACTGTCCTTTTGGGGTATACCTCCCACAATATATCACGGGGTTGCTGTTGTGGGGAAAATAGGAGGAGGCAGGTGTTGAATATATTTGCCATCTTGAGTTATTTGTAAAAATAACAAAGGCAGGGTACAAATAAATTAAACAGGAGCAGGGCAATTCTGAGCAACTGGTTGCAAAATCTAGACAGAGAAGGTGAACTCTAATCAGATCCTAATCTAGAGCAAGAAACTAAATCTATAGTCATTAAGTGAACCTGTTGTCTGCAATGGGCAGTTTTTGCCTGAAACCAGAAATCACAAATCGCTGTCCTGTAACCGTGGAATGTTGCAAACAGTTATGAATGTAGGCCAGGTGCCAACCACCCAAAATACCACCACGTGACTGTGGGAGGTTGAGGTGGCAGCTACCAAAACTTCTAATCCAGTCGAAGTAAGTTTTTTGGGTCCATTGTAATTTTGGTTACTAAGCAACTGGACATAAGTCAAGGACTGCCTAATGTATACTGTTTAAAAAAAAAACCTCTATAAATTTGCTGAGGCAGGGTTTACCTTTCTAAGGTAAATATAGCCTGCAACTGAAACGAGAGGCTCCATTTCAGCTTGGCTCTTGCAGGTGTTCCCAGTCTTTGTCAACTCCCTTAATGCTTTCCAACCTCTTAGTAATATTTGTAAAACAAGATATTTTCCTTTCAGAGCAAGGATTTTGCCTTACAGACCTGTATGTTCATTCATGTCTATGATAAACTCTATCATGGCTGTTTCAGCTATCTCATTCAGCCATGCCCTGACTTACCAGAACTAAGACAAAGTTTCACATCCTACCAAAATTCCCTTTGTTTTACACATCAAATACTTTACAAGCTCAGATTAGGTTTGATGACACTGTAAATGTTTAATCAGTACTGTGGGTGGGAGGGGCAGATACGGTGGTAGCAGGGGGCCATATCATGTTCTGGGAGTGCGCACTCGCTGTCTTCGAGCAATTGCGCACTCCGGTCCCCAATGCTCTTCTCGTCCCCCGGGTTGCACAGATTCTCAGGGCCTGGGCCTCCGGCTGATGTTGTGCAATGCCAGGTCCGTGGTAAATAAAGCCCCCCTCATTTACGACCTTATCCAGGAGGGGGGAGTGGACCTGGTGGGTATTACGGAGACCTGGCTGGGTCCAGAGGAGGGGGTGCCCCTTGTTAAAATGTGCCCACCAGGTTTCTGTGCATTCCCTCAGCCGAGGGCCCAGGGTAGGGGCGGGGGGGGTGGCGGCTATTATTAAAGAAGGTCTTTGTCCGAGGGAGGCCACTGTACCTCAGATAGCCGGATGTGAGTCCCTCCCTGTGAAGTGGGGTCGTGGGGTGCAGATGGGCTTGCTGACTGCATACCTGGCTCCCTGCCACGTAGCGGCAGCCCTGCCCAAGCTGCTCAACGTAATAGCCGGGGTGGCGGTGGATACCCCCAGACTTATGGTCATGGGGGATTTCAACCTGCCATCCATCGGTGAAACGTCAGAGACAGCCCAGGAGTTCATGGCTTCCATGACAACCATGGACCTGACCCAGTTAGTTCAAGGCCCTACTCACACAGGGGGACACACTCTGGACCTGACTTTTGTCTCTGGTCAGTAGCTGAATGATCTAGAAACAGGGTGTATAGTCACTAAGCCCTTGTCATGGTCAGATCATTCACTCCTTCGACTAGACTTTCGAGCCGCTACCCTCCGCCGCAGGGAGACAGAACCGACCAGGTGGTTCCGTCCCAGGTGCCTGATGGATCCTGATAGGTTCCTGATGGAGCTTGGACTATTCCCTGAAGCTCTGGCTCATGACTTGACTGAAGAACTGGCAGCCGCCTGGGATAGGGCGGCCACTGGAGCTTTGGACCACGTCGTGCCTTTGCGGCCTCTGACCCGGTACCAATCTCAATTGGCTCCCTGGTTTTCCGAGGTGCTGAGGGAGATGAAGAGCCAGAAAAGATGCCTGGAGAGCAACTGGAGGGCCAGCCACTCCGAATCTGACCAAACACTGGTGAGGTCTTATATTAAGATCTACCTAGTGGCGATAAGGGCAGCAAAATCAAATTATTTTTCCGCTCTTATTGCGTCTGCAGAGAACTGCCCAGCAGCCCTGTTTAGGGTGACCTGCTCCCTTCTCCATTTCGGAGTGAGGGAAGACCCCTTGCAGGGTAGGGCTGAGGATTTTGTGCAATTCCTGCATGACAAAGTCACTCAGATTCAGGAAGGCCTGGACTCCGACTGGGTAGATTCAGATGGGGGGACGGAGGTGGGTCTTGAGAGTGTTATCTGGGAGGGGTTTGACCTTGTGACTCCTGAGGACGTGGACAGGATTCTGGGTAGACTTAGCGCTGCCATATGTTTATTGGAACCGTGTCCCTCCTGGTTGGTGCTGGCCTCCCGGGTGGTTACATGAGGCTGGCTTCAGGGGATTATTAATGCTTCTTTGAGTGAGGGTTTCTTCCATCCCTCCCTGAAAGAGGCGGTGGTGAGGCCCCTCCTCAGGAAGCCTTCCCTTGACCCGGCTGTATTAGCGAACTATCATCCAGTCTCCAGCCTTCGCTTTGTGGTGAAGGTTGTTGAGAGTGTGGTGGTGCGACAACTCCCCCAGTACCTGGATGAAGCTGTCTATCTAGATCCGTACCAGTCGGGCTTCAGGCCAGGGTACAGCATGGAAACGGCATGGGTCGCATTGGTTGATGATCTCTGGAGGGCTCGGGACAGAGGTTGTTCCTCTGTCCTGGTCCTATTAGATCCCTCAGCGGCTTTTGATACCATTAACCATGGTATCATGCTGCACCGATTGGAGGGGTTGGGAGTGGGGGGCACTGTGTTGCGGTGGTTCTCCTCCTTCCTCTCTGACTGTGCACAGTTTGTGTTGGCAGGGGACAGAGGTCGACCTCGAGGTGCCTTGTTTGTGGGATGCCGCAAGGGTCGGTCCTCTCGCCCCTTCTGTTCAACATTTATGTGAAGCCGCTGGCTGAGATCATCCGTGGTTTTGGAGTGAAGTTCCATCAGTATGCTGATGATACTCAGCTGTACATCTCCACCCTGGACCACCCCAATGATCCCCTTGACGTGATGCCCCAGTGCCTGGAGGCTGTGCGGATCTGGATGGGGAGAAACAAGCTCAGACTCAACCCTTCCAAGACTGAGTGACTGTGGTTTCTGGCATCCCGATATAGCCAGCTAGCTCCATCGCTGACAATTGGGGGCGAGATCTTGGCCCCCTCAGAGAGGGCTCGCAATTGGGTGTTCTGCTGGATGTCCGGTGTCTTTAGAAGACCATATGATGGCTGCAGCCAGGGGAGCTTTTTATCAGGTTCGCCTGATCCACCAATTGCATCCCTTTCTGGACCGGGATGCCTTTTGCATGGTCACTCACGCCCTCGTCACATCCCGTCTGGATAATGCTCTCTACATGGGGCTCTCCTTGAAGAGCACTCGGAGGCTCCAACTGGTCCAGAATGCGGCTGCGCGGGTGATTATGGGGGCGACACGGCGCACCCATTTAACACCTCTCCTGCGCGAGCTACACTGGCTCCCAGTGGTTTTCCGGGTGCAATTCAAGGTGTTGGTTACCACCTTTGAAGTGCTCCATGGCTTAGGACCTGGGTATGTACGAGATCGCCTTCTGCCACCGATAGCCTCCCACCGGCCAATACGCTCCCACAGAGAGGGACTCCTCAGGGTGCCATCAGCCAAACAATGTCGACTGGCGACACCCAGGGGGAGAGCCTTCTCTGTAGGGGCACCTGCCCTCTGGAACGAACTGCCCCCGGAGATTCGCAGGATCCCCGACCTACATACCTTTCGCCGTGCCCTTAAGACTCTTTTGTTTCAACAGGCCGGGGTGGCTTAGAAATTGAATTTTAATTGAGTGTTTGTAGTTTTTAACTGAAGGGCCAAATTTTATATATTTTAAATTGTTTTTAAATTTTATGGTAAATGTTTGTTTTAATGTGGCTGTACACCGCCCCGAGTCCTTTGGGAGAAGGGCGGTATAAAAATTTAATAAATAAATAAATAAATAAATAAATAAATAAATAAATAAATAAATGAATGAATGAATGAATGAATGAATGAATGAATGAATGAATGAATGAATGAATGAATGTTTAATGGTTTTCTTACAAGACTATTTTCCCACATGCTATCTTTTATATGGGAGTGGAAGTCATACCACAGAAACACAAGCCAGAACTCATTAGTAAAAAGGTGAATGTTCTCTCACAATGTACAGGTAGCCCTTGCCATACGACCGCAATGGAGACCAACATTTCTGTTGCTAAGTGAGACAATTGTTGAGTGAATTTTGCCCCATTTTACAACCTTTTGCAGGAGGTTAGCACCCACCCCTCTCCTAGAAGAATGTAATATTTTAGGAAATATTAAAAAGGCAGAATATATTTCCCTGGATGAGAAATGGAGAAACATGTTTTAAAGACAAAGCAGCTCCCACTTTCCTGCCTCCCTCCCCCCACCTTTGTCAATGGTCCAGAGGCAGAAACCCAATTCACCAACCCCTTTGTCAATGGACCATCATCTGCAATACAATAGGACCCATCTAGCACAGAGGTGGGTTCTAAATTTTTTTACTACCGGTTCTGTGGGTGTGGCTTATTTTGTGGGCGTGGCTTGATGGTCATGTGACAATTATTTAGGATTTAGCAGAGGTACTCTTCTACCAGGTTTTTAACTGCTTGCAGAGCTGTACCGATTTACCCATTTATTTTTGCAGGCACTGATCTACTCATGTATTTTTGCAGGCACTGATCTACTTATGTATTTTTGCAGGCACTGGTCTACTCATGTATTTTTGCAGGCACCCGCCTACTCATTTGTTTTCTTTTAACACTGATCAGCTGTAGGGCGGCCCTTTGAAGCCCCACGGGTGGGTGGGGGCAGAACTGGTTCGGTGATGTCATATTGTCACCACTACCGGGTCGGCAGAACCGGGTGGAACCCACCACTGATCTAGCAACAGAAACTCCCCACATGGCACCTGGGAAGATTATATCAGCCAGCAAGGCTAGCTAAGACCCCCCCACCCCCTGGGAATCTGACAACCAATCAGGATACTCTTCCTGTGCCCCAGGAAGTTCAAAGCTCAGAGAGGACATAAAACTAAGGCACGCTCAGCATCTCGACCCCTTTTCTGTTCAGGAACTCAAACCATGTGATCCTGTCCACCATTAAACCATCTTTCCAAGCAGTCTCCATGTTTCCAGTGTCTTTCTTCCCACTTGGAGCTGAACCCAGAAGGATATTTCTTCAAATACTTTCTTGCTATGTTTCTTTCACTTGTTAAGTGAATCACAGTTGTTAAATTAGTAATACGGTTGTTAAGTGAATCTGGCTTCCTCATTGACTTTGTTCGTCAGAAGATCATAAAAAATGATCATATGACCCCAGGACACTGCAACCGTCATAAATGTGAATCAGTTGCCAAGCATCCAAATCCATGGGGATGCAGCAATGGTCAAAAATGTGGCCATGCCACTTTTTTCAGCACCATTGTCAACTTCAAATGGTCACTAAATGAACTGTTGTAAGTCGAGCACTGCCTGTATTTCTCTCTCAGCCCAATCTCCCAGGGTTGTTGTTGTGGGGAAAATAGGAGGAAGAAGAAATATTAGTTATGTTCACTGCCTTGAGTTATTTAAGAAAATAATAAAAACAGGATTTAAAGAAATAAAATAAATCTCAGTCTGTCATAAAAACAGGTTATGTAGACTCCATAACCATGTAAACTTTTTCCAAAAGTTTATTGAGATAATCATTACCATTTCACTGAGTTAGTTAAAACAAATGGACTTTGGAACCAGATACCGGCTCCTTTAACAAGGTGCTTGGATGCTGAAAATATGATTGCCTTATGTGGACAACAGTCTAATTACTTACACCAAGTTGGGTGGCATTATTTTGCGGAAGCAGCACCTGAGCAGGTTCCCATTTCAAGTGATCCTGTCCTGTTTGATTGTCACAGAAGGCCAGGTAAGTCCATGTCCCCAGGCTTTATTTTAACTGAAGAGTTATGCTTTTTGCAAACTGAACCAACGAAGCTCCTTGGATGAGAAGCGAAAACATTTAAAAAAAAAAAGAATCAAGAAAGTTCAGTTGCCCTTTGGAAAAAAACACCTTTGGGACAACCATGAGCTGGATGATAAGAGAATTTCCATAGACGCTGAACTGCGTTGCAGAAAAGCTTGTACAGTTTTTCTCTGTTGCTTCATACTGTCTTGGGACAACAGTCAACCAAGGATGAAGTAGGTAACATACAATGAAATCTACGAGGGGTGGGTTCTACTTACCTTTACTACCGGTTCGCAACGGGACTGTGCACTTCCGCGCATGCGCAGATCACCCTGATAATGTTGTGGCAACTGGGCGGAGCCTCCTGCCGGTTTTACTACCAGTTCTATAGAACCGGTTACTACCAGTTCTATAGAACCGGACTGAACCGGGGGCAACCCACCACTGAAATCTACTGAGAGGAAGTTTCACAATACCATAAGAGACCTAAAGGACTAGGGGTGACATGATAGCAGTATTCCAGTATTTGAGGGACTGCCATAAAGATGAGGGGAGTCAACTTATTTTCCAAAGTACCTGTAGGCAGGACAAAAAACAATGGATGGAAACTAATCAAGGAGAGAAGCAACTTGGAATTAAGAAGGAACTTCCTAATAGTGAGGAGAATTAACCAGTGAAACAACTTGCCTTCAGAAGTTGTGGGTGCCCCATTGCTGGAGGTTTTTAAGAAGAGACTGGACAACTACCAATCTGAAATGGTATAGTCCATTTCAGGCCTATATGTGCAAGGGATTGGATTAGAAGACCTCCAAGGTCCCTTCCAGTTCTATTCTGATTGATATTCAACTATAATCTATAGCCACTGTGGCCAAAGGAATAAGAGGTTGATAAAAATTGGGTGTACATTAAGAAAACAAGTACAGTACTCGGTACTGGAATGGAAGGTCAACAGCAGCAGTATATATTTGTAAATATCTTTGTTGTTAGTTGCGAAGTCATGTCCGACCCATCGCATCCCCGTGGACAACATTCCTCCAGGCCCTCCTGTCCTCTACCATCCACTGGAGTCCATTTAAGCTCACGCCTATTGCTTCAGTGACTGTAAATATATCTTTATGTATGGACTGTAAAATAAATATCTTCATATAAGAGGAAATTCTCTGAGGCAGGGGTCGCTAACCTTGGCAGCTTTATGACTTGTGGACTTCAACTCCCAGAATTCCTCAGCCAGCGCATTCTGGGAGTTGAAGTCCACAAGTCGTAAAGTTGTCAAGCTTGGAGACCCCTGCTCTGAGGTGACTCCTGGTAATTTCACGGATTTTGCCAGATAGCTATGACCACATATCTATTGCTTCTACAGAGGTTGAAACTTTAGGAGAAATTATGGAAACACCAATTGTGGTGTTCCAACATTGGAGGTTTTTACGAAGAGATTGGATAACAATTTGTCTGAAATGATACGGGTCTCCTGCTTGAATAGACAGTTTGACCAGAAGACCTCCAAGATCCCTTCCAATTCTGTTACACTGCTCTATTGTTCTGTTCTAAAAGATGAGGGAGCTATGGAAATATTTTGAGCATAGAGAAAAGGTGCAAACTTTATGTGGAAATATATGTGGAAAAAATTTCCTGACAGTTAGAACAATTAATCAGTGGAACAATTTGCCTCCAGAAGTTATAAATGCTCCAACACTGGAAGTTTTAAAGAAGATATTAGATAACCATTTGTCTGAAGTGATGTAGGGTTTCCTGCTTAAGCAGGGGATTGGACTAGAAGACCTCTAAGGTCCCTTCCAACTCTGTTATTCTATTAGATAGATAGATAGATAGATAGATAGATAGATAGATAGATAGATAGATAGATAGATAGATATTAATTGATTTATATGCTGCCCTTCTCTGGAGACTCAGGGTGGCTTACAGTGCGTTAAGCAATAGTCTTCATACTTTTGTATATTTTATACAAAGTCAGCTTATTGCCCCCACAAAATGGGTCCTCAATTTACCTACCTTAGAAAGGATGGAAGGCTAGTCAACCTTGAGCCTGGTGAGATTCGAACTTACTTTAATTGCAGACAGCTGGTGTTAAATTACAGTGCCTTGTCTGCAGAGCTATCCAGGCTCTGTAGACAATTGATGGTTGATGGTTGGTTGAGGTTGGTTAGGCTTTTCATAAGTCAGTTGAGAGGAGCCCTCTGCTGGTTGAAGGGCACAGTGCCTTGGGCTGTAATCTTCCTTTTCTTCCATTTTTGAGGCAATAAGGTTTTTTCTCCTTATTGTTTTAAAAAAAATGCTAAACTAATTGAGCTTACATTACAATTTCCATAAACTTCCCAACTCTGAATGATGCAATAATTAATATGTTGGTTCAATAACATATAGCTGATTCTGGGGAATATGACAAGATTTGATCAAAGGGGAGTCAAGGTTAATCCTTGATCCAAAATTTACCCATTCTTGGTATAATCTCTGTTGAACGATATTTGAAAATTCCACTAGGATAAGGAACACATTCTGTTCATAGGAGTGCCTTTTAATAAAAAAATACATTAGCTGGAAAAGGTGCTACCAAGCTCTTTCTAAGTTTGATTGATTGATTTTGCAACACTAGTCTAACACAAATGTCCTAAAATGTGATGGGAAATCAGCCAACAGTTGTACTAAAACATACCCAACTAAACTGAAATTGCCAATAAATTAAATGTAAATGGGAGGGACTTTCTAGACATCTAAAGCAATAATTATTTATTCACAAGGGAGAGTCAATAAGAAGGTGTGCTTGAGATAAAACAGCAAAAGAAACAAAGGTAGAAATGTGCCTGTATGAGATTAAAAAGTACATGGATATCTTGAAAGTTATTGACTTTGGGAGACTGAACATTTCCCAGCAGGGTGGCGAAAGAATTTAGAATTAGAATTAGAATTATGTGCTTTTGAAGCTGTTTTTTAATCTCAACCAGGGACTGAAATTGGCCCGCATGTGCTCAGAACCAGCAAACTAATCTGGGCTGAATTGAATTTCGTGGACTTTGTCCACTAAATTGGGATGATTGCTAAATGCAAAGAAAGATTTTCCCCTTAGATCTGAAATTCATTTATTTTATTTTATTTTATTTTATTTTATTATTAAATTTCTATACCGCCCTTCTCCCTGAGGACTCAGGGCGGTGTACAGCCAGAATTAAAAAACATACATAACAAATATTAAAAAACAATTAAAAGATATATAAATTTGGCCCAATTAAAACTCACTACCAATTAAAACATTTAAAACATTTAAAAACATTTAAAAATTTCTTCTTAAGCCAGCCCGGCTTGCTTGAAAAAATGAAACTTCATTAAACTGAAGTCTGTTAAATCAAGATTTTTACTAGTAATGTAGTTTCACCAATAACACCGAATCATAGAGTTGGAAGGGATCTTGGAGATGATCTTCTGTGACATCCTGCTTATGAAGGATTGATTAGAGAATATTTGAATATCTCCAGGAATTTTTTGTTTTGTTTTGTTTTGTTTTCCCCATATTTTTTTCCTGTCTTGTCCATTTGTTATAGCTAACATCCATGGAGCAAGGAAAAGATCCCATGTCAGACACCCGGCCTGGATTAGGCGAGGCAGAAGGGATTCCCTTACCAAAAAGCACTTGTAATGAATGGGACCGGATCCAGTGCTTCCAAGCCAAATCAGATGACTTACTTCTCTGTACTTACCCCAAATCAGGTAAGAATCCAGGGGTGAAGTCATGTCCAGTTTGTGAGTATATACTGTTAGGACCAGTGGTGAAATCCAAATTTTTTTACTACTGGTTCTGTGGGTGTGGCTTGGTGGGCGTGGCAGGGGAAGGATACTGCAAAATCTTCATTCCCACCCTACTCCAGGGAAAGGATATTGCAAAATCTCCATTCCCACCCTACTCTGGGGCCAGGCAGAGATGGTATTTGCCAGTTTTCCGAACTACTCAAAATTTCCACTACTGGTTCTCCAGAACCTCTCAGAACCTGCTGGATTTCACTCCTGGGTAGGACCCTAAACAGTAATGGGTTGCCCCGGTTCGCACCGGTTCTATAGAATTGGTAATAAAACAGTGGGAGGCTCCGCCTACTGACCCCGACGTCACTAAAACGCTTCTGCGCATGTGCAGAAGAGCATATGCGCGGCCCCACTGCGAACCGGTAATAAAGGTAAGTAGAACCCACCCCTGACCCTAAGATACCTATAGAGGAAAGTAAACTCCTCATGACTTTGGATAAGTCCCATTATTGATCCAGTATAACTCTGCTCTCTTTTCCATGAGACTCTGTTCAGCTCTCTGGGGCAGTCATTAGATTGTGTAAGAATGATCTTGCATGGTCAGAAAGAATTTAATCCGGTTTGGTGATCCTTTGCAAAATCCAGTTCTCAACCTTTCCCAGCTACTGTACAAGCTGAAATTGTTCTTGTGGTGTTTTGCTAAATCTTTCTGAAGGTGATGAGAGAGAAGGTTTGTTGAGTTGCATAATTCCTTTCCCCCTTTGGGGACTGGCGGAAGTGAGAACAAACCTGCAAATTATGAAAAATTTTGTGACTGCAGAGTTCAGACTTGTTTTGAGGGCCTTCGGGCATAGTAGATCGCTTATACGTAGCACAGAAGAGATGGATGTTGATCTCTCTTTCTCTCTCTCCTTAGGTACCACTTGGATACAAGAGATAGTGGATATGATCCAACAAGAAGGCGACTTGGAGAAATGTCAGAGAGCCTCTGTGCATCATCGACACCCATTCATTGAATGGGCAAGGCCATTCCAGACCTTGGGTAGTCTGCCTTTTCTACACAAAAGTCAGGGAGCAATTGTTTAGCAGGGCAGGGGGAATAACTGAAGATGTCTAACCACAGATCCTCAGCGAAACTATATAAGTATAGTTTTCAGACATGTCCTGACCATCTATTCAGGTCCAGATATGGATTCTCACCCCTGTGGTCTTCTGTGTCCTTTAAGCAGGAGTGGACCAAGCTGACACGATGCCTTCCCCAAGGACTCTGAAGACTCACCTTCCTGTCCAGCTGCTCCCTAAGTCCTTCTGGACAGCGAACTGCAAGGTATTTCTTGTTGCGGCCAAGCCTTCTCCAGAAGATCTCAAGATCAAATTAAATATGAACAGCTTTGTACATATTGCCATTATTTGTTAGATTTACCTCCTACTTCAAGACAGCATATATCTTGGTTCCTCCTACCTTAGTCCCCCACCATAAAAATTAAATAAATAAATAAATTATATGAAGTAGGCCAGGCTCTAAGTGGAGCAATCCCTCCACATTCTGGTTTGTTTGTCTGAATGGAGTAAATTTTTTCTTACCTACGTGGCCAGTTGTATACCTTTGGGGAAGGGGAAAACATATCTCTTATCTGCTATCCCATGGAAATAGATTTCAGACTGGATTAAGGCCAAATGATGCCCTAAGTAGAGATCAACAATGAGTTCCTTGACCCTTCCATTGCTTAACTGACATTAAGACTCAATCCGTGTTGAAAACTAGAGTTGAGCATGGTAATGAAAGAGTTAAGGACATTATACAATAGGCAGGAAATCTCTGTGTGCCCTCCCCACCTTCCCTTGATGCTAGTGTTTCTCAACCTTGGCAACTTTAAGACAGGTGGACTTCAACTCCCAGAATTCCCCAGCCAGAATTCTGGGAGTTGAAGTCCACATGTCTCAAAGTTGCCAAGATTGAGACACATTGCAAGCACATGCTTCTTTTATTTATTGTTTCATCCGGGACTGTTTCTTCTGCTGCTTCTTCACCTCAGTTCATTTACATAGCAAGAAATCCCAAGGATTGCCTGGTGTCCTATTTCCACTTCCAAAGAATGAACAAAACGTTACCCCATCCTGGAACATGGGAGGAATATTTGGAGATTTTCATGGCAGGCAAAGGTAAGCCAAGCACCCTTTTCTAATTTTTGGAAAGGAACAGGTCATTGGGAGGTGGGGATTTTCAGTAAAGTGTAGGAAGAAAAATCCAGTTCAGTTCCAAGCAGAAGAAAGGCACTGGAAATAAAATGGAGGCTGACTGCAAGGAAAGGTTTATTTGGTTTCCAGAAACTTCAGTGACAGTAGCAATATTTCTGGGATGGCTGACAAAATGAGCAATGTTTCTAGGGGGCTGACAAAATGTCTGAGTGAGTGAATGGATCTTTATAGGATTCTGGGGTTTTGTGTTTGAGATGCTCCAGGGAGTTGTGCAATGTAGTGAGCCTTGTGTCTTTTGCTATTCTAATGGTGCTGGGTAAATTCTATTACATCCTAAAGATCCTGTCCTGTCTTTAGAATTTGGGTGGGTTATATAGATTTTAATCCCATCAGCTCCAGCCTTTTGTGTGTTTTGTTTATGAATAGATTGGCCCAGTCTTTCTTAATAGTTACAAAATATCCATCTCTAAAGATTTGATGCTTCTGCTTGAGATTATTAAGAAAGACTGGTTTTGCTTTCTGCCTTTAAGAATGTTTCTCCACTTCTCCTTTGGAGAAATATTCTATCCTGCCTCTCTTAATATCAAGAATAAAGAATATTTTAATCTGGGGAGAGGAGGAGCTTCCTACAATGGGAAAGAGCAGATTCCATGCGGGAAATGTTCATTAGGCATATTACTAGTAAGCCTTACAATACAAGAAAGTAAATTGCGCTTTGACGTAGAGGGAAAATCTGCATCTGCAGCGAAGGCAGGTTGATGATGGCAGAAGCAGTTGTGGGGTCCTTGTTGCTCTCTGAGCTTGGTTGTTTTCTTGGAGACATTTCATTACCCAACTAGGTAATCTCATCGGTGCTAGAAGGGGGTAGAGTTTGCAAATTCCTTTTTATCTAGTTGGCTAATGAAACATTTGTAAGAAAACAACCAAGCACAGAGAGCAATAAAGGATCAATTCAATCCTGAGCTACAAATATTCTCTTCTAGAAGCAGTTGCCTAGATGAGCTCAGCTCTGTTGGATCCATTCTAGTAGCAGTTAAATAGACATCTATCTGGGATGCTTTAATCTGGATTCTTGCAATTAGAAGTGAGTTGGACTTGTGTGTATGTATGTGTGTGTATGTGTGACTTTGAGTCATTTTTTCACCCTTGGAAACTGCCTACACAAGTCCCTCCAGATTTTTTGTCAAGTTTTTGGAAGAGATCTACCATTGCCTATTTCCCTGGGCTGAGAGAGAGAGGCTGGCGCAAGTTCACCCAGATGGCTTTATGTCTAAAGCAAGACTGGAATTTACAGTCTCCTGATAATTGATGCAAAGTCAGCCAGTTGACTTTCATGCCTAGGGCAGGATTAGAACTCACCGTCTCCCATTTTCTAGCTGCTGTCTTAAGCCCTACACCAAACTGTCTTTTAAATTGGACTTAAGGAGCCTAAATAGCTCCATCCAATTCTGAGCTGTGATGATGAGAAATGCAGTGGACCACAAGCATGCAATTTCCACCTTTCTTATGGTGGATGTCAACAGGATTGGGGGCCATTTTACAAAGTTTTCAGGATCTGAATGAAAAAGAGCAAGGGGCACCAAACATTTGAGAATAATATTGTTGTGTGTCTCACTAGGATCTTCACTCTCAACTTGATGGCTTCCTACCTTTCTCTGTTCTGTGTCTTTCCAGTGGCCTGGGGCTCTTGGTACAATCATGTAAAGGATTGGTGGAAAGCAAAAGATACATACCGTGTCCTGTATCTCTTTTATGAAGATATTAAAAAAGTGAGTTCTGGAAGGAAAGTCTGTGGGAAATGGGTCCAAATGGCTCTTTGAGTATTTAAGTTTGCAGACCCCTGTCCTACTGATTGGCCCAAGTTTACTCAGCAGACTTCCATGCCTAAGGCAGGAGTAGAACTTCTGTCTCCTGGTGATTGGCCCAAAGTCACCAAGCCAGCTTCCATGCCTAAGGCGGGACTAGAACTCACAATCTTCTGGTTTCTAGCTTGATGCTTAACCAATAGACCAAACTTTGCAATTTGTTTATTGTGACTGTTTTTTTTTATTAGCATGAGAATGAGTTGCTAGCGGGTTGCCAACAGGCGTGTTTCTCTTAGACAGCCAGGAGGCAGCACTATTGCAAAATGATGGTGGTAAGGTCCTCATGGCAGACCTTGAATCAGTTTGGGGGGGGGGGTTTGGTGGCTGGCACTTAGGTCACTCAATTTTCCAAGCAGACTATATGGTGCAATTATCTTACAGAGATGGTCGGTGACTGAAAGAATCACTTCGCAGTGGCTCAAAATGAGCGATTTGTTGAAGCCTACCGAAAGAAAAATGTTGGCTATTGACTTGACTTTCACTATGGAAGTCTTAAGAATCCGTTCTTTCCTGTTTTTCTTTTATCCATCTCTGCTATGCTCCATCTCACACAGGACCCCAAGCATGAAATCCAGAAGATAATGCAATTTATAGGGAAGCAATTAGACGTGGCAACTCTAGACAAGATTGTGCATCATACCTCCTTCGAAGTCATGAAGCAGAACCCCATGGTCAACCGAGCAAATGCACCCCTGTCTGTCATGGACCAGTCCATTTCTCCATTCATGCGAAAAGGTACCCTTTCTCCCCCTCCCTTTCAGGTCAGTAGAAGTTAACTGTCTTAAGGTATCCTACATTGCAAGAATTTTAGAGGAATCCTAGAGAAATACAGGTTTGTTTTGGAACATGTGTGCTGTGCAAGGAACTATAGTATCCCTCCATGATGATTTATTGGGACTCGACATTAGAGGTCATTAAACAGGCATTCAGGAAATCGAAAAATGAAATTATTAAGAGCCAATCAATAAAATGTACAGGTAGTTGTCGATATATGACCACAACGGAGACCAAAATTTCTGTTGTTAAGCAAGGCGGTTATTAAATGAGTCACACCCAATTTTATTTATTTATTTATTTATTTGTCAAACATGTACAAGATAACAAGTATAGGTATGAACATAAACATAAACAAAGGAAGTAAATACAAATAAATGGGGGCAGTAAGACAGGGACGGTGCGTTTTACAATTTTTTTTTTTTTTTGCCACACTTGTTAAGCGAATCATTGCAGTTAAGTGAATTGTGCAGTCTTTAAACGAATCTGGCTTTCTCTATTGATTTTGCTTGCCAGAAGCTAGTTGGGAAGGTGATAAATGGTGATTACATAATCCCAGGATGCTACAACCATTGTAAATATACATGCCGGATGCCAAGCGACTGAATTTTGATCACATGAATCTGGGGATGCTGGCTGCGTCGGTTGTAAGTGCAAGGATGCATTGTAAATCACATTTTGCAATGCTGTCTTAACTTTGAACAGTCACTAAGTGAATGGTTATATATCGAGGATTACCTGTAATGCTCTTCGAAAGGCTGAATTTGCAAAGGCTTCCCATTAGGATACAGGTAGCTCTTGACTTCCAACAGTTCACTGTTGACCATTCCAAGTTAAAACATCATTGAAAAATGTGACTTACGACCATTTTTCACAGTCATGATCTTTGCAGCATCCCCCATGGTCATGTGATCAAAATTAAGATGCTTGGCAACTGGTTCATACTTATGACGGTTGCTGTGTCCCAAGGTCATGTGATCCCCTTTTGCAACCTTCTGACAAGCAAAGTCAATGGGGAAGCCCGATTCACTTAACAACCAGGTGATTAACTTTATCAACTGCAGTGATTCCCTTAACAACTGTGGCAAGAAAGGTCATAAAATTGGACACCACAAATGTCTCACTTAACCACAGAAATTTTGGGTTCAATTGTGAGGAGAGGCAGAGCTGACGTCGTGGCAAAACGATGATTCTTCTATAGGGCTTTATGGAAGTTCACCAAATTCCCCTTGCCAGAGGGTCCCAAGGGACCTAAGCCATCTTGGAGGGGTGGTGAAGAAGAGAGAAGACCCCCGTCGCTCACAAGGAGATGGCTAACTCCTTGTTCGATCCAGGGGAAGCTCTCAATCTGGCAGGGAGGAAAAGATGGCCATCGCCTACCATTCAAGGCTGTGACAGCCTGAATGGAAAAGAATGAGGAAAGATAGAAAAACAATGTGGTGGCTGGGTGAGAACTTTTTAACTTCTGTCAAAATTGTCCCTTTTGAAAACCGATTGAGTGATAGTGAGGCTGAAAAAAAAGGGGGGGGGGTTGTCGATCGTCCACCCCCTGAAATAGCAGTTATCTCTTGTTGATAATTTCAGTTAAAAGGAAATTAATGTCCAGTGTTGCTTTTTTGACTACCTCTAAGAGTCTTGTTGAAAGCATCATTTAAAATTCCTAAGCAGACTATATGGTGTGATTGCCTTACAGGGATGGTCGGTGACTGGAAGAACCACTTCACAGTGGCTCAAAATGAGTGGTTTGATGAAGACTACCGAAAAAAAATGTTGGATACTGATTTGATGTTCACTCTGGAATTCTAAGGATCCTTCTGATTTTCATTTCACTTGTTTTCCTGCTATCACAACCTCACATGGTTCTCCTCCTCCAGTCTTCACAGTACTAGAAGTCTGGATGATTAATCTTAGGCCATGCTTTCTGGAGCTTCGCTTGTTCTAGTTCTGTAGATCCTATATTTTGTTAAATCGTTTAAAAAACAATGACCTTAAGTTGGAATTTCTGATCATTCTTTAAAAAATGCACTGACCTCTTCAGCAAATTTTGATTAATTTCATTCTAAATGAAGGGCAAACATACTATGGACCATATGCAGACCCCCAGTGCCATTGTGGCAAGTCTCTGAACCACCTCACATCCTGCTGGTAAAATCCGTCTGCGGTGATGTAAAGTTTCATATTGTATTTTAATGAGGCTAGAAATTTCAGAATCACTCATGGTGATTGCACACCTTAATTATCATGCTTCCTAGGACTCTTCATGGTTGAAAAATCTACAGAGTAGCGTTTAGGAGTTCCCATTCCTTTTCTAGATTATGAGACATCACTAGGACTGTTTTTATGTTTATTACAAAAACATAAAAACACATTTCCAAACAAAGCATCCCTGCCAGAGGTGATATTCAGCCGGTTCGGACCAGTTCGCCCAAACTGGTAGCAGAAATCGCGGGTGGGCCTACCCACCTGCCCCAGCTCTATGCCATCCTATTTAGGCACATTTTTGAGGCCGGGAGCATACGCGGAAGGCATGTGTGTGAGCAAAGCAAATGCGGGTAAGGCTGGGTGCATGTGTAGAAAGCAGGCGCACACGCGAACCAGGTGTGGGTATGCATGTAGTGAGCACACGCACGCGGGGCGAACCGGTAATAGCATAATCTGAAACCCACCGCTGATCCCTGCCCCACAAAAACCTTTCAAGGGGCATCAACTTTTATAAAAGGTGAACACAACCTGCACATAGGCCCAAGAACAATGAATCTGAAATGAATCAAGCCAATTCTGTAAAATCGGGACTTTATTCTTGTAACAAAAGCTAGTATAATTCCCTGTTCTTTAATCACCTGAGCATTGAGGTGGTGATTCCATTTCAGTGCTCTCCTGGTGGTCCCCGTTCTTAGCTTCTGGTTCTCTATTCCTAAAGGTTTGTCTTTGGTTGAAGATCTGGTTGAAGTTCTTCTCCCGGTTAGCTGCCTCGTTGGCCCATCTTTGCCTCACCGCTTGTGGCCAGTTGATTTGATGATTGCATTGTTCAACCTTGGGGGCGTACGGAGGGTCATTCTCCTTATGGACATTGGTAATTATCTGAGGTTGAAATATCAGAAGACCATGGTGATTATTCTTCACAGGCGGTACTTCTTGGTCATATTTCTCTGATTCTTTGCCTGAATCTTTTGCGGGAATTAGAGGCAGCTTTGGGGCATCTGTGGAGAGGTGAAAAGAGAACACAATAATGTCTTAAGACAAAAAGGAAGTTTTGGAAGAAATGTCCTTCTGGGTTCAGTTCCAAGTGGGGAGAAAGACACTGGAAACATGGTGGCTGCTTGGTTCTGATGGTTTTAATAGTGGACAGGATCACATGCCTTGAAGATCTTGGGTGAAGGGAAAAAAAGGGCAGAGATGCTGAGAGTGCCTGGGTTTTATGCCCTCTCTGGGCTTTTGAATTTGAGCTTGTATTCTGATTTGGTATCAGACCTCAATGGGGCCATGCAGGGGTAACTTTGTAGGTTGTGTTTTTGAGTCCCAAGTTTGGTTGACTCTTACTAGGTGATGATGTAATAAAATGGCTTTGGGATTCCTACTATGGCTCTGCCTGAAGGAGGTAGATCTTTGTTATGTAGAATAAACTGGCCGAAGGCCTTAATGGCTCATTGACAAAGGTTGGGGGGGGGGAACTGAGTTTCTGCCTTCCTTTTAGGGGAAATATTCTGCCCTTTTAATATTTCCTAAAATATCTCATTTTCTAGGAGAGGGGTGGGTGCTAACTTCCTACAGAAGAATCCTCCATATTACAATCCACAATGGAAGCACCTAATCAACCTTGGCTGATCTTGAAAAGCTAAGTAAAGATGAACCTGATTAGATTTTTGATGGGAAACAACCAGGAAATATTAGTTTGCAGATGAGGCTGGAAAGTTAAAAAAAAAATCTTGAGGGAGACAAAGGAATAGAGTTAGAGCTGAGTCAGCCTGGGTTGAGTTGCATTCAAATGGACAACCTTTTGTCTGGAATGGTATAGGCCTCAGCAGGGGGTTGGACTAGAAGACCTTCAAGGTCCCTTCCAATTCTGTTCTGTTCAAACCACACTTTAACCTTTTTAGTAGCAGGAGGTAATAGTCTTAGTAATGAAAGTGTGGTTTTCAGTGGTCTTTTGAATTTGATATTTATGGATATCAGAAAAATGTCCCTTTTTGATTTTCTTTTTAAAAAAATCAGCTGAGGGAAAGGGCTGGAATTAAATTTGGAAGAAAACAAAAATCCTTTTTGGAAACAAATAAGGAAAGATACAAGCCAACATTTACACTAAGATATTTACAGTTTTAAATACAAAGCAGAACAACATCCATGGAATAGAAGGACAGTCTTCCTTCTGTACAGGCCTTTGCCAGATTGTATTGTTTACCTCATGGGTTTTTTTATTTTGTTTTTGGTCAGGAAGGCAAAATTCTGTGACAACACAGGAGAAGAAAAGATCTGACCATTTGCCCAGAATGAAACTGAAGGCAATGGAAACCCTCGGGATTATTACACTGAGAACTATCTGGGGGTTTTTTTCCAGAAAAAAAAAAAGGCATTTGGCACAAGGTTTGGCTCAGAATCTGATAGGCATTTTTTTCCTGAAATGTTCTGACTACACAATTAGGAGGCTTGGATTAATTAATGACATCTGCATCCCACCACAAAGGTAAAATTATCCGTATTCTTATTGTAGGAAGTTAGCACCCACCCCTTTCCTGGAAGAGTGAAATATTTTAGGAAATATGAAAAAGGCAGAATATTATATTTCCCTGGGATAAGCATGTTTTGAAGCAGCTCCCATTTTCCTGCCCCCACCCTTTGTCAATGGGCCATTAAAGCCTGGGCCAGTCTTTTCTACATAACAAAGATCTACCTCCTTCAGGCAGAGCCATAGTAGGAATTGCCAAAGATCCAACAAAGATAGGATTAGCCCTCTACACAATAGCAGCAGAAACTCATCACATGTGACCTGGGAAACACATGTGACCATCAGACAGCAAGGCTAGCTAAGACCCCAACCCTTTGGGAGTCTGACAACCAATCAGGATACTCTTTTGGGGGCCCAAGAAATGCAGAGCCAGAGAGAGCATAAAAACCTGAGGATTTTCTGTATCTGCCCCTTTTCTGTTCAGGAACTCAAGCCATGTGATCCTGTCCACCATTAAACCATCTTTCCAAGCAGTCTCCATGTTTCCAGTGTCTGTTTCCCCACTTGGAGCAGAACCTAGAAGGATGTTTCTTCCAACATTGTAAAACAGGCAGGGAACAACACATCAGCTGTGATCTCTTATCAACTTCTTGATATCTATATAGCTCTGTCTAAATTCGAGAAGGCTTTTTTTTTTTTTTTAAATCTGATGATGGGCCAACTCCCTTCAATGGAAGTTGGTTCTAAGCTTCCATTACTCTTTCTGTGAAGTCACACTGTAGGAAGTTAGCACCCACCCCTCTCCTAGGAAAATGAGATATTTTAGGAACTATTAAAAGGGCAGAATATTTCCCCTAAAAGGGAGGAAGAAACTCAGCCCTCCCCCACCCTGCCCGACCTTTGTCAAAAGGCCATTAAGACCTGGGCCAGTCTATTCTACATAACAAAGATCTACCTCCTTCAGGCAGAGCCATAGTAGGAATTGCCCAAAGCCCTTTCATTACATCATCACCCAACAAGAGTCAACCAAGTCCTCGGACTCAAAAGACAACCTACAAAGTTATCTCTGCATGGCCCCATTGGAGTCTGACAACCAATCAGAACACAAGCTCAAATTCAAAGCCCAACAGAAGGCATAAAGCCCAGAGACTCTCAGCATCTCTGCCCTTTTTGCCCAGGATCTCAAGTCATGTGATCCGTTCATCAATAAACCTTCTTTCCAAGCAACTTCCATGAATCCAGGGTCTTTTTCCCCACTTGGAACTGAATCCAGAAGGATATTTCTTCCAACAATACTTTCCAAAGTGACTTTCCCTCCTGTCAGTTTGAGGTCATACCTCGGTATTCTTCATTTTTGCTTAATATTAAAAATACTGCTTTCTAGAACTTTTTTTATTTTTATTTATATGCCGCCCTTCTCCGGAGACTCAGGGCGGCTTACAATGCGTTAAGCAATAGCCTACATGCTTTTGTATATTTTTTTTACAAAGTCACCTTATTGCCCCCACAATCTGGGTCCTCTTTTTACCTACCTTAGAAAGGATGGAAGGCTGAGTCAACCTTGAACCTGGTGAGATTTGAACTTGCAGTAATTGCAGGCAGCTGATGTTAATAACAGTGCTTTAGTCTGCCACGCCACCAGGCTCTTATTCCCACCCTTAATATATTTAAAGGTTCAGTCATGTCCCCCCTTTCCCTTCTGTCTTCCAGGCTGTACATATTCAGTTCCTCCAGTCTCTCCTGATATCTATACAGGTAGTCCTCGATTTACGACAATTGAGCCCAATTTTTTTGCTACGAAGTGAAACATTTGTTTAGTGAGTTTTTCCCCATTTTACAACCTTTTGTGCCAGAGTTGTTAAGTGAATCACTGCAGTTGTTAAGTTAGTAACATGGTTGTTAAGTGAATTTGGCTTCCCCATTGACTTTGTCTGTCTCAAAAGGTCGCAGAAGGTGATGACGTGACCCTGGGACACTGCAAAGGTCATAAATATGAGTCAGTTGCCAAGCGTCCGAATTTTGATAACATGCAACATATGTGTGGAAAAAATGGCCATAAGTCCCTTTTTTAGCACCGTTGTAACTTTGAACGTTCACCAAATGAATTGTTGTTAATTCGAGGACTACTTATATACCCACACACACACAATCAAAGAAGTTATATATGATCACAGCTGATATATGTATATAATTTTTAAAAAAGCAATTTTATCAAAGCAACCAGATTTGCTCGTTCGGAATCGCAAAACTATTGTAGGCAGATTTGCAAATTACATGAAGAAACAAAACCAAAACATTCCCAGCACTTCAGTTTTTAAGACAGTGGCGTGAAGCCACTGTTTCATGGAAAGCAGCATAATTTATAGAGTAGCATGTCACTCATGTCAGATCTGCAGAACATACAAACAGTGGTTTACACTCCTCCTTTGTTATTTTCTCCCTTCCACAATAGGAGAACACCCAATAATTCTCCACTAATCTTTCGGTTCCCTGCTTTCATTCTAACTTGATTGCTAACTAAAGAGACATACCTACGTTAAATGATTTGCAAGAGCCATTCCTAGCACTCCCAAGGCTATCCATGTGCCTCCAGAAAACAGTTTTTTAAAAAAGCCGTGTGGGAAGGCGAGTCTAATAGGCAGCTCATACTTTGTTGCCAAGGCAACTGGAGGTCTTCCACCTGCTGCCTAGGCAACTAGAATTCACCTGAGGTTGAACGGTATTCAACCGTTTCAGATCTGTTCTGGCGAACCGGTAGCGGAAATTTTGAGTAGTTCGGAGAACCAGCAAATTGCACCACTGGGGGGAGGGGGCAGTGGGAGCGCAGGAGGGCCGAACCAGTTTGGGAATGGACCAGGTAGTTCTTCTTACCTGCAAGAAGTCCCATCTGGAAAGCGCTGCAACGGAGATCTTGCAGCCGCTTCTTTCGTCCCTTGCCGAGCCTTGGTTGCTCATGGAGACACTCCATGTGCTTCTCTCTGCTGCTAATGTCAGCTACTTGCATCAAATAGCCAACACATGTGAGTCTCTGCTTGCTGATCATGGCCTCAAGGCAGAGGTGAAATGCTACAAGTTCGACCGAACTGGTAGTTGCTGCAGCGCATGGTTCAGAGAACCGGTTGCGGTGGCAGCAGATGGTTTGGAGAAATGGTAGCGGTGGCAGCGCAAGGTTCCGCCCACCCACCCGGACCTCATTACTTCCTGGTTTTAACCAGGAAGCAAGCTGTTTTTGACCCTCTGCACATGTGCAGGAGGCTTTGTGCATGCACAGAGGGTCCAAGCATGCACATGATGCGCCTTCAGCGAGCAAGCGAAGTAAGCGCATGTGCGCGGAGCATACACTTCCGAACCAGTAGGAAAGGTAAGTAGATTTCTCCCCTGCTTCAAGGGAACAGCCCACTTTATTACATCCAGTGCTAATTGATTGAAGTTCATGAAACTCGGTTGATGATGTCCCATAGTGCCAGTATTCACTTAGTGACGTCTCCAAATCCATAATTTAAAATCCTACTTTTTTTCTCTGATAAGAAAAAAGCTGACAGAAATTTAAGCTGACAGGAATTTATTTATTAAGGAAATTCATATTGTGGGAAGCCTCCTCTCCAAGAATGAAGTATTTTGGGGAATATTAAAAGAAATGTTTTGCTAACTCTCCAAAGGCCAGTACCGTCCAAAGGCCAGTAATCCTCCAAAGGCCAGACGGTCTGTGCTTGGATCCTGGGTTGGGACATGTGCAAACAGGGAGGCATGCAGAGCACAAGTCAAGGGGACAGGCTTGGAAAAGTGATGGTGGAGCAGTAAATTCAGACACAGCTGTGTGCCTGTGCCTTCTTGTCTGCAGTGTTCTCCATACCTGGTGCACATGCCTGCCTTTTTATCTGAAGGTGGGCACAAGAGATCCACGCACACTGGAAGAAGAGGAAGGAGATCTCTCTCTCTCTCTCTCCCTCCCTCCCCTCTCCCCCTCCCTCCCTCAGCATCATAGGTATCAAGAGTTCAGGAGAGGCTGAAGAGTCTAAATATTAAGGGCAGGAGTGTGGGAGTGTTACAGTATTTAGTCACCGGGAGGCAAAATCACAAAACTGTTTCTCACTTATTTTGGCCATGTTGATGGTAAAAGGAAACCAGGCTGCCAAAGAACACAGTGGCTGGACAGCATCAAAACTGACACTTGCCAGAACATAGAAAAACTCAAAGAAGTAATGCAAGATCAGAAGATGTGGAGAGACCTGGCCCATACAATTGCCAAGAGTCAGAGACATCTGAATGGATAAGGCCATCAATATCATCATTTCGTTAGGGAAGGTACACGTAAAACCTAACCCCAAGGGATAATTTAGAACTACTTGCTCAGAATTATTTGTTAAAGCAGTGATTAAGCAATCTGAGAAAAATACAAAACCGAAAGGAAAAGATTTAAAGAGAGAAAAACAATAAATCTTTTAAAATACAGAAAATTGGACTCTTAAACAGGGAAGATATGATAATGGGAAGGCATTTTAAAATGCTGGAATTATTGCCTTAAAAAAATTATCCTGCTTCTAAAATTGAATTACAATTAAAATTACAATCAAAATAACTAAAATTAGACTAACTAGTGACTGAAATTTAAGTTGAGAGTGCCACCTGCTGACAAAAGGAAAATATCAAGTCTGGAAATACTTATATGAAGGATTGTGAAAATATTTACTGGGTTATATCTAACTACCCCACAACTACTGGACACTGAAATATGAGAACAAAGAAGTTATTTAATTAAAGTGACCCCTGAATGTTATGCTAGAAGATTGAACATGTAAAGGGGACATAAAGAAGCTTTTGATAACTTCTAGGACTATTTAAATGGAACTGATTGATTACCTATAGGATACAAAGAACTGTGATTAGTGTACTTCCTGAAGGGTAATTTTATGTCTGACTAAATGGTTCTTGGACTACTGGACAAAAGTGGGATTTTTAATGAACAAAATAAGATGCTTTATAAAGAAGAAATGAGTGGAACTTTGAAGGAGATGGCATTGATTTTCCAAAACACAAAGGACATCATGGAGAAAGGGTTTAAGGAGATTATGGAAAAAATGGAAAATACTATACAAGGGATGATGAGTAAAGATCTAGATGCTCGGAAAAGGGAGGAGCTAACAGAAGGAATAGAGGAAAAGACAGAACTGAAGAACCAACGAACAAAAGAAGAAGACAAGGAGGAGATAATAATAAAAATAACAGTGATTGATGAATTAAACCAGGGAGAAAATATTTTAAGAGAGTTGAAAAGAGAATTGGAGATACAGGAAGATACTTTTGAATGGTAGATAAGGGTTTGGGCAGATATCTTGGAAGCTAGGCAGTGGAAGAGGGTAGAGATGGGAGAAATACTTAGATTGAATAGCCAAGAAGTAGATGCAGACATAGATAAAGATTCAAGAGAGGAATATGGGAGGCAAGTCAAAAAAAAGCTTAGCAACTAAAGTACTGAAACGGGCAAGAGACAATGGATAGACAGGAAAGGGTGAGGGGTTTTTTTTATGTTTTGATTTCCTTTCTCTCTCTCTCTCTCTCTCTCTCTTCTTTTTTTTTTTGAATGGTGGCATGATTAGAAATTACGTAGAAATAAGAGAAGGGGGAAACATTTGTATATACATACCTTTATATAATAGAATAAAAGTAACAATAAAATGGGAAAACTAGAGATTGAATGATGGTATTATTAAGTACGTTTTAATAATATTGTGATTGGCATTGGAATAATATATTGAAACATTGAGCAATTAAAGAATGAAAAACAATACTTTAATATAAACATGTATTACTATCAGAATTATATAGATTTGATTATTGTAAAGAATATGATTAGGATAATTTTGCATGTCTAAATAATATTGGGATTGATATTAGAATTGTGTATTCAAACATTGAATAATGAAATAATGAATGATTGTATCTTAATACAAATAGATGTAAAGAGTGAAATATGGGAACTAAGTTAAAAATGAACAGGATTCAAAGCACCAAAATGGGCAAAAGATGTTGGATAGAAAGAAAATGTTTTTTAATAAAAGGGTGATATGATTAAAAGTTAGAATAGAGATAGAAATAAGAGAAAGGGGGAATATTAGTGTATACATTTTTACATAATAAAATAAAAGCAATAACAAGAGGGAAGCTTAGAAATTGAATAGCGGTATTATGTATGATCAAATAATACGGTGAATGGTATTTGAGCAATATACTAAAACATGGAAAAATTAAATAATGATAGAGTACAACTTAATATAAATGTGCATTATTATTAGAAATATATAAGTTGGTTGAATGTAATAACCATGATTATTTTTACTAATTCTATTTGTATTAGAATGTATGATACCCAGGTGCCACACTGTTCACACATTGATATGTATACGTAAAATAAAATAAAAAGCTTGGGAAAAAAAAGACTTGTTAAGGAATAAAAATATTTTAGCAAAAGGATGCAAGGCCCGAGGCCCCTTCTATTATTGCAAAAGTTTTCTTGGGAGAGGAAGTGGACCACGAGGGTGGTTTGAAGGGCGAGAGAAAAGAAGCTGGATTTGGGGAACGAGATGCTGATGGTGCAGTGAGAAAGGAGACTCTGCCTGCATCATGCGGGCGTCATCTTCTGCCCAGCAATGCATTTTGTAGTCATAAACTGTGCATGCCCTTAAAAGCAACCCAAAATATTGCAACCTGTGAACGCCCAAAAATTTCCTGGAACTGATCTCCCAAATTAGCCCAACTGGGTGAGAAAACCACCCAACATGGGCGTGTGTGATGACAGAGCTAGTGAGCAATCCTGTCCATGCTTTAAGCATTTCATTGAGAAGTCCCTTTTCCTGGCCTGTTGGCCTCATTTCCAGTGTTACCATGCCAACGCTCCAGGCCATTCATAAATTCTCAGGGCGCGGCTCAAAACTGGCTTGAGCTGGTTTTAGGGATAGAGACAGGGAAAGCCTTATTCCTGGGAGAAACCATTCCCGCGAAGCGGGGAAGGAAGCCTGCAAGTCCCTAATTCTGAAACTTTGGCAAACTAGAGATTTGGAAAATTGCGAGTGCCATAGAAAATTATATCTACTCATTTTTCCCAAGGAGGTTAATTGCAATACATTAGATTATTAAGCAGCCACACACTAACATTGATGCAATGAAAACAGGCAGGCTTTCTTTAGGAGGTTAAATCAATTCTTCAAGGTATCCAGGCAGACTAGCTGCCCAAAAGATGAAAAAGTTTCTTTAGCAGCGTTTCTCCTCTGCGTTCCTCCCTTTTTTCATCAAACGCTCAAGTTAGCATGCTTTAGTGATGTCGTGAAAGCTGCCAGTCAGTGGGAGAATTTGAACAAAAGGCCAGATACAGATGCAAAATCTATCAGATAAGAGCACTTTCTATTAGCTTATTTTACAGCAGCATTAACACTTGTGCAAGTGCATGCATTTCTGTTCACAGGTTCAAATGTGGGATCTAACCCAAAAAATATCAGAATCGGAATTGAGCTGGGACCTTGGAGGTCTTCTAGTCCAGCCCCCTGCTCAAACAGGAGATCCTATAGTATAGGGCCTATACCATTTCAGACAAATGGCTGTCCAGTCTCTTCTTAAGACTCCAGTGATGATACACCCACAACTTCTGAAGGCAAACTGTTTCACTGGTTAACTGTTTTGTTAGGAAGTTTCGTCTTAATTCCAGGTTGCTTCTCTCCTTGATTAGTCTCCATGCATTGTTTGTCTTGCCTTCTGGTGCTTTGGAAAATAAGTTGACCCCCTTTTCTTTGTGGCAGCTCCTCAAATATTGGAACACTACTGTTATGTCACTCTGGTCCTTCTTTTCTCTAGACTAGCCATACCCAATTCCTGCAATCATTCTTCCTATGTTTTAGTGTTGTATTTATTATATAATCATGTTTGCATGATTATGGATGCATCCATTTCTGAATCAGGCTTTCCATATAAACAGGCCACAGCGCTAATCAGCAACACAAATGCTGCTTAAGATTCCATGTCATCAATGAAATGAAATGCAATCAATTCTGAGGATTATAGTGGCAGGAGAGAAAGGATGGCAAGCGGAATAGTGCAAAATAGCATTTATTACACATGGGAAACACAGCAATGAGGCAGCCTATGTCATCATCCTTGAGGTGCTGCCCAACCAGGGGCCATCACCAAAAGGCCCTGCCTGCTCCAAGAACTTGCAACCCTCCAACGCTGATCCAACATTATGCATACGTTTACATGAGAGACAGGCTGATCTCAACCGGTTTCATAGCTTTCTGGGTCTGGCTACTTTCAAATTTCAACTGAGAAATCTGGAATTTGCATCCAGATTTCCCAGGGGTAGGCTTAGTAAACTCGGGAGTGGGGGCTGAGCTGCCAGTTTTTTGTTTTTTTTTGCCTCAGTTTCGAAACAGTTTTCATAAGAGGAGCGTGCAAAATTGCACCAAGGAAGAGGCGACAAAGGGTGGGCCGCTGGGCCAGATCTTTTTTCCCTCCTCCCCAAAAACGATGGGTCTGAAATGCAGCACTGCCTTTCATCGGTGCCTCTGTCCTCCTGGAAGCGATCGATGCGGATTTCCCAGAACAACTCACAACCAGATTTTAAGTGTGTTGCCTCCTGCAATCTACTAAACCCGTTTTAAAGTGACTCCAGATTCCTCTGACATTTAATCCATAGGATTTTTGCAAAAGAGACGCCATCCCACAACAGAGATCCAAAGGGAGAGCAGCTTCCCTTGATTTCTCAACACACACCCCTCCCTCAGTTCCTCCTTTGGTTGCGCCCAGGCTGCCGCCGTGATCTCATCCCACCCAGCATGTTGGACGGGCACCATTTCGATTGTGTGGGGGGGAAGCAGCTGGCTTTCTAAATCTCTCCACGTGGAGTGCGGCATAAAGGTTATTTCAAAATAAAGAAACTTCTGGTGGAGGCTTGCACACTCATCGGCGAGCAAGAGAATCTTTGTGGGGTTTTTTTTTAAAACGAAAAGCAATCGGCCTCATTCCAAACGACTCCCCCCGGCCACCCCTGTCATCTGAAATGGTGTAGCCCAAAGGAAGGGGGAGGGGTGGGTATATTTGCCGCGAAGGGAGCGGCCGTGACAAGGCGGAGAAGACGAAGCGAGGGAGTTTGCCGGGAAGGTGCAGCGATGGCATCCAACGGTGAGATGAGCAGGGGAGTCGCCGGGGAGACTCGGATCAGTTTTCCCGGAGAGACCGCGAAGGGGATGCCGGGCCCTCTACAAACCACTGCAAAAGGGGCCCAGGGGTTTTTAGTTCGATTTCAGCAGGATCAAGTCGCTAGTCCTCGTGGTCCCAGGGAACGTGCGATGGGGCATCGGGGCAAATTGGCTTCCTCAGGGGGTCAGATCGGGGAATCCATTGAGGGAGAGGGAGGAAGTGGGACGTGCCTCGAACAGAATCCGGAGTAAGAGGGGACGACTCGCCCTTTCATGCTTTGGGGGCGGTTGAAGGGAGCAAGAGAGAAGGGTACGGATGCTCCAACCGGGGGAGGGAGGTTGAACGAACGGCTGTTCTTTTCCCTTATCCGCGTAAAGGTTGGCGCATCGCCTCATCAGTCTCAACTGCGCCATTCGCTGCGGCCATTTTAGGAAAGCGTGAGACCCGGTAAGGGGGGGGCGAAGAGCGAGTGAGCGAGAGAAAACGGGGTTTCCGAGGAACTCTTGAGGGGACAGGGACAAGCACGCATGCGCGAGACGGAGCCGCTGAAGAAAAAAATCGGGGAGAAGCGGGCTTTCTGAACCGGGTGGTCTGAGTACGCATGCGCAGTCTCGTCGAGCCGGCTCAGGCCGCGTGCGCGTGGCGTCCGTTTTTTTTTTGTCGCAGTGCAACATCCGGGTTCTTCCTCTGCGGTTGCGCATAATTCCTCTTTTAGAATGGCCTCTCGCCCACGCGCTCCCAACGGCTGCTTAGTCGCTGAGGGAGCGCGCGCTCCTCCCCGCCCGTCTTCGCTAGCGGGCCGTAAAAGGAGCGGCTGGGCTTCGGTCCTAATACCACACGCTCCCTTTCTGGCAAACCTAAGTCTGCTTAAGCTCGTAACAGCCTTAACAGTTGTTCCGCTCCATGGGTAGGTGAATTATTCCTCGGACCCTGTTAAGGTATATCACTCATTTTGACTGCGCGGCATTTTTTTTCTCTCGCCGTTTTTATTGGCTTTTTTTTTTTTTTTTTTTTGGCAGTCTTTACGGGCTGTTGGATTTTTTTTTTTTTAAAAAAAAAAAGGCCTTTGGACGAGGAAAATTGGAGGGCTTCACAATTGCCTGCTGTCCCAAGCTAGAGCTGAAGAAGACATATTAACATATTCACTGAATTTGGAAAACACTTTTACATAATGCAAAGGTGGTCTTTTCACCTACCTGAAAATCCAAAACCCCGAGTGCAAGTAATTCAGGCAAAGCGAAAAAAAGAAAAGCATTTGCAGGTAGTCCTCTAGTTACAATCACAATTGAGCCCAAAATTTATGGCTAACTGAAACATTGGTGAAATGGGTTTGCCTCACTTTACCTATTTTCTTGTCACAATATTGTTAAGCAGAGCATTGTCTTAAGTTAGTAACACGGTTGTTAAGTGAATCTGCCTTCCCTGTTGACTTTGCTTGGCAGAAGGTCGCAAAAGAGAATCACGTGATCCTGGGATGCTGCAAGGATGACAGATATAAAGCAGTTGCCAAAGCACCTGAATTTTGATCATGTGACCATAGGGATGCTGCAATGGTCATAAAAGTCACTTTTTTCAGTGCTGTTGTAACTGAATGATCACTAAATGAACTGTTGTAAGTCTAGAACTACCTGTATTAAGGAGGATCAGGTATTTTTATAGGCTACAGAAACAAATGTTGCATACATTCATTCAGTACATGTGATACACCATAAGTAAGTGATCAAACAATAAAGACATTGATTATATGTGAAACTTGAACAATAGAAAACATTGATTCTCATATTCTACAAGTGACAGATTTAAGGATTACTTACTCCCTGTTCCAGTCAAGATTGGTATTTCTCTCAACACTTAAGTACGGTATATTCAAGGACTTCCAGAATACACTTATGTGTAGTTGCTGAAAAATCAAGTTCTTGGCATACTGAAAGAAATGGCCTTGGCTAGGAAGAGAAAAACGAAAAGTTACAAGAAGAGGGGTAGATTGCAATGGTTAAAAATGCTAATATTACCCTTTTAAAAGTTTAATAATGAAGTCTAACATTCCACATAACAGTTTGCTCCCTCAAACTCCTTAATTCCCAATACGTCCCCTTCTGGACTGAATGGATGCTTGAACTTTGCCAAAAAAAAGTTCTGTAAATCTGATTAAACAGCAGGAGAAGCATCCCCAGCTACTTGTCTAAAACTCAAGCATCCAGATTGGTGTAAAGATGAAAAGAATATGATCACTGAATTTGGGAAGAGACTACTTTGCAAAGTTGGCATTTTTACAATATGCACACCATCATGGATACTTCAGGCAAAGCAAAAGGTTTAAAGGTGGAATGTCAAGTTTTTTATAGGTTACTGAAATAATGCATTCAGTATATCTGATGCATTAGAAAGCAATAAATCAAACAATAGAAAACAATTAGACATGAGAAATAGTAGAAAAGCACTGGTTTTAGGTAACATTTCACTAGTGGCAAATTTCTGAGTTAAGTTCGTATGCTTTTTAATACTTGCAAATGTATCTAAGGACTTCCAGAATATGCTCTCCATTTAGTTGCTGAAATTTTTTTTTCACATTGAAAATATTGGTTTGGTTAAAAGAAAGTTTCTGGAAGACATGGATGTCATGTTTAAATGCTAATATCACCATTAAAAAACTAATGAAACCTGAAATTCCAGATAACACAGTTACAACAAAGTTAAATGTGATGTTACAGGGCAGGCTCTGCTTTTTCACATTTGTGTTGTGCATAAGGAGTAGTATTTGAAGTGTTAATATAATTGTCACATTCTGCAGATCTCATGCCAAGGTGGCATAGATATATTTTTACACATTTTAATGCAATACTGTGTACCAACACTAGGATACAGCTCTTTGGCTAATGTATCCATTCTGAGCGGCAGCCATGGCTGCAAAACATTTTCAGTTACAGACTTATGGCCGATGCTATAGAACTTGGGACATCTCAGTAATTGCAATAAAACTGGGCATCTATTGGCCCCGATTTTGGGGATGCTGGGAGCTGTAGCCTTTCACTGTGTTAGGTTCTCAAAAGTGGATCTGTTTTAATTTTTTCCCAATTCTTTTGCAGATTATAGCCAGTCAGCAACACAGAGGTAAATGACATTGGAATTAATTTTCTATGCATGAGTAACATGTTTATTTCATTTTGTTTACCAAATTTAGGTACTGCCCATCTCTCTCTCAGATGTTTTGATATGCTTTCAGTAGGCAATAATTTTTTTCTATAAGAAAGATGAAGATGATGTGGCACTGATTTGTTCAGAAATCTTGTGTCTTGATTTGCATTTAAACATACTAATAACCATAATTTCTTACAAGTAGTATGTCTAGACTGGTTGCCCTTAAGGGCTAAAATATAGAAAGTTGTTTAAATTAACAACAAATTAAATTAAAAGCAAAATAAATTTTTAAAAAAGCAACAATCTTAACTGTCAACTGCAATACAGTTCAGTGTGTATCAAATGCATTAAAGTAGTGTGTATCGACATAAAAACATTTATCCTTAAGGAATATTGTTTAAAATTCATTTATTTTAGATATTCATTAAATTTTCCAATGCAATTTGACAACAGAATGGCCCCATAATGCTCGAATTTTCAAGGGCTGTTGGAAAGTCATTAAATTGTCCAACCATAAAGAATATTAAAGCTGTTTTTAAAATAGGTTTAATATATTGCTATATTGCTTGAGTATTTCCTGTAAGTTTTCAGAATTACACAGCACAGTTTCCAATTTTGTGAAGTTATCGGCCATCTTGGAAAAAACATCTGCAACTTCTGTAATTTAAATGGAGCACACTAGACATACAGTAAAAAGCAAAAATCTGAAAGTTCATTACAGAAATAAGTTCCTTGGCTGATTTTTATCTCCTTCTTTTCCATTAGTTATGGGGCCTACCCAACTCCACCCACACAAAGTTATTCTCAACAAACTAGCCAGCCATATGGACAGCAGAGTTATGGTGGCTATGGGCAATCAGCAGATACTTCTGGATATAGCCAAAGTAGTTACAGCTCATCTTATGGCCAGACACAGGGCTGTGAGTACACTAATCTTGTTTTTGAACTTCATAACTACGTAGGAAAACATGAGAGATCAGCTGACCTGGAGAAGATGAGTTATTCTGGCTTGTCAGTTCTGTGACACACCAACATACAGGCTTGGTTTATAGAAGCAAACATATAAAAATGACGCTATTGCATCCCAACCCATGATCGAGTTTGGTAATAAATAATCGCATTTCTTTGCTTATTAGCTAAAGTTACAGAACTTGATTTGGGATTAGGAAAACAATTTAGGAAACTGTTTCCTCGAAACTAAGACATCTCCGGATAATAAGCCCAATCAGGCTTTTGAGCACATGTGCTAAAATAAGACCTAGAGGGCGTGGCCAGCACAGGAGGCAGTCCTTCCCTTCCCTGGTCACTTCATGGCCACTCACTCCCTTAATTGCAGCCTGCTGAGCCAGCGAGGGCCGGGAGCTGCCTCATTTTGTGTGTCTGGGTGCCTGGAGATGTTTTCTGCAAACACCTCAAGGCACCGCTATTAAGGGGCTACTTGGCCCCTTAATCACAGCCCGTGAGGGCTGGGAGCTCCAGCCCCAGCCCTGCCGGCAGTGTGTTGGGATTGCCTGCTCCTTTCTGCACCTACTGCAGATCTTGATCGGATCGCTGCCTTTGCCTGCTGCTGGTGCAGTCCCGGCATGTTGCTGTTGTCCATGCTGGGGTTTGCATGGCGGCAGCGAGAGACTGCAGGATTTTTTTTTTATTTTCCTTCCAAAATATGCCGCAACGGTGCTCTTTGGGCCTTGGCCCTGGTGGATGCTAGCTCTTGTGCTGGCTGTGCACTTATGCAGGCTGCTGCTACAAGGCAGAAAGCCATGTGGCACATTGGGATTGCCTGCTCGCTCCCCTGCTTTTGCCCGGCTGCACCTGCTGCTGTTGGTCTTGGAAGGGCTCTTTGCCTCCTGGCCATGCTGCTCTTGGCCATCCTGCAGCTTTGGCAGGCAGGAGCTCCGTGGTAGCCCTGCAGCGGGATGAAGGAGGGAGGGGGAGATCACCCCTTCCTCCATCCATCTGCTCCTGCCTGGTGCGGGGCAATTTTTGGAGCGCAAAAGAAAGAAGGGATGATCTCCCCATCCTCCTCTTTCTGTCCCACTGCAGGATTGCCATGGAGGTATTGCCTGCCGAAACGGTAGTTCACCCAACCCAATTCTGCCTCCCTGCCCTATCCTACTAATCTAAACCAGATTTTCTTTCTTCCCCCCCGAGTGCACATCAGCCCTGCCAGCCCTGTACACAAGCACATCCATGGTTTTGGTATAAATCATCCCAAAAGAAAGAACGTTCAGCGGGAAAAAGGAGGGGAAATTTGCCTCTTACCCTATTCTCAGTCTGTGCTGAGCTTCAGAACGGTGAGAGACAGGAAAATCCCCCTCCCCATTTTCAAGCCATTTGCAAAAACGCCCCATTCTGAGCCTTCAATGTTGCAATCCTGAAATATACTGAAATATATTGCAAACGGCTTGAAAATGGGGAGGGAGGATTTTGCTTCTTATCCTGAAACTCAGCACAGACTGAGAATAGGATAAGGAGCAAAATTCCCCCCCACACCTTTTTTTCCCCTGGCAATTGTTCTTGGGATCGCAGCATAGACACAAATCCCCAAAATGTTGTATCCGAAGTCTTCAGCTTTGCAATCCTGGGATGTACGTCTGTGCAGAGCTTCCAAGGAAAGGACAGTGTATATGTGTGTGAGAGAGAGAAAGGGAAATCCTTAATCCCCCACTCTCCCAAGGCAGCCACATTTCTCCAACCTGCTTTCCAGCTCCATTCTTCACTGCCACATGCAGGGGAAGAAAAGTAATCTGGGACTACAGTAAAAAAATCTTACAACTTCGCGAGATCTTTTTTTTTTTTTTTTTGCAAGAAGTTGGAAGGTCTGAATTTCTGGTATTTTTTTTACCATAGTCACACAGACTACTTTTCTTGTCCTGCACGTGCAGTGGAGAACGGAGCTGGAAAGCAGATAAGTGGAGGGATGTGGTTGCCTTGGGTGGGTGGGGGTTAGGGATCTGTCAGAGAGAGAGCCGCCAGCCATGGATAACGCCGACGTTGGATCAGCTCTCTCTCTTTACCACTCTCGCACACACAGGTTTCCCCCCCCCCCCCCAAGGCAGCCACAACAAAAGGTGTTTGGGGTTGGGGAGAAGGTGGGCAAGGTTTGGCAAAGACCAAGAGAGGAGCGATTACCAGCTTCCAATTTAGTGCTCACACAGCACATCTTCCCCTGCCCACAGCTGTGTTGGGTTACAATAGATGAAGGGCAGGATCCAAGGGAAGGAGGGCACCTGGAGATTGAAGCTGCAAAAGGGCCATGCTTCTTGGAGCTGGCTACAGGAGCACACAGTAAATCAGCCTTTTTGCGGAGGCATGTGGAGGCTCCTGCTGCTTTTGCAGCCATAATCCCTGCGCTTCTTGGAGACGGCAGCAGGAATGCACCCGCAGATCAGCTGTTTCACAAACCAAGCTGCTGGTAACACTGTTAGGCAAGAAGCTGCGAGGCGCCGATTGCCCTGCCCCCCTGCGTCCTACCAGTACATGGGGGGGGGAGTAAGACACCCCCCGAAAATAAAGCCAGGTGCTTATTTCAGGGGTCAAAAGAATATAAGATCCTGTCTTATTTTTGGGGAAACACATATCTAAGGTTATGAGACCTTTTGTATTTCCTGACTTGACAATTGTCTGTTCATTAAAGCATCAGTGTGGAATACTTCAGAAGCTTTTGAGTTACTAAAGCAACTGTCATTTTGCAAGATGATAAAGCTCTTGTTGGGATGCTGATGCAGCTATGTGATCTTGGCAACAAATATACCTTTAATGGATTGTAGGCAGGTGTTGGGTTACATGCTCCTGCATATTCCAACATAACTTCTGCACCGAAAGCAAACTTTCATTTAATTTAAAGCTTTATGTAATGGTGGGAAATCCTGCAGGCATTGATATGATACCAGATTTGATGCTGATTTATTGCTAACCCTTACCCCCTTTTTTAAAAAAAACAACAGCTGGATATGGCACTCAGTCCACACCACAAACTTACGGCACATCCACGGCATATGGCACTAATCAGACTTCACAGTCATCCTATGGACAGCAGTCATCTTATCCCAGCTATTCTCAGCAGCCAACCAGCTCCAGCACTGGAAGGTAAATGCTGGAGGGTGGGGCCTCCTGGTTTTTTTTTTCAAAGTAGTGGGATGGGCTTGGAGAGGGGAACCCGAAGAATCCTAATAGGATAAAGCCAGTTTAATGGACGTACTTTGCATGAGACTAGAGTAGTAGTATTTACGTTTGTTCTTTTGTGAAATCTGCAGTTATGGCACCAGTTCCCAAACCTCCAGTTACGGGCAACCCCAAAGTGGGGCTTATGGCCAGCAGTCAAGCTATGCCAGCCAGCAGCAAAGCTCCTATGGGCAGCAACCTTCCTACAATCCACCTCAGAGCTACGGCCAACAGAGTCAATATGGCAGCAGCAGCAGCAGTGGAGGAGGAGGTGGCGGCGGTTGTAAGTAGAACTTCTTTTCAGCTCATCTTGATTTAAATTTTGGCAAAGAGGGAAGTCTACGGAATACAATGTCTGATTCTGGTGGAACGTTGCAAGAGTTTTACCCTTCCTACTCATGCTTTCTTATTGTTGGAAGTCAAGGATCATGTTTTATAATCTAAGATTGTTTTTTTTTTCTTCTACTTTTTTCTCCAGCTGGTGGCTATGGCCAGGATCAATCCTCCATGAGTGGAAGTGGTAGTGGAGGAGGCTATGGCAGCCAGGATCAAGGTGGATACGGGGGTCAACAGGACCGCAACCGTGGCAGAGGCAGCGGAGGAGGAGGTGGCGGCGGATATGGTAGAGGTGGCTTTGATCGGAGTGGTGGTAGAGGTGGCAACAGAGGTGGCCGTGGAGGTGGCATGGGGTAGGTGTCTAATAGGTTGTTGTGGTAGAGGGAGTGGGTTTTTTAAAAAATGTCTTAGTGCTTGAAAAAAGTAATCTTTCTGGGAGGGCACAAAATTTTAAAAATGAAAACGGAAGTTTTGGTGAATAAGGTTGGGGAAACCACCTTGTACACAATTGGTGTGCTTTTTTTTTTTGTATGGGGTGAATTCTTAATGGCTGTCAAAAGGTATTCTGTTACCTGCATGTGAAGGAGTTAAAATTACTTTCTTGACAAATCAGTCATTGCAGTAACAAGTTGGTGCATGGGGTGAAATATGGCATTTTCATCTTGTAATCCTACTTGGATTTGTTGACAACCTCAAAGGTACACTTGATATGAACATCAGTACTGTTCCTCGAAGGTGAATTATATTTCTCTGTGACCCATGTTACAGTCGTGTACAAGTACGTAGAGGATTCTCATACTACAAAGTACCATACTACAATTTTTGCAGAAAGGAGATTGATAATAGGATTATCCTTCAATTCCACCCCAGTGTAAACCTAATGAGGGACATGGAAGGGGCATGGTTTATATGCTGATAGCAACTTGAGGCTTTTATGATTGTTTCAGCAACATGCTTCTGGGCAAATTGTAAGCCAGCTTTTTCTTGGGGTTAATGTTATGGTTTAGCCATGTAATGGCTGTCAAATTGGGTTTAAACGGATGTGTTCATGTTTACTCATTTCTTGTACTTGTGGTTTACAAGCGACCATGTAGGATCCTCAAACTGTTCTTGGGTTACTTGTACTGCCTCCTTTTTTATTTTTTTTTATTGAGGGGTGACTAAAGTTGGTATTTGAAAAACAATGATTGCTAAGCAACATTGACCATGTGGGTTTCTGATTGGGGGAGACAAGATAGTAGAGAGGTGAGTATAGACATGGGTAGTTGAAGGGTTGTTTGCTTATGAAAAGTTGTTGCTCTGTTAACAATACCTGTTCTGTTAACAAATTCTGCATTTTGTGTGCCACAGGTGTGAAAGTCAATGAACTTTAATCAAATCTCCACCTTCCACATGTTAGTTAAGGGTCTGAGGAAGGGAGAGAGATCTTTAATGGCAGGCAGATAATGCAGTTTTTAGAGCTGAGTGATTTAATATTCTGAGTATTCTGATGAGAGAATGGGTTTTTATACATGCTTTCAAAGCAGATATCTGCATGTAGGATTGTATGCAACAAAAGCTTTGCAAAAACAATAATTTGAGAAAAGTGACCTAGAAATACAGTGTGCACGGTATGCAATATTTTAAAAACAAGCTTGGTTCACCAGTCCATGCCAAGAATAGAACACCTACAAGGAAAACAACTTTGTCCCAAAAGCTGCATCAGGACGCCACATGTAACGGTTCAAGATCGGAAGCAAGATTGACTAAACATTAGCAATTGCAAACCTTCTCAAAAGGGTATCATGCTTTATTTTTAAAAAAATGCTGAGGGCAAGAAAAAGGTGGAGAGGTTGTCTTTAGATCTTCAGGAAGAATCAAACATAAGTGTTGGCCAGCATCTTAATGGATATGGTGTAGTTTCTAGCAACAAACCTTTTTAGCCATGGAAAAAGCATCATTATCTTCTAACTTATCTCCTCAGCGGTGGTGAGCGAGGTGGTGGCTTCAATAAATTTGGTGGTAAGTCCAAAGAGTTCAAAAACTTGAACCACAAAAGTGTATTTCTATTATATTATTTTTCGGAGACACTGTTTGTATGCCAAAGAAATGAAAAGCCACCGTTTATCAGATAAAAACCTATGGGAGCACTCCCTGTTTCTGGCACATATGCCAAAATGGTTGGTTGTATCTGTGGTGCTGATTTCCACGTTCTGGGTTTTCTACTCGGCCAAGTTCTTTGGGCCAATTTTGGTTGTATGTTATGCAACAAGACTGGGGAAAAAATGAAACCTAGACTTGTGTTTTGTGGGAGAACACGTGGAAAATTCACTTCATAAATGTTGGGCTTGTGTGTTGTCCCTTGTTAAAAACACACATGCAAATGTTGGCTTAAAAGTATTAATGGAAGTGCATGCAGTCCTGAAGAAACATGGTAAAATGAAGGTTTATGTTACCTGGTTTAAAAAACTACTGGTACAGGAAAGAAATGCAAGGGTCCACTCCCTTGAAACCGGAATGTGTAATTTTGTCTGTATGAAACTCTTAAGAGCTCTTTGACAAATAAATGTTTTCATGGGCTTTTATTTTAAAGAAAGTTTGATTTTAATATGAAGTTTCATAAAACATGGTCTTTTTTTTTTTTTTTTAACGTGAATGTACCAAACTTAAACTAATTGGTTTTAAGGAACGTTCCCATAGGGTTTGCTGAAAAAGGCTTGGCACAAAAATTTTAAAATGGTCTACCTAGGATTGTTAATGCATTTGAGACCAGTGTTGGGCATACGCTTTCAAAAGTAATTAAGATTGGATGTGCTGAAAGGTGTCAAAATGTTTTTTTAAAAGAAATATCTGTGTATAATATGTTAATAGAACGGTTGATGCAAGTAAAGAACCTGATGGTTTCTCAAAACTAAAGATCTAATATTGTAAAAGGACTTACTCAAAATGTGTTCTGTGGTGTAAGGTGGTGTCTACTTAACACATAGCTCTTGTGTTCAAGAAAACAAAAATGGAATAAGTTGCAGAATTCTGCCTCAGGCCTCATGTGCTGGAGATTTTTTAAAAAAAAAAACCTGATCAAGGGTCAATACGAGACTGGGTAGCAGTGACTAATGTATGCTATGAAAGTGGAAAAATAGATTTCTCTGGGTGGTTGTCCCATGCTGTTCTGAGTGTGTATCTGGAGGCCATGCTCCTCCCTCCAAAGCTGAAAAAATTAGGGTTCAATATGACCTGGCGGAAAGAATGTTTAAACTGGTTATGTAATAAATCTCATCATTAAGACATGGTGCTTCTCATTGGGCGGGTATGTTTTTTTACATTCTAATCGTGAGGCTGCATATGTTCAACACTGGCCTGTTTCTAATGTGATCGTGATGGTGATGTGAAAAAAAGGGGGAGCCCACTCTGTCTAACGGAATCTTTCCTTCCTTGTTTTCATGTGACAAAAGGACCACGGGACCAAGGCTCACGTCATGATTCTGGTAAGTGATTGTTTGACTGGCTTGATACTCATTCCACTTAATAATCAAAACAAAGCTTTGATTATTTATCACAAGTGTTCTGTCTTAAGGACTGCTATTCCTGAAAACCAGTGAAGCAATCAATGCTCAGGAATAACTTGAGACTTTGATGGGCATCTTCGGATCTGCCTTTTGACCTCTCTTGGGATTCTTGTGAAGACAAAACAACTATTAAACTAGCTGATTTCAGTTGTGTTAAAAACACAAACTGAATTGTAGGAGAAATGAACTTCAACATCATAATGCAGGATTGAAGATTTGTTGTATTTAACCAAAGAAAAAATGTCTGTTCACTTTGATAAAATAGAATACAGAATTGAAAATTTGTATAGCCCAGAATTGCTCAATACTAAAGTGTTGTTTGGGATTTATTTTGTTTAAAAGTCTTAATTCTTCTCTTGCAGCTAGTGAGCAGGATAATTCTGACAATAACACCATCTTTGTCCAAGGACTTGGTGAAAATGTAACCATTGAGTCGGTTTCAGAATACTTTAAGCAGATCGGCCTCATCAAGGTAAACAAATTCTTGGCACTGTCGTGGGTCCATTTAGCAATATGCTAGTGAGAACCCTAGAGGATCATCACATAAAAAGACAAAAATTGCCTTGAATTTTTGAATTGAAGCAAGAAAATAGTAGACTCCAAGATTATTTCAGATGGTTTTATTTGTAATGTATCTCACCTAAAGGCTAGTTAACATTTTTATACTTCAGAGGTAAAAATTACATAAAGAGAAAAAAGGCCCTAAAGATTTGGTTCTGTGATAAAGCCTGGGACCCCAAAGCATGATGGGAGCCCTCCTGTTTGTTTGCTTGTTTAAATGACTGCTGTTTGTTGTTAATATAGTGTCAGCAGTTACGTGTTTTATGTTTTTATTATTTTAATGTAAGCTGTCCAGAATCATACATTTGAGATGGGCGGCAGTCTCCAGAAATGAACAGCAAACAAATATCATCACTAAATACTTGTATGAGCAGCTACAATAACATGAAAACTTTATTTGATCAGAATGTCATCTCGTGTGTCTTTTTTAGATGAATAAGAAAACGGGGCAGCCTATGATTAACCTGTATACAGACCGTGAGACAGGAAAACTGAAAGGAGAAGCCACAGTTTCATTTGATGATCCCCCATCTGCAAAAGCTGCCATTGATTGGTTTGATGGTAGGTCGCTGATTTGGAACAGTGTTTTTATTGCTGGGAATTTCTATGGCTGTGTTCAGAGTTTTAGAATAGGGATTGTTTCTGTGCCATTGGAATTTAAGTGATATAAAAAAAGTAACGAACACAGTAATGGACAAAAGTGTTTCCCCCCAATTCTATAGGGAAAGAGTTCTCTGGCAATCCAATTAAAGTTTCATTTGCCACCCGGAGAGCAGACTTCACCCGAGGAGGGGGGAATGGCCGTGGCGGAAGAGGCCGTGGTGGTAGAGGAGGTGAGTAAAGAGTTATCTTTGGAATTGAAAAGTAATGGAGGATCTGCTTATCCATTTTCCTGTCATGTTATTTTAGGAGAAGAGTAAAAACTGGTCTTTCAGCAAAGCAGTGAAGGTGAAAGAAGGGCCAAGCGGAGAATGTGGAGATGAAATGGATAGAAATGTCTTATGCAATATTTCTTGACCTCAGCAATTTAAAGATATGTAAAATTGCTGAGATTTGAGAAACAGCTGTTATAGTGGATGAAACATTAAATACTGCCAAGAAAACGTTCTTAGTTGCTGCCTTGAATTTTCTTCAGGACCAATGGGCCGTGGTGGATTTGGTGGTGGTGGTGGCGGCGGTGGTGGTGGCAGCAACAGCGGCTCCAGTGGAGGCAACCGGGGTGGTTTCCCTAGTGGCGGAGGCGGCCAGCAGCGTGCTGGAGACTGGAAGTGTCCCAATCCGTAAGTAAAATCTGTAGCAATTCGTGTGGCAGGGAAGATGGTAGGTGAATTTATTTGATTTGTAATCGCTTGCTTTCTTCCCATGGTGTCTGTTGTAGGACATGTGAGAACATGAATTTTTCATGGCGCAATGAATGCAATCAGTGCAAAGCACCCAAACCAGATGGGCCTGGGGGACCACATATGGGTGAGTATTAGAGAGTTCATCAACTGCACTTAACTGCAGTTCTTATCACAAGAGAAGAATCATTTACAGGAGTGAGATTTCTTTTGTGCTTTGGATGGGGGAAGGACACAAATGTACAATGGTCTTATGCCAAGATTATTTTGTGAAACATAGCTTGCCTTTTCATGTAAGGGTCTGAATGTAAGAAGAGAAAATCATAGTTGTGCTTTGAGATGAATAATCTGTTCCGTTTTCCTAGGAGGCGGATTTGGTGAAGAACGACGGGGACGGGGAGGCTTTGACAGAGGTGGTTTCCGTGGAGGTCGAGGGGGGGACCGAGGTGGATTCCGCGGTGGAAGAGGTGGGGACAGAGGCAACTTTGGACCAGGAAAGATGGACTCCAGGTAAAATTTATTTCTAGGAGTGGGATGAGTAGATGATACCATATTTCTGCACCTGAATAAAGTTTCCCAGGGGCTATTAGGACGTGTATCGTGCTTTTCACTCCTAAATTCCTATCAGTTTCACCCATAATAGCTTATCTCTGGAGTACTGTTAACTATAGCTAGTAGTCACAATTTGTAATTTTAAATTTAATTCTTTTTCTTCTCATTCTTTAGAGGGGACCACAGACAAGACCGCCGTGAGAGACCTTATTGAGCCAATATAAGATCCCAGACCATGTGAATTTATAAACACTTTTTTATTTTGTATGATGTCTAACTTCATTGCAAATTGTGTACCCCATGTTGAGTTTGTGTACAGACTTTGTATGCCTGTCTTATTTTTTTTTGACTGTCCTTGGAGTAATCCCAGATTACAAAAATATATTTTAGTTGTGTGCTTGTAATTGCAAAGTGGGGGCGGACATAGAGCTGAATAATAAAGATGTTTTCAGTCAATTCTCAAAATAATTGTATTGGTTTTATGTCATACAGGAAATACTATGCTGATGAGATTGTTTTAAATTCAATTTATCATGCAGATCTGAGCTAAGAGACTCCCAGGCCTAATTTTGTTAATTTCAGTACATTTTTCCCTTAAAAATGTTCTGAGTAAAAACCATTGTAGAAATGTTGGCGGTTATTAGTGAGGCTCGTTTATTTTCAAAATCTGATACGTAAGAATACAAGGAACAGCCTTTAATTTTTAAGAGTCTGATGTTGCTGTTCTACTTACATTATTGAAATTCCCATGAAGTATAGATAGCCCGTGTTTAGCAGCTACAATTGGGACAATCAAGCTTGGTCGTTAAGCAAAGCAGTCACTAAATGAAACTTCAATTGCTTAAGATGTTACTTCAACTGTTCTTTGCTTTACAGACTTGCAAAAGATGTGTGAGAACTGGTTACAAAGTTATCTTTTTCATCACTGTTGGAACTACACACGGTTGCTAAAAGGACTCTTTTGCCTTCGTTGAATGCAAAAACTGGCCCTTCACTGGCCTTTACAGTCTGGAAGCAAAAGATGATAGCAGAATCTAAAAAGGAAGAGACAAAAAGAATCCAGACACAAGTTATCAGAGAGAAAACAGGATAAAAGCATTATTGACAGTTTCTCTGTTAAGCACCTGGGAAATCAGGAGATCCATGTAGTTCAAATGGGTATTAAAGGTTTATTGTAAATTTAAACTCTTTACAAGAATCTGAACTATGGATCAATGGCAATTGATGGGAGTTAATAGAAAGGAATTCAAGATGGGGTGGACTTAGATCTCTTGTGAGTGTGAAGGGACTCATGACTGATGACACCTTTGACTCCTCCCTCAGACAGCCTGGACAGCTACACTCCCAACATTCAGATGAATCAATTTCAATTCCCAGAATTCTCAGCAACGATCAAGCTGGCTGGGATATTAACCTCAACACGATTACAGTACAACATAAATCAGTGGTGTCCATGGTCCAACTGTTCTTACTGAAGAAAGATTATGGCTTACAGTTGCTTGTATAATTATAGGTGTTGCAATTGAACATTCTAGACCTTACCAGTTCTTGCCCTTGTGTGTGTTTTTCATTACCTACATCCATCCATCCGTTTATTACATTTATATGCTGCCCATGTCTAGAGGTGTTTAGGCAGCTAACAAATATTAAAATGATTAATGATGAGCTATGCACTATTCGGTATGTAAGACGTTGGTTTAACAAAATAGTTACTTGTAATCATCTGAGAATTTGGTTTCATCCAGATTCTGGCTACTTTCAGTAATCCTTTTCAGTCTTGCATCACTGCTAATCAACCCAATATTTAAAATCCTTCTAAATGATCCTTTTTAATCATTCTTGTACAAGATCAGGAGCCAACGTCTATCCTATTGGTCCACATCAGTGTTCCATTTCTCTTATTTAAGAAAAGAATAGCAGAAAAAGTAAAGCTAAAACATCCTTGATTCCAGGTATTTGGACATGGATCAGATGAACAGTGGAGCTCTTTCAGGCATATTTTAATACATGGTACTAACGGCTTTAGCCTGTAGTTTATTTACAAATTATCCAACATTTCTTCCATACCTTCCATACTGCATAAATTTGATATGCAATAATACAGCTCAGAAGTAGGGGATCAAATGGCCATACAAATGGGATAGGAAAAACAAAAAAAATGACAAAATTTGGTTTGTGGATGGCACAGAATTTTTGCCTGAGGCAACATCCTATTCTTGGGTGCGCACGCACACATGCGCACTTGTAAGTCAGCCTGATCTCACCCTGGAGATAACTGCATTTCAATGTTGAGAACAGATCCTTTTGTAAGTACTGGTTTCCGTCCTTCAGGCTTAATAAGATACCATATAATTGTCAATTATTCAATTACTGGAGGCCACAATGTTCTGTAATGGTGGATTTCCGGCTGTCGGAGAACTCGAGACAAGTTAGGATTATGTAACAACACTGAGGATGTCATCGTATTAACCCTGTGCATTCCATCAATTCCCTTTGTGACTAACAGCTGAGTAAGGGGGATCGTGGCAAAGCAGGTGCTGCTTTGGGTACACAAGGATGAGGTGGAAGATGAAAGGGCAGTGACAAGCAGAAGTGTTGACAGCAGAAGAAAATCAATTAAACCCAGTAATCCAGATTCATATTCTTCAGCACAATCACATTAAACCAGCTTGGAGTAGTCCTTTATCTCTGCTTCAAATGCTCCTTGCTATAGAGAAAAGCCACATTTGCCCTGAGCAACTTGAAGGAAATCCAGGCTATCAATATATAATAACCCAGATCTCTGAAATTTTTATTTATCCATCTTTTATAAGGAGGTTTTCTGAATATTAAGAATTAATCTTGGGAGAGCCAAGTTTGATCTTTCAGCCTTAACCTACCTAGGAAAATTAGATTGCTTGGAAGAGGCTGACAGACTGATTACAAGACAGCCAAAGAATTGGGTGGGTGGGGAAATAAAAATTGGGTGAGGGACGAAACCATGCACATACGTTAAAATTGAATTCCTTAATCGATACACATCAGCTCTCTGCAAATTCCTTTTTTTTTTTTTTTTTTGGCAAGCCACCGAAATAGAAATTCCATTCTTTTCTATTTTGTGCTTGATCTTTCAAGTCCCTTAAGGCTAAGAGAAACTACCAGCTGTAGTCATTACTGTGCTACCCCAGATTATTTTTCCCCCAAAGGGATATTCCTTGGGCATAAAGCTCCAATCTCCTTCTAGTCTTGTAAAACCAGTTTTTGGTGACCATTCCCTCTTAGGGGGAAAAATGCTATTCTAGATCAAGATCAAGATCTGAGATAAATCCATTGATTTCAAGTCAAAGGTTTCTTTGCATGAGAAAACTGGATTGGCTACTTGCCCTTTGCATATAATCTGCAAAAGGTTATAAGTCACTGACCCCTTTATGTCAAGAAGTTGAAAGCGGAGAAACAGACAGATATAATACTAGAGTCCCCAAGAAGCAGGAGATAAATTCATTCACACCTGTTCATTTAAAACAAAAGACTCTTTGAAACTTCAGTTTGTCCTATGGTTCAATCAAATCGTATTGTCCAGCTAAGAAGATAAAGTTATCTTGGCAATAGAAGTTTATGGCTTTTTTGTCCCAGATACGCAAGTCTGAAATGTCAGCCTCAACCGAGAAAATTTAGGCAGTCCTTACATAATTGTAATTTTTATTTTATTTTATTTGTCACTCAGACAAAATGTCTACCCAAGCCAGCTCTGGGTCAAAGGAGGCCTGGGAACTTCAGAGAATGCTCCAGCTTGGTTTTGCAGTCTCCAAAAAGAGTAGTAAAACACACCCCGTTCTCCTATGCTTTTTGGAGTAGCCAGAAGCCATTTGGGAGGAGGGCTTTCACGTGCAACTTCCAGAGGCCACAAGAAAGCACACTACCACCTTCTTCTTCTTCTTCTTCTTCTTCTTCTTCTTCTTCTTCTTCTTCTTCTTCTTCTTCTTCTTCTTCTTCTTCTTCTTCTTCTTCTTCTTCTTCTTCTTCTTCTTCTTCTTCTTCTTCTTTTTAATTTGATTTATATGTCGTCCTTCTCCGGAGACTCAGGGCGGCTTACAATGTGCTCAGCAATAGCCTTCATCCTTTTGTATATTTATACAAAGTCAGCTTATTGCCCCCACAACTGGGTCCTCAATTTACCTACCTTAGAAAGGATGGAAGGCTGAGTCAACCTTGAGCCTTGGCGAGATTCGAACCTGCAGTAATTGCAGGCAGCTGGTCTTAATAACCAGCTTAATAACAGGGTGCCTTAGACCACTGTACTACCAAGGCTCTTCTTCTTCTTCTTCTTCTTCTTATTATTATTATTATTATTCTTCTTATTATTATTATTATTATTATTATTATTTTACTTTATTCATTAAAACATGAAACTCATCAACTGAACATTCAAAAATGCATCACAAATACCATTGACTGGTGCTAATGGTTGATACAGGTTGCTGCCAGCATCCTAGGTATTATTATTATTATTATTATTATTATTATTATTATTATTATATAATATAAAATAACAAATAGTAGGAAAAATAGGGGAGGGGAAGGGAAGAGTGCAGAAAAGAAGGGACAAAGAAAAAAAGAAGGCATTGACTTCCGACTCCCTTCGGTGCAATAAAATAAGATAGTAACATCAAATCTCAACTTTTTATTTTTACATAGTAGCATAAACTAGCCATTTCTATATCAACAAATCTATCTAATTGGTAAAACCCAAAATCAAAGTTTCATTTTTTTCCCACCTCAAGCACAAAGTCCAGAAGTGGTTTCCAAGTAGAAACAAAAGTACTTTTTTTTAAATCAAAGCAGTCAATTTAGCCATCTCTGCTAACTCCCATCAACTTTTGGGGGCATTCCTCCATTGTGGGGATCGAAGTCTCCTTCCATTTTTGTGCATAAAGTAATTTTGCTGCCATCAGCATATATAACATCAAAGTTTCAATTTTCCCTCCAAGTCTTTTTCCATTAAACCCAAAAGAGAGAAAGCATGCTACATACACAAGTGGCCTCTGGAGTGTCTAAAAATTGTGCAAAAACTACTTGTGCTTTTAGGAGGCTGCAGGGGTTACACAAGAATGTGGTGTGCTCTTGTGCACACTCCAGATTCTCTGTTACCGAATGGGACAACTTGCTACAGCCAACTTACTATAGCCAACTCGCTGTGGGACAACTCATCGCAGGACAATTACACAACAAATACAAAAGTTAATTTCAACGGAATGGTGGCCAATAATAATAAAATAAAGTCAATCCAGAAATACAACAGTTACAATAATTTTGATGAAAGCATGGGCACCAATAATAAAAATAATTGAATGAAATGTCTATGGAGATTCTCAGTCACCCAGGTCTTGGTTGTCCCAGAAGTGTTTTTCCAAGAGGCAACTGGACTTTCTGGTTTTGCTTTGAAGACATTTTGGTTCTCATCCAAGAAAGTCCAGTTGCCTCTTGAAAAACACCTTTGGTACAATTGAATGAAATGATTAATACCGTTGAATTTTGGAGAGTTGCCCCGTGGAGAGTGGGTCTTGGCGAGTTATCCTAGATCCCTCTTCATGATCACAAAAGAGCGCCCTTTTCTTGTGTGGCCTCTGTGACCTCCAAAAATAAATTGACAAGTGCCAAAAAATTGTATGTTGGATTCATGCGAAAACTAGGAAGGGATTGGCTGGCTGGTTGATTTTAGTTTGCTGTGATTTGTGAGCTCAGCTGTTATGGTCTGTAAACTGCAGTTTGTAGCTTAATGCAATATGTGGGCCTATCCAATTGTAGATTGTCCAATAAGCCATGATTTAATATAGCTTAACTGATCACAGACAGGTTTCTGACCTCTGCTTAAATGCCTCCAGCAAGCAAGGGAAATCTACTATAATGTGGAACAACTCTTAAGTAGTAAGATCAGTGGTGGGATTCAGCCAGTTCGCACCACTTCGGGAGAACTGGTTGTTAACTTTCTGAGCAGTTTGGTGAACTGGTAGTGGAAGAAATTATTAGGACAGAGAACCGGTTGTTAAATTACTTGAATCTCACCACTGAGTAAGATGTTTGTCTATCCAAAAATGAGTAACCTCAAACATCTACTTTTTAAAAGATAAATATTTGCCAATAAGATGGCAACTAAATTAGTGGTTCTCAATCAGGCTCAATCAATCATGTATGGTCCTCCAGAGGCTACAGGTGAAAAACACGTAATAGGGGGAGACATAAGAGCAAAGTATATTATATTGCAAATGCTGTTTCATTGACACCAAAACTGCATTAGCTATTGATTCATGTCCATATTTAGTAATAGGCCTGTTAGAAGGGGGACGGAGGGGAAAAAGTTGAGAAACATTTATCTACGTTTCCCCAATTTTATTATTTTTCTATCTCTCTCTTCTTAGCAAAAGCTTGAAGTGATATACAAATAATTTCCCCTGCCTACTTTTATTTCCCCCCAAATCCTATGAGTTTGATTTGGTGCAGCGGATGGGCAGTCAAAGATCACCTTTTCACAGTGAAGCAGGGAACTGAACCCTTGCTGTTGCAAATTAAAATATTCAGAAAACATGATGAATCTGCAAACTTTCCATTATGGCTTCTCTGTTATTCCAAAAGACAGAACCGACACACTCCATCCATCCACATGGAGAATGAATTTTAAAATAATTGGGGGCAAACCCTCTTACTTTTTCCCCTTCAGAGCAACAGATGTTCAAGGAGTAAGGTATCCTCCAAATAACTGTTGTGGCCCGCCAGCGGCCTGCGTGGATAGTGGCTGATCCCAACGACGAGGAGGCTGGTGTGGTGTCGCACCAGCAGCCGGCGCAACCGGCGCTCGCATCGGACAGCGAGGAGGCTGAAGAGGATGTGGTGCCAGAGCCTTCAGAACCTCCAGAGGCTCCTTCAAGTGGAGAGAGCAAAGTGGAGGAGCCTCTTCTCAATGCCTGAGCACGCAGGGCTGCCAAAAGGCAGGAGTGACTACTCAGGAGGAGGAGGTCTCCTCGAGAGTAAGACTTGAGGATAATTGGCCACTCCCTTAGCCTATTTACGTCACACGCCATTAGTAAGTCTCTTGCTGGAAACAACTTGTAATTATAATCAGAGCATTTTTGGAAAAGTTATCATAACTTGGTTTCTGGGCTGGTTGCCAACCTTTGCCGGACTTTGGTTTATTCTTGCTACTTAATAAATTTATAAGGACCATTGGTGTGTGTCAATATTCTCGGGAATCCGGAGGGGCAGAACAATAACAGGATAAAGAGTTGGAAGAGATCTTCCAATGCAACCTTCTGCTTAAGCAGGAGACCCTACACCATTTCAGACAAATGGCTGTCCAATCTCTTCTTAAAAATCTCCAGCAATGGATCACCCACAACTTCTGAAGGCAAGCCATTCCATTGATAGTAGATAGTACCTAACAATAGGATAGTAGATGTTGAGAAATGGCATCAGAAACAGAGAAGGGAACTCATCACCATGGACATGCTTATCACAACAACCTTCTATGCAGTGGTGGAATGTAAAATTTGTTACTACCGGGTGGTGATGGGTAATATGACTGAGTGGGCGTGGCCAACTTTTTTTTTTTACTTTTAAAACCATTTTTTCTACAACCTCTTCAGCTGAAGAGGTTGTTTAAAAAATGCTTTTAAAGCTTCTGACGATCCCAGCTGACTTGCCTGATTGGTAGAGGCTTTCTTTTAAAAAAAAAACAAAAAAAAACCTCTGACGATCCCAGCTGACTTGCCTGATCGGCAGAGGCTTTCTTTTTTTAAAAAAAAAACCTCTGACGATCCCAGATAACTTGCCTGATCAGCAGAGGCTTTTTTTCCCTTTAAAAACATTTTTTCTATAACCTCTTCGGCCAAAGAGGTTGTAGAAAAAATGCTTTTAAAAGCCTCTGATGATCCCAGCTGAGCCACGCGATCATCAGAGGCTTTTTTTTTTTTTACTTTTAAAAGCATTTTTTTGGCCAAAGAGGTTGTAGAAAAAATACTTTTAAAAATAAAAAAAAAGCCTCTGAAGATTGCGTGGTTCAGCTGGGCAAGCAGGGGGCAGGGATTTTTGCTACCGGTTCTCCGAACCACCCGCCTCCATCGCTACCGGATTGGGCGATCCGGTCGGAACCGGGAGCATTTCACCTCTGCTTCTATGCAAGTTTAGGTCGACAATGAATTGCCCAAGAGCTGTGTTCCAAATTGATTATGGACTTTCTCCACAAGGCAACACCTGAGCCACCCACATCACCCAGCTCTTAAACTCAAATCTCCTCCAAACCAGTGGTGAAATGTAAAATTTGTTACTACCGGTTCTGTGGGCGTGGCTTGGTGGGGGTGGGGTAATGTGACTGGGTGGGCGTGGCCAACTTTTTTTTTTTTTTAAACTTTTCAAAGCATTTTTTCTAATGCTTTGAAAAGTCTCTGCCAATCAGGCAACTCAGCTGGGATCATCAGAGAGGCATTTTAAAAAATACCTCTCTGCCTATCAGGCAACTCAGCTGGGATCGTCAAAGACTTTTCAGAGCATTTTTTTTAATCACCTCTTCGGCCAAGAGATTGCAGAAAACAATGCTTTGAAAAGCCTTTGACTATCCCAGCTGAGCTGCGCGATCATCAGAGGCTTTTTTTTTTTTTACTTTTAAAAGCATTTTTTCGTCAGAAGAGATTGTAGAAAAAATGCTTTTAAAAGTAAAAAAAAAAAGCCTCTGATGATCCTGCGGTTCAGCTGGGCATGGGGGAGGGGCAGGGATTTTTGCTACCAGTTCTCCGAACCACCCGCTGCCATCGCTACCGGATCGGGCAATCCAATCTGAACCGGGAGCATTTCACCCCTGCTCCGAACCCAGCTAGCAAAACATAGCAGACACTTTCTGAGGGCTACAGCCTCATCTAGATGTGCTGGTAAGCTTGCCTGGGAATGTTAGTAGCTAGGAATGTTTCTTGTCCCCTGAGGCTTACCTGCTGTGGCCGCCAACAAACCTCACTCACATGTCACGGGACAGGAAAACTTTAATTTTCCTCTTGCTTCCTGACAGACTTTGAGTCACTCCTTCGTGAGTATCATCTGACGGGCAACACAAAAGTTGGGAACTCCTGGAATGTTCAAGGATTGAAACAGCCTCTCTGAGATTGGAACAGGTGAGAACAGCAGCTCTGTGGGCCAAGATACAGAAGAGGAGAGAGGGCTAAAGTAAGGGAAATGGGATCTGAAGTCCAAAAATATCTACTTCCTTTAATTCTGTCTGTGTCTCAGTCTTCCTTCTTGTTTGCCTCACGGTTCAGTTGCCATCATCAATAAAAGTATTGTTTCCTTCCTTTATTTTTGTACTGTCAATTACAATTTGCAGGATTCTCCCAAGGCAGGGGTGAGTAACTATGGCCCCTTTACAATTTGTGGACTTCAACTCCCAGAATTCCTGAGCCAGCCATGTTGGGAGTTGAAGCCCACAGGTCGTAATTGCCCAGTCCTGTCCCAAGAGTAAATTTACCATGATTCATTCAGTTTTCTCCGTTTTGGAGATTGGAATGAAAAAACAGATCCATAAACTAACCACAAAGGGTGGATTGGCCCATCAAATTGCCGAAACACCAACCAAAGGTTAAAGCAACCCGTACTTAGTAATTTTGTGCAAACACAGCTTTTGTGTTTCCCTCTCCTATCAAAACACACTATTTGTTCTCTGGATCTTATATAGAATATTTATTTCAGCTGGGTTTCCGCTTCCTGCTCGGGAACTCCCCATTTTGTGAACATTTATACTATGGACTCTTTGGTTTTTATAAATCAGATTTACAAACATTCTTCTGCATCAGAACAAGAGTCATTGATAAGCCATAAATATTCAAGATAATTGCCCTGTTGGACCAGACCCAAAGATTACCTCTTCTAGTTTCTTCGTTCTCACAGTAGACAACCAGGAACTCTTTAAAACCAAAATAAAGGATTCATAAGGACAGGGGGTCTCCAGCCTTGACAACTTTATGACTTGCAGACTTCAACTCCCAGAATTCCTCAGCCAAATCGTAAAGTTACCAAGCTTGAAGACCCCTACCTAAGGACAATCATGTCCCTATCTCTTGTTTTTAAAGGACTGGTATTCAATGGCTGATATTCTTTTGTGGCAGTTGTATAAACCATCACGACTCTTAGTCATTTATTTAGCTGCCAGAGGTAATAATTCCTTTAGATGGCATAATTAATCCTCAATGTTTATCTTATTTACATGGATGTGATGCAGGCCTTAAAACACATGGATGATGTAATAACAAAATCTTAAAGAGTTGTAACTGGGGAATCAAAGACCATTAAAACCAGTAAGGATTCACAGATTTGAGTTCATCTATCATGCAAAATCCACATGTAATTGTTTGACATTGGGTGAAGCCAGCACTGTGATTTATAAAGCACCATTTAGGGCTTAGCATGTTTGAAGCCAGATCTAGTGGCTTTAATTAAACCTTGGTTAGAAGTTAATCATGACAATGTACATATGAACTTGGACAATGTAATGGAATGGAGGGAGATGGATGAAGGTAAGCATTGGACGGATATATAAAATAAAATAATGGGAGCTACATACAATCATTTGAAGTTACAATGTCACTGAAAAAAGTGACTTATAACTGTGTTCACACATCCTAGTGTCGCAGCATCCCCACGGTCACATGATCAAAATTAAGATGCTTGGCAACTGGCATGTATTTATGACGGTTGCAGGGTCCCAGGGTCATACAATCACCTTTTGCGACTTTCTGACAAGCAAAGTCAATGGAGAAGTCAGATTCACTTAATAACCGTCTTACTAACTTAACAATTACAGTGATTCATTTAGCAACTGTGGCAAGAAAGGTCATAAAATGGGGCAAAAATCACTTAGTTTAGAAGCAGAAATTTTGGACTCAAGTGTGGTTGTAAATTAAGGACTACATGTAATGTAATAAAAGGAACACAAAATAATACTGCATATGGTAGCTCTCCCTCCCAAAATATCATCTCTCTTGTCAAACATGATATGTACTTATCATCCATGGTGATAAATGTTTATATTTTCCAGAGTTTTCCTGCTCTTTAAAAGAACATCATATCAAAAATACCTTCTGATAATCAGGCTGATGCAACAATGGAGCCCAATCGTTTTGAATTCAGCTCTATTCTTGAATGGAGCTATGGAACTTTAGTATATTTTTGCTTCAGTTTCAATTTGTAAGCCTGGGTCTAAAATTGATCTCAGAGGACTATTGTGTCAATTAAATTAATACTGATTATCATAATGCAACTTTGAGGATTAAGGTAGGAAACTTGAGAGTCTGCAATACGTGGCTTTTTGCCAGCAAGAACAGTTTACAATTCCCATTGTCTCCAATCTGTTTGGGGATTATTATCCATAATTTTTAATTAAAGACATTTTTAAGGAAATAAAAGCCATAAGAGAAAATACAGTTAATAAAGAATAAATCATAGCAAAGAAAATAAAAAAGAAACAAAAGGAAAAGAAAAAAAAGATTATAAAAAAGATACAGTACTTCGGATCTTCTTGATAGTGGTTATAGACAAAGTTTTTACTTTATCCCCTTTCTCAGATTACATTATCACTTCCCTCTTTCCATAAACTCCCCTTTCTAATCTTAAATCCCAGGGTGAAATTCAGCAGGTTCTGACAGGTTCTGCAGAACCGGTAGCGGAAATTTTGAGCAGTTCAGAGAACCGGCAGCGGAAATTTTGAGTAGTCATGAGAGCTGGCAAATACCACCTCTGTCTGGCCCCAGAGCAGGCTGGGAATGGAGATTTTGCAGTATCCTTCCCCTGGAGTGGGGTGGGAATGGAGATTTTGCAGTATCCTTCTCCTGCCATGCCCACCAAGCCACACCATGCCCACCAAGCCACGCCCATAGAACAAGTAGTAAAAAAAAATGGATTTCACCACTGCTGAAAACCCATAAATCACAAGTTAATTCCTCTCTCTTTTTTTCTAGCAAAAAGTTCCAGATGTGTTGAACAATTTATGAACACAAAACAGCATGGTTGAAGCAAGTGATTATGGGAGCTATAATCCCAGCCTACTCAAGGATTTCCTGCCTGAGCAAGGGATTGTATTAGAAGACCTCCAAAGTCCTGTCCAAATCTCTCATTCTGTTATTCTGTAAGGGGTCCAATATGGGAAGATATTGTAAGATGAGAAGTGTGGTAGTCTACAGTGACAAAAATGTCTGTCTATCACCTACCAGTATGTATCTATCTATCTATCTATCTATCTATCTATCTATCTATCTATCTATCATCTATCTATCTATCATCTATCTCCATCCATCCATCTAGCTATCTAGCTGTCATCTATCTCAGAAATCTGGTAGCATTTTTAAAGTAACAAATATTATTAGAAGGCAGCTCATGAAAACTTATACCTTTAAGTTTTAAGTTTCTGTCATCTACACCTCTATAACTGTCTGGTTTGGTTCTGCAACCCAACAAGACAGACACAGACTTCAGAGGATAATTAGAACTGTAGAAAAAATAATTGCTACCAACCTGCCTTCCATTGAGGACCTGTATACTGCACAAGTCAAAAAGAGGGCTGTGAAAATATCTACAGACCCCTCGCATCCTGGACATAAATTGTTTAAACTTCTACCCTCAAAATGATGCTATAGGGCTCTGCACACCAGAACAACAAGACACAAGAACAGTTTTTTCCTGAATGCCATCACTCTGCTAAACAAATAATTCCCACAACACTGTCAAACTATTTACTAAGTCTGTATTACTATTACTATTAATCTTCTCATCGTTCCCACTACCCATCTCCTTCCACTTATGACTATATGACTGTAACTTTGTTGCTTGTATCCTTACGATTTGTACCCTATGACTACCATTAAGTGTTGTACCTAATGATTCTTGATAAATGTATCTTTTCTTTTATGTACACTGAAAACGTATGCACCAAGATAAATTCCTTGTGTGTCCAATCACACTTGGCCAATAAAATATTCTATTCTATTCTATTAAAACAAAGTTGCTAGTCAGAAAAAGTGCTGCCAGATTCCAGTTTGTGGAAGGTTATCCTTAGATAAATAGGAGGTTGTAATTATCTGGTTACTTTTCTCACAAGCCTGCTATGGCAAAGAAAATTAGGGGACAACAAATACTGTGCATCTGTTCACTTAATTCCTTGTGACAAATCATTTAAGGAAAATACAATTAGGACTTAATTTAAAAACCTTCACTTTGGTGCCCTTCAAATTAAATCGATAAAAATCTGATGGATCTGAGTTTTCTATAAATTTCAGGCAAGAATGGAATTCACATCAAACAGCAGGCAAAGCTGCTTGAAGCAGTTTCCCCTTAAAGTGGATATTTACCATTATCGGAAAAGTAGCTTTTTCTTATTCAACAGTTTGAATATGTTTGCTATTTGGCTCTATTCTCTTTGTCGCTAAGCCGAAAAGAAAGTATAAGCAACATCCTTATATACAGCATGACTCTAAGGCTGGCCTCGTTTCTTGGCTTTGCACCTGAATGATGAAATATCAGAGATTCCATATCTGAATTATATAACAAAACCTGAAAGCTTGCCCTGCCCTCCTTGAAAGCGTTCGTTTCTTTAATAGTGTAACCTTCGAAAACTGAGTTTCTCAATCTTGGCCACTTTTAAGATGAGTGGACTTCAACTCCCAGAATTCCCCTGGCAGCCCATGCTGTGGCTGGGGAATCCTGGGAGTTGAAGTCCACCCACCTTAAAGAAGCCAAGATTGAGAAACACAGTTTTAAAACCTGATTGCTTTTTGACAAACTATTACCATTTCCACAAACCTTACAGAAGACTCAAAGGGCAGCTCTTCAGAGTGGTCCTCAGACCCTTCACAAGCCTCGTTCCAATAACCCCGGCCTGGAAAACTCAACTTGGGGGTGCTGTGTGTTGAAACCCCCCCCCCCCACTTTGACTGAAAAAGTCAGGGTTGGCGGGCTCTGCTTTGACTCCCAAAGCCAACAGGTGAGCGAGACCGCCCTATGCAAATGAGAGCGTTGTCTGTAGCCTCTGACTGGCTCTGGTCCGACGCCCAGCCCTCTCCCGACAGGTTAGAGCCGCCAACGCCGCCTCCCGCTTCAGTGCACCTGCCTGCCAGGCTCCTCGAAGGAACTTCCACCTGAGCTCCCTTCGCTGCTTCTCTTCAGCGGGCCAGCGTCTTTGCCGTCGATCCACCTGGGTCCCGCCATGGAGGGGTTGCGGGGTGGCCTGAGCCTCGCCGGGCTCCTGTCTTTGCTGCTCGTCGCCGGCGGTAAGTAGAGGAAGAGGACATGTGATAGCCGTCCGGGGCGCCTGGAAGGCAGCGGGCAGCTCCTCTCCTGGTTGCGTCCTGCGCACCTTGCAGTTTGGCCGCGGGGTACTTCTCGCGATCCCGCCCCGGTTTGGAGCCGAGACTGCTTTGGCAGCAGCCGAGGCTTCGGGCTGTGTGGTAATAATAACGCCCCGCTGGTTTCCTTGGGGGTGTGTGGATGTTTCAAGTTTCTAGTCCTCAAGGCTTTAGGAGCCAAGTTGGTTTTGCGGGTGGGGGGGGGATCCAAGTGGAGCTCCATGCTTGGGGCAGTGAAGAATTTGGATGGGAGGGAAGGGAGGTGGGTTGTGGTGGGGACATCAGCAGCCCTGCAGAATAACTGTGTTATCCAGAAATATATGCTTAAAATGCAGAGATCGTAGTTTACCTGTTTTTTTTTTTTAAAGCTTTAAAGCTTGATCCTTTTTGTGCCTGAGGCTGGGGGCGGTTACTCCTGCCCAAGGAGATGCTTCCTGCTCTAAGGAATCCTTTCCTTAATTCTGTTTCTCACCGTTCCAGGCTTAATCTGGATCTTTCTTTTGAAAGGTCTTCTCAAGGTGGCACGATCAGGATAGAATACAGAATAACAAGAGCTGGAAGGGACCTTGGGAGGTCTTCTAGTCCAACCCCCGGCTCAGGCAGGAAGTCCCATACCATTTCAGACAAACAGTTGTCCAATCTCTTAAAATCTTTCAATGATGGAGCATTCACAACTTCTGGAGGCGAGACCTCAAATTGAAGTCTTAATGATGATTGTAATGATTAAAGGAGCCCCCCCACACACACATACACCACTGTGTTTTCTTTTCCTGTTTTGAGTCTTATGGAATTGTGCTTTTAATGCACTCTTCTGCTAGAGGGGTGAGACGACCACTCTTCTTGCTGAATGCTTGGTTGGAGAGCCCTATCCTCATTCCAGTTTTATCTTCGATTTAAGACTTCTTGGTTTCCCACCCTTCTTCCTGAAACCAGCTTTTAAGAGCATGACTAGCAAAAGATGCCTGGCCTTGTTAGCTTACAAGAGGGCAAAGGTCTGTGCATTGGGAAAACACAGACAGAAAGACAGAAAGGGCTGGAAATGTTCCTTGGAATGTCTTGAGGAAGAAGACTTGCCATCTTATTTTCTCTAACCCCCTCCCCCCCCACACACACACATTGGAGTTTTTATGCTCTTTTAGGAAGATATTTCCCAAGGAAAGTTGGTTAGCTGTGGTTATATCTCTAGGCCTGGAAAAGCCATGCTGACTGCATTTTTTGCCTGCCGGAATTTTAGAAGGAAAGCTGCAACACTAGAATGCGCTAAAAGGAAGGGCTTGTCAAAATAGGAACTTCTGGTCCAATGTGTTAAGATCCTTTTTAGTTACTCTTTGAAAAAGGTTTAACCATTTATGGCAACCTTCAGGCCTGCAACGTCCTTTCTGACAGATGTAGAAATATAATAGGAGGTGAGAAGTGAGATTTTTCCCCCCCTTCTTTTCTGGAAGTAAATGTGTTCTTGGAGCCAAAAAGAAAGAAGAAAAAAAGCATTATCTCCTTTTTGGTAGTTACACCCAGTCTTTGAGCTGCTTCTGAAACTTCCATTATCTTCTTCCATGAAAGCTGAAACCTTAAATACACTTCATAGAAGAGGCATTGAAATCCAAGCACTTGGGAATAGCGGTTCCTGGAATGTTTTGCACGTGTGTTTACATTTGTTTATCCTTTCAAGCCTGCACTTGGGCAGGATGTCTGTAATCAAACAAAATAAGAAGATATAAAATGCTTTGCCCTCAGGGCTCATACAGTCAGCAGTAGCAGCACTCAGTCCTGGAACATAAGAATAAAGTACAGGTAGTCCTTGACTTAAAACACTTCATTTAGGGATTGTTCCAAGTTACAATGGCACTGAAAAAAGTGCCTTACGTCCATTTTTCACATTTACAACCGTTGTCACATCCCTGAAGTCATGTGATCAAAATTCAGATGCTTGGCAACTGGCTCATATTTATGACGGGTTGCAGTTTCCTGGAGTTGTGTGATTCCCTTTTGTGACCTTCTTACAAGCAAAGTCAGATTCACTTAACAACCATGGTACTAACTTGACAACTGCAGGGATTCACTTAACAACTGTGGCAAGAAAGGTGGTAAAATGGGGCAAAACTCAAATTTACAACTGTTTCGCTTAGCAACAGAAATTTTGGTCTCGATTGTGGCTGTAACTTGAGGACCACCCGTAAACAGGATCCTTTTCTTCGCCTTGACCCACAATCTCCAAACTCTGCATTCACAAATAATGGGTTATTATTTTCTGGGATTTGCTGCTTCCTCGTATTTTAGGTTTTGCAAAGGGGAAAAAAACAATTTTACAAAGCATAAAACGCAAATTTAAATTACTTCCAGCAACTGAGATCTGTAAAAAAATTATTAGTCAATAAGAAGTCAGGTTGGGTAATGCATTGTATTGAAACATGATGTGACTTGCTTAGTTTCAGCCTTGTGAGATCCATGAACCCAGCCATCGTGGCATGTAAATCAATAGTCATAGTTTATTGTTAAAGTTGAAACAAGGATTTAATGGGTTGGTCAAACCATGGTTAAAACTATGGTAATAGCGATTTAGCACCATGTTGAAGCTAGTACCTAATTGAAAGGGGTTTTCCTGGATTCTTATCTAATTTGGAGATGCCAAGGATTGAATTTAAGTCATTCTGCATGTATTGTTGATTTTTAATTTTCCCCTGTTACTTTTTGGTGGATTGTGATGTCCGGCACTTAGTAAATGTGGTCTTATTCAGATTATTTTCTTCCAAGATTACATCCATAACAGATGCATTTAATGCAGTTAATTTTACAAATTTAAAGTCTGAAAAAAGCCATCTTAGATATGGATGCCACTATTCTGAATATGCTCAGAGAATTTTCCCAGCATTCAGAAAATTCAGTTTTTTCTTGTGTTTTTGTTCCCAACAGAGATGCAAAACTATAGGACAATTGTACCTGTTCTTGCTGAGAAAAAGAGCATTCGTTGAAATTCTGCCTCTCAGGTTTACAATGAGGCAGAAAACAGTGGATGTTTCTTGGCCTTTTTATTTCTTGAGTTTAAAAAAATGGTTTGCAGGCAGTCCTCGACTTACAATAGTTCATTTAGTGACTATTCAACATTACCACAGCACTCAAAAAAGTGACATAGAACCGTTTTTTCCCAGCTATGACCTTTGCAGCGTCCGCAGGATCATGTGATCAAAATTTGGATGCTTGGCAACTGGTTCATATTTATGACCGTCACTATTTCCTGGGACAATGTGATCCCGGGAGCCGCCCTGAGTCTTCGGAGAGGGGCGGCATATAAATTGAATTAATTAAATTAAATTATATTAAATCCCCTTTTATGACTTTCTGACAAGCAAAGTCGATGGGGAAGCCAGATTTCATTAACAGCTGGGTTACTAATTTATTGACTGCAGTGATTCACTTAAGAACGGAGGCAAGAAAGGTCGTAAAATGGGACAAAACTCACTTAACAAATGTCTCACTTCACAACAAAAACGTTGGGCTCACTTCAGTGGTGGGTTCCTCCTGGTTCAGTCCGGTTCGGTGGATATGATGTCACCGAACCGGTTCTCCTCCCGTCCTCCCATCCCCCCCTCACCCACGTTATTCTTACCTTTTATTTGGTCCCACCCCCAATCTATTGCTGCCTCCTGAGTCCCAACTGATGACTAGAGGGAAAAAAACTGTTTAAACTCTTACCGCGGGGCTTCAAAGGCCATCCTACAGCTGATCAGTGTTAAAAGCAAACAAATGAGTTGGATCATAAGTGTGAGGACTGGTCGTAAGTGTGAGGACCTTCCAGAAATGACTCTGACCAGCTAGCCATGCCCACCTAGACACATGACCTCCAAGCCACACCCACAAAATAAGCCACACCCACAGAACCGGTAGTAAAAAAATTTAGAACCCACCCCTGGCTCACTTGTGACTGCAAGTCGAGGATTACCTGTATTTGAAACCAGCAATGATGTCAGCATTTTAACACCTCTGAGGAGTAAAGTTGGGTGTCATTTGCTCACAACTAAAGTTGATGGCTCTTAGAAGAATAATAATAATAAAAAAAAGTCTTGTAATGCGAATGTGTCCCTCAGGTGTTCAGTTTGTGCTAGGTTGAGCCCTGGGAGATGGGTTGGTGTGTAAGAGGGCAGGGATAGGTCAGGCTAGTTTCTTTCAATGACTTTTTCTCCTTCAGGGTGTGGCAAGCTTGAACGTCATGAACAGGTAACCTAACAAGTCAGCCTGGATCTGTTTTTAGACATCCTTATTGCTCACCCAACCACAGTTTTGTCATGAAAGATCAGATAGCAGGAAGAGCCCTAGAAGTAGCTGCTGGATGTCAGCTGTGACATCTTGAAGGGGCTTTTCAGGGGTGGTACTTGTGCTGAGGACTCTGTTCTAGGTGGGAGCAGATTTGTGTGACAACAAACTTGAGTCCATGCTTACAGTAGTGGCCAAAATTGTGGAAACCTTTTGGGAAAAGTGTATTTTTGAGGTTTGATGGCTAATAACACCGTTTTTTTTCGGAGTTTCAAGATTATTCAAGTTTCAAGGAGCCTGGATAGCTCTGCAGACTAAGCACTGTAATTTAACACCAGCTGTCTGCAATTACTGTAAGTTCGAATCTCACCAGGCTCAAGGTTGACTCAGCCTTTCATCATTTCTAAGATAGGTAAATTGAGAACCCAGTTTGTGGGGGCCATAAACTGACTTTGTATAAAAAATATACAAAAGTATGAAGGCTATTGCTTAACGCACTGTAAGACGCCCTGAGTCTCTGGAGAAGGGCGGCATATAAATCAAATTTAAAAAAAAAATTATCGTATTCCACTGCTGGAATGGCCCAGACCTTAACCCAATTTAAAATCTATGGAGCCGACTAAAGAAACTTGTTAGTCGGAAGAAACCCAGCAATAAAACCCAGTTAATAGAAACAATCATTCAATCAAGAGTTTCACATTATAACAACTGCAGAACTCAAAGACTTGGTTCACTCCATGGAAAAACATTGTAAGGCCGTAATTCATGCTAAAGGTTACCCAACTAAGTATTCACTGACATGATAATTTTTGTATATCTCATTTTTTTCTACATGTTTCACTTTTCTTCTTTATATTGTAATTCTAATAGCAAATCCTTCATACAAGTTATTGCATTACATTCTTGATTAAATTATCTTTCCATTGATAGATAATTTTATGGTACTACTCCCCCAAAAAAGTGGTGTTATTAGCTAGTTTTAGAAAATACACTTTTCCCAAAATTTTCCACAATTTTGGCCACTACTGTAGGTTGTGCTGCAGATATACCAGTAAATGCGGTATCCCTACAAGGATGTTGTGAGTCCTTGTTTCACAATCTGATCGTAGGAAATCAGATTGATTGGGCCAAATATGTTTTTAAGTTGCAGTAAAGCAGGGATCCCCAAATGCCAAGTGGCATTGATGGATGGACATTGACATCACATCGACCATACAGAGATCCTGCTGGATGGAAAAGGATGAACAATAGCTGGTCAGAAAGGTTAATTTGACCCAGGCTTCAATGGAAGGACTTATTCCCAAAATCCCACCAAGAGAACACAATCAGGGATAGTGGGAAAGGGATTTCCAGCATGGATGCCATGACTCAAACTTTGATAATCTGGAAAATGCAAGATGAGAAGGTTTATTTAAACCCATTTTGATTGTCTAGTTCGGCTTCGTTTAGTGGCCTCCAGATGTGTTGGTCTCTGTTTTCCATTATCCCCAGCCAGCATTTGATTAAGAAAAGTTAATTTACCTGTCTCAGGTTACTCAGGTCTCAATTTTTTCAACAGAGCTACTGAGATTATGGAACAATTTAGCCTCATCATCTGCTCTAAGTTGTTCACCTCTTGTTTATTGAACTTATACAAATCTGCGCAAGGATTCTCGCCCCGTTCAAAAACAGCTCCAGACGTCTGTAGTCCTACAATATTAGCAGTGTTCAAGGACCGAGCAGGCATATTTGTACCAATGGAAGAGAATATTTGTGGCTCAGGGTTGAACTGTGGGATCCCTGGTGCTCTTGAACTTGGTGGTTTTCTTGCAGATGTTTCCATAACCCAACCTAAGTGGTGCTAGGTTTGATGATATTCAGTGCTAGCACTGATGAAGTTACCTAGTTCGGTAATGAAATATCTTCAAGAAAAAGAAAAACCAAGCTCAGAGTGTCTGTGGAGTTTCTCAGTCATCCAGGTCATGGTTGTCCCAAAGGTGCTTCTTCAAGAGGCAACTGGCCGTTATGTTTTTTCTTTGAAGATGTTTTGGATGAGAAGCAAAACATCTTCAAAGAAAAATCAGAAAGTCCAGTTGCCTCTTGAGAAAGTACCTTTGGGACAACCAAGCTCAGGGAGCAACAAGGAATCCCCTCAGACTTATTTATGGTTCAGCAATGGAATAGTTGAAACGACAGAAAAAAAATAATGTTTTTTTTCTTTGAAACATCATGACTCTATGAAGCGTGGGGATTCATTCCCCATTTGGAAGAATTTTGCCTCACTTCACCTCCCATGTTCTGAGTTCAGCCAATTTTGCAGGACTTGCAGAGGATAAGGTGGCTTGATGACTTTGCAGCTCCCCTTCATAAGAATTGCTTCCAAATGTTTGTTTATTTATTCAATTTGTTTGCCACCCATTTTGCTGTGAGGTGTGTATTGCACATAGCTGGTTGGGTTAAAGCTGGTTAATGTAAAACCTATTCCCTATCCCAGTCACCACAAACCATTTCTAGGTAGAGAACATAATTTTTGGAAAAGGACCGAACCACCCTTAGAGTAATTGGGAAGATCCCCTCTGAGGAGGAACAGATGTTCTGGAATTCTCTGGAATGTTCTATTGCACATGCACAAACCAATCAGACACACGTGATATGAAATAAGGACATGGATGGGTGCAGTTGATTTAGTTATCAGAGATCCCCTCATCTGGAATAGTTGTTTATCTAATATTTTTATTAAATAAGAATGGGAAAGCTTATGTAAGGGGGAGAGAATCTTATCTTTTTTTTTTGTTATTATTTTATTTTCAGCATCCAGCTGGGGTGGATCCTTTATGTTTGATGTTAGATTTATTTGATATTTGGGTCACTTTTTCCCCTTTTTGTCCATGATTTCCCCCCTTTTTTTCTTATTAGTGTTGGATGTTTGTTTTTTTGTTTTGCATTTTATTCTTGTTGATAAACAAAATATATATAACAAAAAGAGGAAGTGGATGGGTGTGTGTGTGTAAGAAATATATTTTCACTTTTGCGTGGAGCAGAACTGGGAATATTTTGACATTGCAGGATTGGGACAGGACAGTGATTCAATGATCATGTGAAGAGTTAATAGCAATAATTTATAATGTCTTGGTAAAACTACACTTTGAATACTGCAAACCACTTTGATCACCATGATGTAAAAAAGATGTGGAGACTCTAGAAAGAGTGCAGAGAAGAGCAACAAAGATGATTAGGGGACTGGAGGCTAAAATATATGAAGAACTGTTGCAGGAACTGGGTTATGTCTAGTTTAATGAAAAGAAGGACTAGGGGAGACATGATAGCAGTGTTCCAATATCTCAGGAGCTGCCACAAAGAAGAGGGAGCCAAGCTATTCTCCAAAGCACCTGAGGGTAGAACAAGAAGCAATGGATGGAAACTAATCAAGGAGAGAAGCAACCTAGAACTAAGGAGAAATTTCCTGACAGTCAGAACAATGAATCAGTGGAATGACTTACTTCCAGAAGTCGTGGATGCTCCAATACTGGAAATTTTTAAGAAGAGATTGGGCAACCATTTGTCTGAAATGGTATAGGATTTCCCGTCTGAGCAAGGGGTTGGACTAGAACACCTCCAAGGTCCCTTCCAACTCTGCTATTTTGTTAAACTGCTTTTGAAGGATTGAATATTGAAAAGGTTTCAGAACTGCCCTTGTTCTTTGCTGATGAATCTTCTTTCTTGGGTCTTTAATCTGTTTGTTTGGTTTTAATTTTGCTAATCACAGTGCAGCCTTCAGCCAGTGGGGCATCAGAGGGTTAGTGATGAAGTGAACAATGAAGAAGATTTGGTCATGTTTCCTTTTTTTTTAAAAAAATAATTTTTTTATTAATTTTTCCAAGTTTAAAATCAACATAAGACAAAAACATTGATTATACATAAAAACAAAAACCATACATTCCCCTCCCTTCCTCCCCCATTCATAACACTAAACATACAAACACATCTATCCCGGCAGATAATGTTCCTGCCCTCGTTAATAAATAATTATGCCCACAACACAGAATAAAGTAAATAATCTCTAAATATGGTTGTCATACAATTATCGTTTAATCTAGATAAATATATTTCTCCTCATATTGACTTAGGCCTTCACTTCATCTCAATCCTTTTATTCAACCACCGATACCAACTGTCCCAACTTTGAAAAAATTCAGAATCCTCCTTTTCTTTCAACATATACGTCATTCTATCCGCCTCAGCGCACTCTAATACTTTATTTATAATTTGGGCACTAGCCGGTATCTCTTTTTCTTTCCACTGTTGGGCGAATGCTATTCTAGCTGTGACTAAAATATGTAGAGTGAGATACCATTTTTTCTTACTCAGCCCCTCTGATTTGGTCATGTTTCCTGATGCCTTTGCAGTTGGAATGGACTTCAGAGGAGTTTGGTGTGGGTCTAGAACATGGGTGTCAAACTTGATTGAGGGCCACATCAGGGTTGTGTTTGATCTCGGGGGGGGGCAGGGTGGGGGAGGCCACGGTGGGCATGGTCAGTTCGACATCACTCCTGTCAGGGGTGCATGTGGTGACCTGAGCGCTCTGCCAAAGAAAACAGACTCCCGAACTCTGTTTTCATTGGCAGGGGGTTGCAGGAGGCCGTGGCAGCCAAAAACGGAACTCGGGAGCCTCTTTTCGCTGGCAGAAGCACTGCAGGCCGGTCCTTTGCTGTTTCCAGGGTGGCCCTGTGGGCCGGATTTAAATACTATGGGGCCAGAGTTTGGCACCCCTGGTCTAGGACAACTCGTCGTGGCTAACTTACCACAGGACAAGAGTTAAACTATTACTTAAGAAATGGTGGAATAGAATTGTTAAAGAAAGGAGGAACAAAATGAAATACGAATCACAAAAATTAAAATAAATGTTTAATTATTTGAAATAATTAAATTGAATTATTGAATTGTCCCATGGCGAGTGGCCGTGGTGAATTAGTCGTGGCAGGTTGTTGCATTCCGGGCTTGGTGTAGTCTCGCAAGGGAGGAAATAAATACTTGGGAAGCAAAGTTGCCCCAAGAAAAATCTGGGCAGGAGCAGAGAGGAAGGGAGAGAGAGAGAGAGAGAGAGAGAGAGAGAGAGAGAGAGAGAGAGAGAGACTGACTGACTCAGATTCCTTAGCGCAACCTCAGGAGGAAACCTTGGAAAAGCCCACGAGAAATCACCTTTCTCTTTCCGTCAGGATGATGATATCCCTCTGGGTTATTTCTAAAATGAAAAGTACACGGGCTTTGGTATAGTTTGGTTCGGGACTTTTGCTCTAGAAAGAAAGGGCTGTGGCTTTATTGTGGCTTTATAGTTTATGATCTATTTCCTGCATCTTTCACAAGAGACGCAATGCATTGGATCAGGCCAGCTTCCTTCAAGAATGCTTCTGCTGGATTGCCACCTGTTGCCCTGCTGTTCGAGGCAAAGGAGTTTGGGAAGATAACGTGAGCGAGTTCTTAGGTGCAGCATGATCGATAACACTTCTTCCAAAATGCTCTTAAATAAAAATAAGGCCTGGAGACTAAAACATATGAGGAATGGCTGCAAGATTTGGGTTTGGCTAGTCTAAAGAAAAGAAGGACTAGGGGTGACATGATAGCAGTATTCCAATATTTGAGGGGCTGCCACAAAGAGGAGGGGGTCAAATTATTCTCCAAAGCACCAGATAGCAAGACAAGAAACAATGGTTGGAAACCAGGGGTGGGTTCTACTTACCTTTACTTCGCATCGCACCCGCACATATGCAGATCGCTTATGGTGACGTCCGGGTCAGTGGGCGGAGCATCCCGCCAGTTTTACTACCGGTTCTTGCGAACCGGTCCGAACCGGGGGCAACCCACCACTGTTGGAAACTAATCAAAGAGAGAAGCAACCTGGAATTAAGAAGAAACTTCATAACAGTGAGGACAATTAACCAGTGGAACAGCTTGCCTCCAGAAATCATGGGCACTCCATCACTGGAAGTTTTTAAGAAGAGTCTAGAGTTCAGACTGTCACTTATCTGAAATATTATAGGTTCTCCTGCTTGAGCAGGAAGCTGGACTAGAAGACCTCCAAGGTCCCTTCCATTCTATTGTCCTTAAAGTTGTGTGGCTCAGCATGGGGCCCAAATTCAGGCCAGTTTTAGATCAAAGAGTTAAGGCCATATGGTCAGCAGAATCAAGGGGAAATTGGCTTCCTGTGGATATTAGGTGTAGACAGTCCTCAATATTCAGCTCTTTGTTTAATGATTTGTTTGTTTAGTGCTGTTGTAACCACTCAAGGACCATTTTTCACACTTATGACGATTGCGGCATCCCTATGGTCATGTGATCAAATTTTAGCCGCTTGGCAACTGGTTCAAATTTATGACGGTTGCTGTATCCCAGAGATATTCTGACGAGCAAATTCAATGGGGAAAGCTGGATTCACTTACACCATGTTACTAATTTAATAATTGCAGTGATTCACTTAACAACTCTGGCAAGAAAGGTCGTAAAGAGGGGCAAAACTCACCTAGGAACTCTTGCTTAGCAGCAGAAATTTTGGGCTCAGTTATGGCCATAGATTATGAGTTATGACCATAATGCAGCCTGCCCATCAGTTATATCGTGTGATGGTAGTCCATTAGGTTACCCACATGACAAATGCAATTTTATGACTTTTTGTGATGGTCATTAAGTGCAGGCTATGGTTGTTAAATGAAGTGGTGGTTTGCTATGGGCCTAGCTTCGCTGAAAACCAGAAGTAAATGCCGCTTTTCCGCAAAGCGGTCATAAAACACAGGTGACTGTGGGATCCTAACCCATATGAAGTAACCATGGAATGGGAGGGGGGCTGGAACGCTGCATCTAGATTGTAAATACCCTTAGATAGTTCCGCCATAACTCTGAACGGTTGCTAAATGACTGTAAGCTGAAGACTACCTCTATATCAGTGGTTGGTTGCCGCCGCTTCGGACCGGTTCGCAAGAATCGGTAGTAAAACCAGCGGGAGGCTCTGCCCACTGATCCGGATGTCATCATAGGTGATCTCCGCATGCGCGCGGGCGCGATGCGAATCGGTAGTAAAGGTAAGTAGAACCCACCCCTGCTATATACTAATAGGAAAAGGAGTGTCCTAGAAACCACTTTTCATAAGCAAGAGGTGTAATTAATAAATGACCAGGTATCTTTATGTCCTTCTAATATTGTTTTTTTCTTCTTTTTCATGTTTTTCCCCTGTTCCTATTCTGCAGTCACGAAAGAGGCCAGCGCAGAAAGTAAGAGATTCACCGAATGTTGCACATTCTGCCTATCTTCTTACCTTTCCTGTTTTTCCGCTGGCTAATTGAACTCTGCCCTCCCCTCTTCAAATCCCGATTTGCTTCCGTTTCTAACAGTCGTGGTTTAATGATCATAACGTCTTTCTATGGAAATCCTTGATTCTGTGACCTTTTTCAAAATGGGGTTATCTGTTCTTGGCCTTCCAGATTGAAGTGGCAAGTTGCATGGGCTTCCACGTGTTACCTTTTCAGCCATAGAAACCGGAAGGCACTGTTAAAAATAAAGATCAGAGATTTCCTAAATGATCTTTCTTACTAACTTCCCCTGGAACAGAAGCGTGCTCCTAATTTATCCCATGGCTGTACTTGGCAGCCAGCAATGAACGAAACAATACCATGAATTCTAGAACGAGATTTCCCCCCTTCTCCCCACTCATGAAAATGTCATCTGTCTGCAGTGTTGTGTGGGGTGCCTGCCCTGGGACGGATCGTGGGCGGTTCTAATGCTCAAAATGGACAGTGGCCATGGCAGGCCAACCTGAACTTCAATGGTCATCATGCCTGTGGGGCAACCCTCATTGCCCCCCAGTGGTTGGTTTCAGCTGCACATTGCTTCCCAAAGTAAGTCAATTATCCTTCAAAGTTTGGTCTAGTGGTGAAGGAACCAGGCTAGAAACCAGGAGACTGTGAGTTCTAGTCCTGCCTTAGGCATGAAAGCTGGCTGGGTGACTTTGGGTGGATCGCTAGGAGACTGTGAGTTCTAGTCCTGCCTTAGGCATGAAAGCTGACTGGGTGACTTTGGGTGGATCGCTAGGAGACTGTGAGTTCTAGTCCTGCCTTAGGCATGAAAGCTGACTGGGTGACTTTGGGTGAATCTCTAGGAGACTGAGTTCTAGTCCTGCTTTAGGCATGAAAGCTGGCTGGGTGACTTTGGGTGAATCTCTAGGAGACTGTGAGTTCTAGTCCTGCCTTAGGCATGAAAGCTGACTGGGTGACTTTGGGTGGATCGCTAGGAGACTGTGAGTTCTAGTCCTGCCTTAGGCATGAAAGGTACCCTGGCTGGGTGACTTTGGGTGAATCTCTAGGAGACTGAGTTCTAGTCCTGCTTTAGGCATGAAAGCTGGCTGGGTGACTTTGGGTGAATCTTTAGGAGACTGTGAGTTCTAGTCCTGCCTTAGGCATGAAAGCTGACTGGGTGACTTTGGGTGGATCGCTAGGAGACTGTGAGTTCTAGTCCTGCCTTAGGCATGAAAGCTGACTGGGTGACTTTGGATGGATCGCTAGGAGACTGTGAGTTCTAGTCCTGCCTTAGGCATGAAAGGCACCTGGCTGGGTGACTTTGGGTGAATCTCTAGGAGACTGTGAGTTCTAGTCCTGCCTTAGGCATGAAAGGCACCTGGCTGGGTGACTTTGGGTGAATCTCTAGGAGACTGTGAGTTCTAGTCCTGCCTTAGGCATATAAGCTGGCTGGGTGACTTTGAACCAATCTTTAGGTGTGTGAGTTCTAGTTCCACCTTAGTTTTGAAGCTGACTGGGTGACTTTGGGCCAATCATTCTCTCTCAGCCTAACCCACCTCAAAGCATAGTTGTGAGCAAAGTAGTACAATAGTAGGAAAGCACAGGTAGTCCTCCACTTACAACAGTTCGTTTAGTGATCATTCAAAATTTACAACAGCACTGTAAGGAGTGACTTGTGACCATTTTTCACATTTATGACTGTTGCAGCATCCCCACGGTCACATGATTAAAACTCAGATGCTTGGAAATTGGTTCATATTTATGACTGCTTCTGGGTCCCACGGTCATGTGGTCGCTTTTTGCATCCTTTCTGACAAGCAAAGTCAAGGGGGGAAAGCCAGATTCACTTAACAACTGGGTTACTAAGTCAACAACTGCAGGGATTTCACGTAACAAGAAAAGTCGTAGCATGGGGCAAAACTCACTCAACCTACATCTCACTTAGCAACATGAATCTGGGTCTCAGTTGTGGTCGTAAGTGGAGGACTACCTGTATGTTCACCATCTTGAGCTATTTGTAAAAATAATAAAGCTGGGATTAAAAAAAAATCTAAAAAAAGATGTGGGTATTAAGAAACAGACCCTCATGCTGTTAGCTTCCTTATAGAGAAAGTTTCAAGGCTGCTGGATTCGGTATTCCAAACCTTGATAATAAATGGATGTGGCATTGTGGAGTTTGTAGAATGCAATCAGTAGGAGAGTTCAACTCTCTCATTACAGTGTGTGACAGCTTGGTCATCACCACTGCTGCTGTTAACCATTGAGAGTTTCCAAACTCTTTGGATGTACAGATTAATCCTTGAATTATGACCGCAGCGGAGCCATAAAATTTCTATTACTAAGTGAGACATTTCTTAAATGATTTTTGACCCCTTTTATGATCTTTCTTGCCAGAACTCTTAAGGGAATCACTGCCATTGTTAAGTTAGCTCATAAGGTTATTAAGTGAATCTGGCTTGCTTGGCAGAAGGTCGCAAAACGGGATCACATGACACTGCAACCGTCATAAATATGAACCAGTTGCCAAGCATCTGAATTCTGATCATGCGACGAATGGGGATGCTGCAGTGGTCGTTAAGGGCGAAAAACGGTCACAAGTCGCTTTTTTCAGTGTCGTCGTAACTTTAAACGGTCACTTAATAAACAGTTGTAAGTCAAGGACAACCTGTACAGTTCGGTGTATGGCTGTGTGTTATACTAGCTTAATGCTGGCTGACGGTTAAGAAGTAGGATATATTTAAGCATTGTAGGTGGGGGGAAAAACTCAGGTGGATTATTATTGTCTTCTTGCCATGCTTGGGTACTTGGGAATCTGTTTGGTCCTCACTGGGAAGAGAAGAGTGGGTCTGGATGCGTTTGGGATGATCTTACAAACTTAGAATCTCAGAAATGACGTAACCACCTTCCTCTCTACAGGGTGAATGACATCTCGTTGTATGAAGTGACCCTGGGGTCCTACCAGCTGAAAAACCCCTCGCCAGACATCCAAGTGACGCAAATAGACCAAGTGATTAAGCATCCTGATTTCAATGAAGACGAAGGCTCTCAAGGAGACATTGCCCTGGTGAAACTCAAAGTCTCAGTTCCGTATTCTCGGACCGTACGGCCAATCTGCCTGCCTGCCTCTTCGGTCAACTTCCCGCAAGGCATGACGTGCACCGTCACAGGCTGGGGGAATGTCCATGAATCTAGTAAGGACAAAAGATTTTCATCTGGAGATTTCATCTGGGGCTGTCATCCCTATTCTTAGCGGCCTCGGATGGTGGTGGTATTATAAATCCCAGAATTTCTCATCAGCTGGCTGGATAAATGTGGCACTTATGGCTTCAGTTGTACCCGAAGGATGGCATGCTTTTTTTATTATTATTATTTTCTGATTTAAAGTATGCAAGGATGCTGATATACCTGAAATGGTGAACCATTTCTGTACAGGTAGTCCACAACAGCTCATTCAGTGACTGTTCAAAGTTAACAACGGCATTCAAAAAAAAGTGACTTATGACCTTTTTCACATTTATGACCTTTGCAGGAGCCCCCCCATGATCATGTGATCAAAATTCAGATGCTTGGCAGCTGGTCCATGCTTATGAGCGTTGCTGTGTACCAAGATCATGTGATCACCTTTTGATGAGCAAAATTAATGGGGAAGCCAGGTTGATTTAACAACTGTGGTACTAACTTACCAACTGCAATTATTCACTTAACAAGTGTGCAGTGATGAAATCCTCCGTGGGTTGCCACCGGTTCGCTGCCCGGCCATATGCGGTGCACGGCAAACGCATGCTGCGTGCACGCATGCACAGTGCGCGCCAAACATACTGCACGTACATGCGCAGTACATGCCAAACTCACGCTTCATGCGGAAAAAGGAGCCTTTTGAAGGTAAGTAGAACAGCGAGGGGGGGAACAGCTTTGCCGCACGATTTAGATTTAGCAAATATAAATCATGCAGCACAGCTGATCATCGGAAATACTGGTTCACACGAACCGGTAGGGTTTTATTTACTACCGGTTCGCCCGAACCGGTGCGAACCGGTAGCTTTTCACCCCTGCAACTGTGACAAGAAAGGTCATAAAAGAGGGCAAAACTCATTTAACAAATTGCTCACTTAGCAATAGAAAGTTTGGGGCTCCATTGTGGTCATAGGTCAAGAACTATCTATATTTCTAAGGCATCAATTTTTTAAAAATCAAAAACGAGCTTGCAAGGGTATAAATATCTAAACGAAAACAAAGAGAAAACATTCCATAGTAATAATAACCATTGACAATCCATGAACTTTTTGGGTTATTGTTTGAGAGATGTTAATTGAGAAACAGAAGGACCATAGAAAGGCAGAAAAAAAGTGGGAACAAAGTCTGACTTCCTGCTGGCTTCCCCATTGATTTGTGGGAAGCCAGCAGGAAGCATTGGAAATGGCAATCATGTGACCATGTCTGATGGTGGCGGCACTGAAGCAGCCACAACTTTGTCAAATCTCAATCCCATAGGAATAATAGGTCCTGGATTTGGACGCATTCTTTAAATTAGCTCATTTGAGGTAGGTTGATTCAAAAATTGTTGCCCTATGATGCACTGCTTTGTCCAATTAAAGGTTACAAACAGACGAACAGGAGAGTTTTAATAACAACAGAGTAGCAGTTGGAAAACCTCTAGGGAAGTCAAGGTTTTGAGGAACTGTAAACGGCCCTGGTTGCCAGAAATTATAGTGCCATCTCCTAGACCAGGGGTCCTCAAAGTACGGCCCAAGGGCCGAATATGGCCCGTTGAAGCCATTAACCGGCCCACGAGGCTGTCCTACCCACATTGCCCCGCCTAATCGCTGGCCCCCACCTGCCTTCTGGAGGCCCCAGGAGGCCAAAAACAGACCCGTTTTTGGCCTCCCAGCTTCCAGAGAGGGAGGGAGGGAGGGACACACACACACACACACACACACACACACACACACACACACACACACACAGAAGTCCCCCACCCTCCTACCCCAAGGCAGCCACATCCCTTCCCTAACCTGTTTTCTACCCCCAGGAGCATAACAAATTAAAATTTAATTTGTGTGTATTGTTTAATGGACTGCTAAATTGGCCACAGCCACCCAATCACATGACCACCTAGCCACACCCATCCAGCAAATCCACCCTCCAACAGTCTGAGGGACCATGAATTGGCCCCCTATTTAAAAAGTTGTCCTAGACAATAGTTTGAAACCATTAATGGGAAAATGCAGAAGAATGTAAGCTGACATTCAGAATGGTTGAATGCTTCCTTTACAAGAAAAAAACCGGTTTGGGATGGTTTAGCTTGGAAAAACATTGATTGATCAATGTTGGCACTATAATTTCTGGTAACCAGGGCTGATCAAAGTATATAAAGCCATGCACGGACGGTATGGAGCATGTGACCAGAGATTATGGAGATTTTCTCCTCCTTCTTCTCTGAAAAGAGTTTGGATCAGGGAGAACCTAATGAAGCTGTGAAGAGATCTAGAATAGACAAAAGGAAGCATTTACAACTGCACATAATTGATCTGTGGAGTTCATTACCACAAAAATGGGGATGGCTACTGACTTTATGGGCACTGGACACATTCATGAAGAATTGCTCCATCCAGAACTAGTGGTCTTGAAGACTTAATGTTATTTCTGGGTTGGGGACAGGGGGTCTACAAAGGGTAGCTGTGACGTAATGACAGTAGGAGTAGAGTATGGCTCTGTGAGCATTCATTCCAGAGACATCTGGTTGGGGGAGAGAAAGTGCTGGGTGAAGAAACATGTTGGACTGATCCAGGAGGAGAACCTATTTTGGTTACCTGAGGTTGGTCAACAGTTGTAGAGGAGACCGCTTGGCTTCCAGGAAGTTCTGAAGAATCTAGCATTTCTTAGTTTGGGTTCCACATCCAAAGAAAGACTATCCCCCCTACTTAACACTTAAAAATAAGATCCTTCAGGATGTCTTGCCTCCACACTGACTCTGTACCATCTCCTTCCCTGTAGCGAGCCTCCCTTCGCCCATGACGCTACAACAACTTGAAGTGCCCATCATTGGCCTGGACACCTGCAGGTGCCTGTACCGAAGGAACCCAGATCCCGAGGAGTCCCACATCCTCCACCGTGACATGATGTGTGCTGGCTTTGTAGAAGGCAAGAAGGATGCCTGTCAGGTGAGGCCACCGGGAGGAGGTTAGAGGTGCCATTAATTGGCCAAGTGCAGTGGTAGTGATGGTGGTAGGACACAAGGCCCTAAAAACCATCCTCTGAAGGAGTTCTCAGGCATTTTATGAGGATTGCACAAGAAAGCATCCCTTTATTAGAGGAGGCTAATAAACAGTTGGGTGCTTGTGCTCTAAAGCAGTGTTTCTTAACTTTAACAACTTTAAGATGGGTGTACTTCAACTCCCAGAATTCCCCAGCTAGCCAGACTGGCTGGGGAATTCTGGGAGTTGAAGTCCACCCATCTTAAAGTTACCAGATTTGAAAATCACTGTTATAACCTCTCTCCAATTCTGACTCCTCTTCATATTATCTGAATCAGTATGCTAACGGATTCTCAACTTCTTTTCCTTTGCAACCCCCCCCTCCCACCTCAAAAAAAATTTAAAAAATGACCCCGTTAAATGTCTTTAATTCCTTTTGTTGTTTTTTAGGGTGATTCCGGAGGCCCCCTTTCCTGTCTCGTGGATGGCGCCTGGTTGCTGGCTGGCGTCGTGAGCTGGGGATCCAGCTGTGGGGCTGCCAACAGACCTGGTGTTTACATCCGCCTTCCTTTCTATGCCGACTGGATTAAGGAAAAAGTTCCAGAAGTACAGCTTCAGCAAGTGACAGTCCCTACAAATACGGCCCCGGAAGAGGTCTTGTGTTCCAATTCTACAGGAGGGGGAGGCCCCTATGATGACATTCAACCCTCACCAGGCTGGAACAGGCCCCTCAGCCCAGGCAAGAACCAACCCAACAGTTCTGTTTCCCTAGCCTGCTGGGTTGGTCTACCACTTCTTCTCCTCCTCCTCCAGACCTGCTTGTAGTAACTTTCCACTCCCATCCCAAGTTGTGCAGGGAAAACATGGTTGTCTTCCTGTTTTTATCCTACTGGCGATGCTCTCCCTACTTCATAGCCTGCTGTGCTTCAAGCTTTCTCTTTGCATGCTGGGTGCAGAAAAGGCAGTGTGATTTGATTGGGACGTGGTACTGTACCTCCGAAGCCCAAACTGCCTCTCAGGTGGTCATCGAATGTATATTTTGTAAATCCACCTGCGGTCTTGGCCTAGCATACGGCTTTTTTAAAAGTTCACTACTTCTCTCCTATTCCTGGCTTTTACTCAGAGGATCTAATTCATAATTTTCCAAGTGTGTTTATTTTTTGCCCCTTTCCCATTTCCCTACAACTTGCTTAGCCTTTTTTAAAAAATCATAGTCGGATACAAATCTGTAATAAACCTGTTTTTGGGGGGTTTTTTTTTGCTGTGGACATAATTTCATAAATCAGTGGGCGCCTAGTCTCCTTTTTTAGGCAAATTCCTGAACTGCCTTTGGATATGACTAATCTGTTGAGTAGTTGGCACCCTTCTCCGATTGCATTCCTCACATACGTTTTGAAACGTGATCAGTTTCAAGACAGCTTCCTCTCTGTCCATGTCTTCCTTTCCTGCTCATAATGTGAATTCTCTTGTAGCCTTCCTAGCAGCTGCTGCGAAGACACGGTCCTCCACAATAGTTGGACGTTATTCAAGGACCAAAATTGAGCCCTTTGAAGAGAATCGGTCAGCTGAATCCTTTTCTTCCTTAGGATTTAATTGAGATCGCCGTCTGATGTCTTGCCCAAGTGAGAGCAGCATAATGTACCCTAACGTAATTTCTCCCTCTTAAAGATCATTGCCTTGTCAAGTAGACAATGCCATTAGTTAACTTGGATGATGGGAGGATTTTTACAGGGTTAGCAGTTCTACTGTCTTACGTTATCATGGTTTCTGCTTATGTGAAACAGGTCAAGAATGTTGTTAGTAAGTACAATGCAACCACCGAGTGAAAAAGGGATATATTCTATAGGACCACTTCCACCCATGTTTGATTTACTTGACCCTCTTCTGGGCTCCCTATGTGACTTGGTATTTACCCACCCCTCCTCCTGGTTCATAGACTGAATAACAGGAGGCTTGGCAGACGTGCTGGGACTTTTGAAACCAACTTGTTGCCTTTTGATCGTTGGCTGGGGTGGGGGGGATTAGGCCCACTTCTCTGTGCCGCAAGCCTTGCAGTTTTGCCTGATTTAAACCAGAATTGTGCAGGGGTGGAAATGCAGCCTCTGGATGTTTATGAATCTAAGGTGGGATGAGGGCAGAGATTGTGGGATGTTCTTATGTGTGTGGATATCTCAGGTCAGAGATACTATCAGTCTGACAGGTTTATGGAGCAGCACGGACCCTGATGTCAAGGCGATGAAGGGGACCACTTGTTTCCAAGTACGCTTGGACAGAAATAACTGCCAGCACGGATGCAGAATTAAAAGGAGCAGGACTGCTGATCGAAATTCAGTGATCGAAATTGCCCTCTTTGGGGGGAAAAGAGGATTGCGACTTTAGATAATTTATGTTTGCACACACTGAAAAAAAAAAGACTAATGTACGGATCATCTTTTAAGGAAGGATTGAAATCAGTTGCTGTTTTTGAAATGAAGGGTTTTAAATAAACAGTAATTCTACACTAATATGGCTTTTATTTATTACCAAAGGGAAGCTTTGTGGACTTTAATCTCCCAAGAAACATTAAGGTGGAAACTAGGGAAACTTTTAACAGACTGCGAAGCAGTTGCTTATGAGCATTAACATCTACAGGTAGAGTTCTCCAAAAGGCATGCAGGAAGTAGATGCCAAACTACCAGGATCTGCATTGCCTGCAGCCGAGCATAATGACTCATGCAATTGATCTTGTCACATGAGCTGTGGCATGAATACTTGGCATGAGTTGGTCAAGAGTCTGGGATTAGGATAGGTGTGCAATTCTTAATACCAAACTGTCACCAGACCCAAGTGGATCAAGAAAAACAACTCAGTCATATTTGGCAAGTGAGGTTCACCGAGGTTGAGTGTTAAAACAACATCTTGGCGTGCTGTTGTTAGTCAAACCTTGTGAAAATGAGGAAGAGGTGCATTAGTAAACCCCTTCACAAGAAGGGTTACAAGTGTGAACTACCTGTTATGAAAAGGACATGGTTTCTGTGACTAAGCATATTGGTACAAATTGGTCTTCATTTCCTGCTATAAGTTTGTTCCTCCTCAGAAGGATCTTTTCTCTAGTTTTCCTTTCCCAGGGCTGTTCCTTGTCGTTGGCAGTTTTTTCACTGTGCCACCATTAAGGATCAGTTGTAATTCTTGTAAATGAGTCATAAAAATGGCACAGCGCTTGTGTTATTTTTTTTTATTAAAATATTTCTTAAGCAGAACACACTATATATATGGTATACACAATAACTACAGCAACTATGGTGAATAGATGTTTCTACCCAAGACATCCACAAGCTTCAGGGTCCTCCCAAAATCACGGTCCCCAGGACTGAAGGTATAATAGGACCTCAGCGGAAACCGGTGTTATAAAGAGCGGCAAGTTTTTCTTCTTCTGTTCACTTGATCGCTTCAAGAGACTTTTGATCTTTTGGAAAAGTCCCTTCTCATTTGATCACCAATAAACATGGTTCATAAGATAAGATAGAAGGGAGGAATGTAGAGCAATCCTACAATATCCTTCTAGACAGTTTTCTCCAACCCAGAGTTCATCCATTCATCTGGGTAAAGGCTGCCGTTTAGAAGGGCATCTAACTTAAAAGTACACTTTTCCCCACTCTCGTTCAGCTTTTTGTTCCTAGAGAGAACTATTTCCTTTGAAGATCTGCAAAAGGAATTGGTTAATTCCTTTTAGCTACATCATAGAAGCCACACTGCACTACGGAACAGCCTTTTTATATGTGCCTAATTCCACTTTTCCTTTCCCCCCGGGTCTTAACACCCAAATCAGTGGTGGGATTCAACCAGTTGCCACCACTTCGGGAGAACCGATTATTAACTTTCTGAGCAGTTTGGAAAAGTGGTTGTTGGAAGAAATCATTAGGGCAGAGAACCAGTTGTTAAATTACCTGAATCCCACCACTGACCCAAATCCTGACTCTCATGCTACTGGCTAACTTATTTTTTTGGCAGCACTGATCTTAAAAATTGATTGTGGAGCCAGTGATACTGTTTCAAAACATTCTCTCTCTCTTGTCCCACATTGCTAATAGCTATGTGACAGTGGAAGAAGGATTCAAGCTATTTATCTAGTATACCTAAAAACATGTGAGCTTTGATAGACTTGCCTCCTTTTGAAGATACTGAGAGTGACAACAGATCTACCAAGAGAGACTTAGAGAATTACAGAAGACACATTTTTTCCCCAAAATTTTGAACAAGGCTGATTGTTCAACGTTTCAATAAGTTGGAGATCTCCAGCTTCTCTTTTGGAGAAGTCAATCCTCCTTCCTAGGATAGTCAATAATCTAGTTTTCACTATTACTGATAGTAAATGTTGCCTCCAACTTTCGTTGACCATACGCTGCTCAAATATCCAATCCCTGTGTTTATTTACTGCTCATATCCTGTTCTATCACAATTCTGCCAATACTTAATCACCTGTTTGATTCCAGGACTAGTAATATCCCAAAGTCAGTTAGAATGGTCAATAAGAAATAACAGAATGATTTATCTGCTCCTTTTATGATAAGAATGAGGATACCAGTTCTATTTTAGAGAAGACATCAGGTTTGGCAAGAAAGAAAGAAAAACAGTTCTATATTGAGCAACATAGGGAAAAAAAAGAGGATAAATAAGTAGCTCTTCATTCAAATGAACTAACCTGGGCAGAATTGCTGCAAACTCAAAAAATCACCTGTTTTCAGGTATTTCTCATAACCCCAAACCAACTGTTCCATGTATGTACCTTTTCTGTTCAAGACTGGCAGCAATGCTAAATTACTGGACATCTTCTAAAATAAAAAAGCAGATGTGGAGCCAAACCCTTTCAGTTTTTCAAGTCAGTTTTTCCTTCACTTCTTGGAAATCTTGGCTTGCTTGTGTTTAGGAGGTGCCCATCTCAGGCAGAGAGAATCCACTGGAGAAAGGGGAAAAAAAAAAAGAAGTAAGAAAATTTAGGTCTGAACGTGTAAGTGGAAAAGGGCAGAGCAGTCACACAAAGTCTATCACTATCTCAAATATAATGGGGGCATGGATGTCCGTGCCTCAACTGAGAATGCTGATGAGAATTCAACAGGTTAGCCAAACTGAGTACTAGAGAAAGTGCAACAGATACCAACCACCCTGAATAAAATTATGCCTTGGGCTGATAACGGCAAACACAAATGCAGGCTTCACTTAACAACCATTCAGTGACTGTCTGAAGTTACAGCAGCATTAAAAAAAATTGACCTATGACCGTTTTTCACACTTACGACTGTTGCAGCATCCCTATGGTCGTATGAACAAAATTTGGATGCTTGGCAGCTGGCTCATATTTATGACGGTTGCAATGTCCTGGGGATAGGGGATCCCCTTTTGCAACTTTCTGACAAGCCAAGTCAACGGGGAAGACAGATTCACTTAACAACCGCTTTACTAACTTAACAACTGCAGTGATTCATTTAACAGCTGTGGCAAGAAAGGCTGTAAAATGAAGCTGAAGTCACTTAACTGTCTTGCTTAGCAGTAGAAATTTTGGGCTCAACTGTGGTCATAACTTGAGGACTATTTGCAAGTGCCATGGCAGATTCATTTTAGATTTAAGAAGCCCTGGTGGTCATTCAGGCCACAATGCAAGCGTTTATGCCTTGTTTGTACCAGCTTCAAAGACCTTCTACCCCGCCCAGCAGGCAGCTCCTGACCCAGCCCTCTTTTGAAAAGGGAAGAGATCTGGGAGAGGGTCCAAATAATCTCCCCGAAGCTCCTGTTACATAAATGACATATTTACGTAACAGGAGCAACGTCATTCGCTCCCTGGGGGGAAAATAACAATGCCTCTTTCAAAAATCTGCAACATCTAATTTCTTTCAGATGACTCTTAATAGATACCAGGCACGGTTGCCAATAAATTCAAAGCAAGTTGCCTGGCTCAATTAAGGAAACGGCTTTATAGTGCAGTGAGGAGTCATTTAAATGTTTATACTCATAATATACAAATATTTCAGTTTCTTTGCATTTTATGTTCTACCGCTGCGTGTGATGAAAAACAGGAAAGATCCGGTGTGCACAAACTGAAATGGTATAAAGTGAGCCAAGGTTAGATAAACATCCAGCTATGACTGGAAACTCAAACAAGAAACTGCATACATTGAGTACACATCATGTGCTGAATGATTTATGTCCCACCAAATAATCAAAAAGTAATATTTTTTTCTTAGCTACTGTGTTTGTCCTTGGGTGTTCTGACATAAAGCTCTGGACTGCCATCTGTCAGAAATGGTGTAAGGTCTCCTGCTTGGGTGGAGGGGAGGTTGGACTAGATGACCTACAAGGTCCCTTCCAACTCTGTTAATGAAAGGGGCAAGTGGAAACTGGCAACACTTTCTGCCTAAAACAATATCACCCTATGAACATCCATCACACGAAACATGTTTCAAATAAAAGGTTAGCCTTTTCTCAGCGTCTCTTCTCCATTCCGATACGGTAACCTGAATAAATAATCCTCCCTGGCTATCTTATGGGGGTTAAATATTAACTGCCCAGGCTGGTGCAAGGGAAATGAAATCAATTGCTTAGGAGACTTAACAGTTTGAAGTCCATTCCTCGGAAGGAATCCCAAGAATGTCAGTTTAGTTGGGATTAAGGGGCACGGCAAAGACTGGAAAGCAGTTCCATGAATCAGGAAAACTAAAAGGACAGGACGAGTTTAGGAGCAAACAGCCTTCAAGGTAGGCAATGGCCTGAGGAGAGTTCTCCATAAGCATGGAGGTGAAAAATAGAACACAGGGTAATAAAAAATTGGAAGGCATCTTGGAGGTCTTCTAGTCCAACCCCCTGCTCAAACAGGAGACGCTATACAATTTCAAACAAATGGCTGTCCAATCTCTTCTTAAAAGCCTCCAGTGATGGAGCACCCACAATTTTTGAAGGCAAGCTGTTCCACTGGTTGATTGTTCTCACTGACAGGAAATTCCTCCTTATTTCTAGGTTGGATCTCTCCTTGGTTAGTTTTCTGTCCTACTTTCAGGTCCTTTGGAAAATAGGTTGACTCCCCTGTTCTTTGTGGCAGCGCCTCCAGTATTGGAACCCTGCTATCATGCCACCCCCTGGCCTTTCTTTTTACTAGACTAGACATACCAAATTCCTGCAACCATTCTTCATACGTTGCTTAAGAATGCTGTTTGAGGAAAAACTGGGAAACTGAACTCATTGCAGGGTTTACAACCACAATTGATACCAGAAGTACTGCTGCTAAGCAATGCAGACATTAAGTGAGTTGTGCCCACTTTTATGACCTTTCTATCATAGCCATTAAGCAAATCACATGGACTTTAAGCAAATCCAGCTTCCTCCATTGGAGGAAGCTTTTGGAAGTCCCCAAGGAAAGTCACAAATGGCAAACGGAAAGGTTGTAACTGTGAAAAATGGTCATAAACCACATTTTTCAGTGCCATTGTAACTTTGAATGATCTCTAAACGAACTGTTGTAAGTCGAGGACTACCTGCATCTGTTTCAGAGAGAAAAACGCCCCAGATGTATCCTCACCCACGCAAGAAAGCTAAAAGACAGGAAGCAACATGCATGAGAATGGTAAAAACTGTTGCTTAAAGAAGCAACAGGTGGCATTAAAAAAAGAAGTAAGATGGAGACAATGCAGTTATTGTAAGAACTGGATAGACTACTTAGAAACCGCTTCTGGATTTTGTGCTTCAGGTGGAAAAAAAATAAAACTTTGATTTTGGGTTTTACCGATTAGATAGATTTGTTGTTATAGAAATGGCTAGTTTATACTATTATGTAAAAGTAAAAAGTTGAGGTTTGATGTTAATGCCTTGTTCTATTGCACCAAAGGAAGTAGGAAGTCAATGTCTTTTCCCACCCCTTGCTTTCCCCCCACTCTTCTCTTCCCTAATTTCCCTACTATTTACTTTTGTACTTTTTTTGTACGCTGTATTATAAAATAATAAAATTGTTTAAACCGGAACTGCATAGACAAAAAAGGTTGTGGGAGTGGAGGGTTGAAGGCCAAGAAGCTAAATCTAGCAAGGAGATTATTTCAGTTCTGCTGTCACTGCAGATCTGGAAACTGTACATGGGGGGGGGGGGAGCAGGGAAGGAGGGAGAGGGAGGGGGAAAAGAAAGACAAAGAGAAGATGCACCACATTGAATATCCTATACAGATTTATAAATTGCAAGTCAGACTTTGACCCAAAAGTGGGATGAACCACTACTGCATCCCGCTCCCACCACTTCCCCATTGGTCGGTACCTGTGATTGGCGGCTTCTTATACTGAGCACTTTTGAGATGCTCCTCCACCAACTTGGGAGTGACGCAGATGACGTGCTGCCCCTTCCAATACTTAACCATGTTCAGGGACTGCAAGGTGCTGATGATGTCGTTCTGCGTGATGCTCGTCATCTGGCTGGCGAGGGAAACAAGGTGCGCGTCAGACGGACAAGGACCAGATAAGAGGAGGACAGGAGTCCCAGTAAATAGGCTGTCAGGGTTCCAAGTAATACACCCATAACAATCAGAACTCCGAGGCAGGTAAATTCTTCAAAGAACAGTTTTATTGGGTATATCATATAAGCACAGGCTGGTGAAAACCGACTCTAAAAGTTCCTGTGGTTTTCAACTAAATAAAAGTAAAGGTTTTCCCCTTTTCCCAAACAGTCACATGGTCCAATCAGGGTGCTTTCCAGTTGCTTGGTAACATCGCTCCTCCTCCTCTCTTCAGCCAGCTGTTGGAATGTCCTTGGTTCCCAGCGGAAAGTGTTTTGTTTTGGCTATAAACCTCCAGCTATCTCTAATTCTCACTCCCTAACCCTCATCTCTGTTGTGGTAACACTGAAGCCACTGAAGTCAGGCCAACTTCAGAGGTTGACATAGGTCTTATTATGTTCAGTCAAAGCTACTCCACGGTCAAATACTACAGAAGGGCACACAGTCCTCTCTCAACACCCATATCCCTTGCTACAGGTTATCCTTAACTTACGGCCAGAATTTCCAATGCTAAACAAGGCAGTGGTTAAGTGAGTCATGCCCAATTTTATGATTTTTATCATTGTTCTTAAGTGAATGGCTGTGTTGTTAAGTGAATCCTGCAGTCATTAAGCAAATCTGGCTTCCCCTCATTGACTTTGGTGGAAACTAACAACTATTGGCTCCCAAATATTGATCATATGACCCCAGGACTCTGCAACCATCATAAATACATGCCAGTAGTCAAGTGCCTGGATTTTGATCATGTGACTGTGGGGAGGCTATGACCCTCATAAGTGCAAGGACCTCCTATAAGTCACTTTTTCAGTGCCACTGTAACTTTGAATGGTCACTAAACAAATAGAAATAGCATTTTAGACTTACATACTGCTTCACAGTGCTTTACAGCCTCTCTAAGCAGTTTAGCATACTTCCCCCAACAATCTGGGTCCTCATTTTACCCACCTTGGAAAGGATGGAAAGCTGAGTCAACCTTGAACCAGGGGTAAAATTCAGCAGGTCTGACGGGTTCTGGAGAACCAGTAGCGGAAATTTTGAGTAGTTCGGAAAACTGGCAAATACCACCTCTGGCTGACCTCAGAGTGAGCAAGGAATGGGGATTTTGCAGTATCCTTCCTCTGCCACACCCACAAAGTAACGCCCACCAATCCACACCATGCCCATCAAGCAACTCCCGCAGAACCGGTAGTAAAAAAATTTGAATTCCACCACTGCCTTGAACCCCTTTAGGATCTAACACCTGTTGTGGGCAGTTAGCCTGCAATACAGGTAGTCCTCAACTTACAACAGTTCATTTAGTGACCATTCAAAATTACAACGGCACTGAAAAAAGCGACTTATGAACCATTTTTCACCCTTATGACGATCGCAACATCCCCATGGTCACAAGGTTTACATCCAGACGCTTGGCAAATGACTCACATTTATGACGGTTGCAGTGTCATGTGATCTCCTTTTACGACCTTCTGACAAGCAAAGTCAACAGAGAAGCCGGATTCACTTAATAACCATGTGACTAGTTTAAAAACTGCAGTGACTCACTTAACAAATGAGGTGGGAAAAGTTGTAAAATGGGAGCAAAATTCAGTTAACAAGTTTCTCACTTAACAACATACATTTTGGGCTCAGTTGTGGTCATAAGTTGAGGACTGCATTGTAACCACTGTGGCACTGGGGAATTTATTTATATTTTACAAATAGTTCAAAATTGAGGAAAATGCTTGTAGGACTAGTAGCCAAACCTCTACTCACCTGAGATCCTTGATGGAAAGAGTGCCTCGGAAATCCCGAAGGATCTCTAGTAATACCCATGACCAATAGCTACGGTAGCTCAGCTTGCCAAGGTCCGAAAGGGGCTTTTCAGGGGATCCCACTGTGCTTTCAAGTTTGGAAAGCTCATAGCCTGGGAAAGAATAGATCAGAAGTTAAGGCCTTGAAAGCACCTCAGTTCAGGAACAGGCATTTCAAGGGCAAGGAAAAGCTCACACTTTTTAATAAAGTGACTTCAAAATGTAAGGGCTAAATATTTAGCGGGGGTGTTATAAAGGGGAGGGGGAGATAGGGCAGATATAGCAGAAGTTAACATGTCACCAGGGGTCCATGAAGATTCTCAGTCATCCAGGTGATGGTTGTCCCAAAGATGCTTTTTCAGGAGGCAACTGGACTCTCTTGTTCAGAAAAAACAAAACAAAACATAGGACAACCATGTCCTGGATGACTAAGAATCTCCATAGACTTTTAGCTATGTACTTTGGGATGAACACCCGTAGAATGGGGTGGGAGTATGAACGGGATTTCCAGAAAAATTGCAGGCTACAGGAACCATTTGCGCTTCAGTTTGAGATGCAGACAATACAGACTCATTCCCAATAGCCTGAGCCTGTCTTCAGCGGTGAAGGGACATAGGGCAGAAAAACATCCTGCAGCCAAAAAGGCTCCACACCCATTTGCACCACTCAGGTGACCCTGAGGACCCAGATAAACTTCCAAGTGGCCTCAAGGACTCTCTAAAAAGAATGCAGACGACCAGCTGTCTTCAAGGAGTATAAACCCTTCCATTCTCCACCATCCAGTCAGAGCTGAAGAAGCTTCTTACATGAGAAAGGAAAGATCTTCAAAGAAAAAACAAGGAAGTCCAGTTGCCTCCTGAAAAAGCATATTTGGGATTGTCACCAGGGTTTCTATCTACAAATCCAACACCAAGAAGCAGTTAAGAGACTGATAATTAATTTTGAAGTTTACTTATCATTCACGGTTAAGAAAACAAGCTTACTGAATGCAATGAGGAATTTCCCATAACCCCGTCTCTGGTAAGGGGGCAAGGTTAGGATACAAGCTACATTATTTCCATCTGGAGATTCCTTCTCCTAGAGGGGAAAAGAAATCACAGGAGTCAAATAAATGATGCTGTGGAATCTAGCATTAAGCAGAGAAATCAACATCCAGAAAAACACATTTTTTTAAAAAAACAGTCACCAATTGCATCCGTTATATCTGGCAATCCTAAAAAGAAGTTTTCTGTTATGGAGTCTACTCCACTGCAGGTTTTTTATACTATATGTTGAATTTTAGTTGCAATAAAATTTGTCCTTATGTCTGTGGTTAAAGTTTTCCAAGTATAATAAACTGCGATATTGCAGATTTCAGAGGAAACCAGAGACTCCGAGATCTCTCCCCCCTTCCCTTTCTTTCTCTCTCTCTCTCTCTCTCTGAGAGAGAGAGAGAGAGAGAGAGAGAGAGGGAGAGAAAGGGGGGAGAGAGGGAGAGAGCGAGAGGAAGGGAGAAAGGGAGAAAGAGAGGGAGAGGGAGGGAGGGAGGGGGGAGAGAGAGCGAGAGGGAGAGCGAGCGAGCAATTTCTTCTCTCCTTCCCTGTTGTCAGATGTCAAATTAATAACAACTGAACAAACATGGACACGTTTCTTAAACTGCATTTTCTACTTCTGAACTTTTCTTACTGCATACTAATTTTAAACACACAGAAATAAGTTTCTAAGTGCTCACTTGGGGGTGCACATAAAAGAAAAAAGTAACAGCATTCTTAGTTTGGAAAATTTGCTGAATTATTTGGGGCAGCCATGGTTTGGTAGAACAGAAACCCAGAATGCTTGGATGGTTGTATGCAAAATGAGACATAGATGGAGTGAATGGCCTCTCTTGTAAAAAAACAATAATAATCCTGATTTTCAAACAGCCCTAATCTTCCAGAGTTTTTCCTCCTCTCCCTCCTCAAAACCATTCCTGATATACTTTTGCCCCTCCCAATCTTCCTAGGACAAGGGCAATCTTAAACACTCAAAGAGCCATTTGGATCCGTTTCCCACAGAAAACACCGAGAGCCACAAAACCCCTCCCATGCCTGACTATTTCCTGAGCGGCCCCAAAACTAGCATATGTAGTGTGAATTAAACGTTCTGGGTTTTTTTTTGTTTTTTGTTTTTATTTGTATGCCGCCCTTCTCCGGAGACTCAGGGCGGCTTACAGTGTGTTAAGCAATAGCCTTCATACTTTTGTATATTTATACAAAGTCAGCTTATTGCCCCCACAATCTGGGTCCTCATTTTACCTACCTTAGAAAGGATGGAAGGCTGAGTCAACCTTGAGCCTGGTGAGATTTGAACTTGCAGTAATTGCAGGCAGCTGATGTTAATAACAGTGCTTTAGTCTGCTGCGCTACCAGGGCTCCTTCTTCTGAAACTTATCTTTTCTGGATTTATCCATGGTTGGCCTACCGGAGTCAAAAGCTTAATAAATCGCGTGCTGGCGGGTGTCGCACATTGGCAATTGTGACACATATTTTGAGCGACAGGGAGCTGCAGCAGAGGGATGAAAGAGCCGCATGCGGCTCCAGAGTCACGGGTTGCTGACCCCTGTCCTAAGATCATCCCTCAGCCATCACCATCACTCTTCTCAACTTTTTCCCTGTTCACATGAGCACTAAGACTGTTGAGGGCAATATGCTGACTCTGTAAACCACTTAGAGAGGGCTGTGAAGCATTGTGAAGTGGTATATAAGTCTAAGTGCTATTGCTATCTATCCCAAAGCCCTCGTATGTGGAACAACTGTGTTTTAGTCCCTGGGTCAAAAGAGCCTAAGTTTTCAGACACAGAGCATTTAAAAGTAGTGCACAGAATATTTTGCACATCCCTTGGGTTTGTCTACCCTTTTAGCTCACAAAGTTAGTTACAATTCATTCATCTCCACCCCGTGAACACCAGCAGCCAGTACCTTGGAAAAGTAGCCAACAATATGCGCTCCTTGCCTGTCCACCTCAGTAAGGATATAGAAGACAAAGGGCTCCACGTCAAAGTAGAGGGTCTTATGATCCAGGAACAGTTTGGCCAAAAGACACAAATTCTGGCAATAAATCTGGGGGGGAAATAAATCAAGAAGCAGTAAGGATACAAACAAAAAAGTGTGGAATCGAGGACCAAAGAGGAGAAAGAGAAGTGTTGGGTCTTTCCTTATCAAAATAAACAAAAAGTGTCGAGGTAAACTTTCTAAAATAAGAGTGCTTCGTTCACAACGTAACTTGTCTAAAACTAAAATCTGGTTTTTTACAGGAGTGGCCCTCAAACGTTTGGGCACCAGGGATCAATCCATGGAGAGAGGTTTTTCTGTGGCTTCACTTATTTGTGTGGCCCGGTTTCTGGCATGCCACGGCCTGGTGCCGGTCCACAGACCGGGGGATTGGGGACCCCTGTTCTAGAGTGATACCCAGCATCTCCAACTTGTTCAAAAAGCCAAGAACGCATCTAAAGAAAATAAACCTTATGTAAGGTTCCTGTTTTAGAAGCTTTTGAGCCTCAGAAATAGCTATCTGCAAACCCAAAGTTTCCTTCTTTGAACCAGAAACACACCCTACCCCACCCAGGCACCCACATTCTGTGGGGAGCCTTGTAGATCTTTTGGAAGTTAACCTTCCAAAATAATTCCAGACGACACAGGCCTGTTTCAGGACGTGTCTGTGTCCTGGAATTATTGCTTTGCCGATCCCGATTTACAATCAGTTCTGAAGTTGCTTCTTTGAAAAGAAAAATGAATTTTCTGCTTTCAGAATGATAGACTCAAGATCACGTGAAAATGGAATCAAGATCAGGTGAAGTATTAGTGCCGCTTTATAAAGCCTTAGTAAGACCACACTTGGAATACTGCAACCAATTTTGGTCACCGTACTACAAAAAAGATGTTGAGACTTTGGAAAAAGTTCAGGGAAGGGCAATTAAGATGATCAAAGGCCTGGAGACTAAACCATATGAAGAATGGCTGCAGGTTTTGAGTCTGGCTAGTCTAAAGAAAAGAAGAATTAGGGGTGACATGATAGCTGTATTACAGTACTTGAGGGGCTGCCACAAAGAAGGGGTTAAATTATTCTCCAAAGCACCAGATAGCAGGATTTTTAAAAAAATGATTGGAAACTAATCAAAGAGAGAAGCCACCTTGAATTTAGCAGAAATTGCCTAACAGTGAGAACAATTAACCTGTGGAACAGCTTGCCTTTAGAAGTTGTGGGTGCTCCATCACTGGACGTTTTTAAGAAGAGGCTAGACTTGTCTGAAATGGTATAGGTTCTCTTGCTTGAGCAGGGGGCTGGACTAGCAGACCTCCAAGGTCCCTTCCAGCTCTATTTTATTCTATTTCATATTCTACAGTGTCTTATACATTCCGAAACTTCCTGATTGGTCTTTCCAAAATCCAGTTGCAACCAAGTGTTAAACTATGATTTTATCCACTGTAAAGGTTCAATAGAAGAGCCTCTGTATTATTATGCATGCCCAAGACTGCCCTTTCCCAACCTGGGACCCTTCAGATATTATGTGTTGCCAAATTGGTATCAACTCTGAGTGCCTACATGGACCTTCTCGATTATGATTTGTCCCCAACTTCCAATGGTGCAGATATCACTACTGTAATAGAGATCTTCCATCTTCCTGCTGGTCATCCTTCTCTTGCCTTCCATCTTTCCTATCATTGGAGCCTTCTCCAGAGAGCTGAGTCTTTTACCTGTAATAGTCCTTGAGTTATGGCCATAGTGGAGCCCAAAATTTATGTCACCAAGCATTTGTTAAGTGAGTTCTACCCCATTTTATGACTTTTTTTGCCAGTCATTAAGTGAATCGTTGCACTTCTTCAGTTGGTAACATGGTTGTTAAGTGAATCTGGCTTCCCCACTAACTTTGCTTGTTGGAAGGTCGCAAAAGAAGATCCCATAACAACAGGAGATTGCAACCGTCATAAATATGAATCGGTTGACAAGCATCTGAATTTTGATCACATGGATATGCTGCAATGCTCATAAGTGTGAAAAACAGTCATAAGTCACTTTTTTCAGTGCCGTTGTAACTTTTAATGGTTACTAAATGAACTGTTGTTAAGTGGAGGACTACCTGTAATATGTCTGAAGTAGGATAATTTGAGCCTAGTCATTTGTGCCTCGACTGACAAATCTGAGCTTATTTGCTCAATGGGATCTTTGTTTTCAGATAAATCCTTTAGAAATTCTGGACAACAACTCTCAAAATGTTATTAAAATCGCATTATTCCCCGTTATTTGCCATCTTTGATACAGCTGTTTCTATATGAAAAGATTGAAGCCTTTTGGCCCATACAAGTTTATCTGCATACAGATAGTCCTCAACTTACAACAGTTCATTTAATGACCACTCGAATTTGACACTAAAAAAGGTGATATATGACCATTTTTTCCACTTAACTACAGTTGCAGCAGCCCTGGTGGTCACATGATCAAAATTCAGATGTTTTGACAACTGGTTTGTATTTATGACAGTGGCAGTGCCGGGGTCATTTTGCAGCCGCGGTCATTTTGCAGCCTTCTGAGAAGCGAAGTCAATGGGGAAACCATGTTCACTGTTAGTAACAACCATGTTACTACTTTAACCACCGCCATTGACTCACTTAACAATTGTGAGAAGGAAGGTTGTAAAAGGGGGAAAAATTCACGTAAGGTCTCATTTAGCAACGGAAATGTCGGGTTCAATTGTGGCCGCACAATTGAGAAAGAACCACCTGTATAGTTTGTCTTATTTAAAAGCAACTTGCATACGTGGGGAAGAAGTAAATTATATAGTAGTTAATGACTGTTTATGGCTATCCAGAGCGACTGGCTTTGTATCTGAAGAGCAAGATTTTCCAAACAGTGAAGATGGAAAATGCAGGTTCCCAAAATAACAAACTCACCACTTAAGACTACAAAAAAGGAGCACAGTAACAGCCAATGGAAATCCTGCAGCTGAAGTGAGCTCTTACCTTGTGATCTTTCCCATCCACCTCATATACCGAGATGTTGTTTTTGCGGTAGATTTCTTTCCCTGGGGGTTGCCGCCATTGACATTGGCCCTGGAAGAACAAGAAGAAGAAAAAAACCATCTATGGGTACCAAAACTGATGTTTTTTTTCCTGAGGAATTCCACCCAATGACTTGTTCAATGCAGCTTCTGCATTCATTTGGCTTTTGAGCAAGTTATTATTCCTCAGTTTCATTTTAGCATTGTTCGTTTAGATTTTTCCAGCTGACAACATTGGAAGTACTGAATCTAAATATAGGTAACCCTCAACTTGCAACAGTTTTGTTTAGTGACCGTTCAAAGCACTGAAAAAAAGCGACCTATGGCCATTTTTCACACTTACGACCACTGCCGCACCATGGTCATGTGATCAAAATTCAGCCTCTTGGCAACTCTTGACCTTGGCCTCTTGTATTTTTGACAGTTGTTGTGTCCTGGCATCATGTGATCACCTTTTGCGACCTTCTGATAAGCAAAGTCAAGAGGCAAGCCAGATTCACTTGGACAACCACATTATTACCGTTAACGACTGCAGTGGTTCACTTAACAACTGCAGCAAGGAAGGTCATAAAATGGAGCAAAGCTCACTTAAACAACTGTCTCACTTAGCAACAGAATTTTTTTTGTTCAACTGTGATCATAAGTCGAGGGCTACCTAAATGCAAATTCAAATATACTAATATACACTGATCCCCAAACACTGTTTTCTCTTCCTTCTGATTCTGTCTCATTCCAGTTACAGGTTCTCTGGTGCGCCATTCTCTCCCACCCCAACCTTCCCCAGCCCTCGGCCCCTGGCAACTGTCCTCCCCCTTGCGTACAAGGTGATAGCGGTAAGTCTTCTCAAACTTCATATACTTGAGGCAGTATTCGCAGATCCACAGCTTGGGCTGCTTCCCGTAGTCTTCTGGGAATGGTGAGAAATACCAAGCGTCAATCTCATAGTTCCCGATATGGATTTTGTCCACATATTTCACTTTGGTGATCTGAGAAGAGACAAAAGTAAGCAGTCTCCTACAAACACAATCAGAACAATGGTGCTTAGAATTATATACCGCTTCACGGTGCTTTACAGCCCACTCTAAGCGGTTTACAGAGTCAGTGTATTGACCCCACACTTTGGGTTCTCATTTTACAGACCTCGGAAGGATGGAAAGCTGAGTCAACCTTGAGCGGGTCAGGATCAAACTTCTGGCAGTGGGCAGAGTTAGCAATAGCAATAGCACTTAGACTTATATACCGCTTCACAGGGCTTTACAGCACTAAGCGGTTTATACAGTCAGCATATTGCCCCAACAGTTTAGGTCCTCATTTTACCGACCTCGGAAGGATGGAAAGCTGAGTCAACCTTGAGCGGGTCAGGATCAAACTTCTGGCAGTGGGCAGAGTTAGCAATAGCAATAGCACTTAGACTTATATACCGCTTCACAGGGCTTTACAGCACTAAGCGGTTTATACAGTCAGCATATTGCCCCAACAGTTTAGGTCCTCATTTTACCGACCTCGGAAGGATGGAAAGCTGAGTCAACCTTGAGCAGGTCAGGATCAAACTTCTGGCAGTGGGCAGAGTTAGCAATAGCAATAGCGCTTAGACTTATATACCGCTTCACAGGGCTTTACAGCACTAAGCGGTTTATACAGTCAGCATATTGCCCCAACAGTTTAGGTCCTCATTTTACCGACCTCGGAAGGATGGAAGGCTGAGTCAACTCTGAGCTGGTGAGAATTGAACTCCTGGAGTGAGCAATGAGTTAGCCTGCAGTACTGCATCCTAATCACTGTACCACCACGGCTCGTAATGCTCCCTTTTCCAAAACTCTTCAGGTTTCAATCCAGACACGGCTACGCCAGGTACGAATAAACACTCACCGCCTCATGTTCCTTCTCCAAAGCTGCTGTGGTAGGATCCATCTCGGCATATGTCTGTGGTGGGGATGAAAAACCGCTTTGGTGAGTAACAGCAAGCATTTCCTGGAAAAGCCACCTTCTACTGCCAGCATAAGGGTAGCAATAGCACCAAAAGTGCAATCGGGTACAGGTAGTCCTCCACTTACAACAGTTCATTTAATGACTGTTCGAAGTTACAATGGCACTGAAAAAAGTGACATGATCATTTTTCATACTTACGACCATTCCACGGTCACATGATCAAAATTCAGCCGCCTGGCAACTGGCATGTATTTATGACAGTTGCAGTGTCCTGGGATCATGTGATCCCCCTTTGAGACCTTCTGACAAGCAAAGCCAATGGGGAAGCCATGTTCACTTAACGAACATGTTATTAACTTAAGAACTGCAGTGGCTCACTTAACAACTGCGGCAGGAAAGGTCGTAAAACAGGGCAAAACTCACTTAACAATGGTCTCACTTAGTAAAAGGAATTTGGGGCTCAATTGTGGTCTTAAGTCTTTTTTCACCCCACCTCTGGAATGGATAGAGATAGTCCTCCACCTACGACCATTCAGCAACCACAGGCTCTCCACCACCTGAGGCACCCCATGCTCCACATAATGACTGCAATGGGGTGAGTTGGGATTGCCAAGGGTGCCTTTCTTAATGAGAGCAGCAATTTAGTGTTTGTAATAATGGGCTCAATTGTGATTGTGAGTTGAGGGCTGCCTGCACTGTGTAGCACAGCACAAATTCCACCTTCCCAGCCATCTCTCCCTTGTACAACACCTTTTGGACATGGTTGATTTCATCATGCTTGCGCTTCTGATTGCGCGTGATCTTGCGCTCGGGCTGCTCCGAAAGCTCATTCATGTATTGATCGGTGTTCTTCTGCACAGCATCCTTGACTGTCTTGGTGAGGGCCAGCCGGTTCTTATCCACCCACTCATCCAGACGCCGGTTGACTGTGAGAGATGGAGAAGAGTTAGGAGATCACAGAAATCTCACATTCCCCCACTCCCTTTCCAACCACTCCATAGAAAATGTTCTTTAGCTAGAAATCGAATTATGAGAACGAGAAGGTCAATCCACCCTGCCTTTCTCTACTCTGGGGTAAACAGAAGGTAGGCTGGAATCTACTGATGGACCTGTAGATCAGGGGTGTAGAACCTTGGCAACTTTAAGACCTGTGGACTTCAGTGCACAGATTCTGGGAATTTAAGTCCACAAGGCCTTTGAGGTAGGACATCCCTGATCTAGATGATCAGCAAGGATTTCTGACTGCCGGTGATTTATCAACAGCAAACAAATATCACCACCCCAAACAAAGCCTTGACTGTTGTCCAAAATTATGTACAGCAGCTTCAATTTTAGTACTAGAAAAAACTAAAATCCAGAATGGACATTAAGCAGAATCTTCATCCTGATTCCATCCATAAACCCTCCTTCAGCTTCTTCTTTGAGTTCAATATTGAACTGAAGGCATACATTTTTTTTTCTTCTGCTTCTTTTTCTTACAAACTAGGATAATTGGCACAACTTGGGTTATATCACACAGTGCTAAGGCACATTATGATGGTTCTTTATCTAACAAATTATCATTTGTGTGCAGAAAAATAACACCTTACTTAGACATCTACCCAAAGCTATATCTAAACTAAATCTGCCTATGCTCATCTGATCTCAAAATGACCTGATGAAACAATTTAATTTATGGAAGACTACAGGAAAAAAAGTAGTTATATTTAATTGGATTAATTCAGTTGGTTAGGAGTTCAAGGAATTATCATTCCAGTTTATCTGCAGAGTATGAGATTAGAGAAGACTGAACTAGATCAGATACCTCTAATTTTCTCTTCATTATTCAGATCAGAATCTCAAAACGGCACTTACATCCTACATAGTGAACATAAAATTCCTCTCTGGCTTCTTGTTCGTTGAGCCGAGACTGAATCACCTCTGCAGAATCTGAAGGGGAAGCAACCATTAATCTGGTTAAAGGACATTTCAGTCATGAAAATGAGAAATATAAGTCAGTAAAAAGACTACTCATCTTTTTTTCAAAAGGTAGTAAGCCAGCATTCTTACCATCCAAGCTTGAGGCATTAACAGGGATCGTGTGTACATGTAGTCCTGGACTCACAACAGTGACCATTCAAAGTTACATCACTTGAAAAAAGTAACTTTTTACCATTTTTCACACTTACAAATGTTGCAGCATCCCCTTGGTCACATGATCAAATTTCCAATGCTTGGCAACTGACTCATATTTATGACGGTTGCAGTATCCTGGGGCCATGTGATCACCTTTTGCGACCTTCCTGCAAGCAAAATCAATGGGGGAGCCCAATTCACTTAACAACCGTTTTAGTAACTTACTACCTATGATTCACTTAATAGCTATGACAGGAAAGGTCATAAAATGGGGCAAAACTCATTTAACAGATGTCTTGCTTAGTAACAGAAAATTTGGGCTCATTTGTGGTCATAAGTCGAAGACGACTTTTAATTAAGTTCAGGAGTATGAACAAAGAGAAGTTTTCCCTTATTTCTATAATATGTACAAGGATACTTTAGAGAAGTGCAATAGAATAATGAGAATGCAATTAGTACATGCATATTCAATTGCAATTAAATTATACATTCAGTGTATTATAGCTAGTCCTCAATTTATGACCACAATTTCTTTTGTTAAGTGAGTTTTGCCCCATTTTACCACCTTTTTTGCCACAGTTGTTAAGTGACTTACTGCAGTTGATAAGTTAGTAACACAGTTGTTAAGTGAATCTGGCTTCCTCATTGACTTTGCTTATCAGAAAGTCGCAAAATGGGATCACATGACCCCGGGACACTTCAACCATCATAAATATGAATCAGCTGCCAAGCGTCTGAATTTTGATCACATGACCATGGTGGTGTTGCAAAGGTTGTAACTGGGAAAAACGGTCGTCACTTTTTTCAGTGCCATTGTAATTTTGAATGGTCACTAAGTGAACTGTTGTAAGTCGAGGACTGCCTGTATTGTTAATCAGATGTGCTAAGGATCACAGTCTTAAATGACTACTGAGACTTGAAGCTGGAAGGACATTCAGACATCAGGCAACAGTATTAGTCTAGCGTTGGGTATCATGTAATAATTTATATGAAAATGATCCTTCCGGTGGTGGCTCTAATACCGTATTACCTGCTTCACAACCCCATATGATAAACTTCCTTCTTCTCCTTGGGAAATGAGGTACCTGAGCATTTCACAATTATATGTGGCTCACCTTAATGCTTAACACTACACAGGATGAATTTGGCTTTAGATATTTCACAGCATTTTAGGAATCTTTAAAATAATTTGAGATTCAAAGTTGTAGATCAGTAATTGTCTTTATAAATAATAATTACTGTTTGCAATCTCTGATGATACTTTTAATACCATCAAACATCATCATCTGCCTGTCCCAGGGCTTTGGGAAGGATTCACAGGTAGGCAAAAATGCCAAATTGGGTCTAAACATCTGGTTGATTGGGCAACCGATAATAACAACAACTTTAGAATTCAAACAGGTAAGCACCTGCCACATAACATTGCAGAATTAATAACTGTCAATAAGAAAAACAAAAAGTCTGGATAGTGAATGTTGCAGCATCTGGAGGCGGCAAGAATAGAAGAGAAAGAAAGAAAGAGAAAATTACACAATACAAAAAAAAACCCTGCAAATAGAGTGACTAGCATAGAAAGCAAAAATGGTATCAATAGTAATAGGCACAAGTCATAAAGGGGCCATATTTCCGCACCTCTGTAGAGGGTCTCCTGTTTGAGTAGATAGTTGGACTATAAGACCTCCAAGGTCCCTTCCAACTCTGTTATTTTGTTTACTCAAGGCAGCGCTAGCCTCCCCTCTTGTGTTTTTCTCCACATCAACCCTGCTAATTAGGTCGGGCTCAAACAGAATGACCACTTCCAAGACATCCACTAAATTTCCATGGATACTGGTAGACTTGAATCTGGTCTTCTCTGGCCGTAGTCTGATATTTGAACTACAGGTAGTTCTCGACTTATGACCAAAATTCAGCCCAAAATTTCTGTTGTTAAGTGAGACATTTGTTAAGTGAACATTTGCTCCATTTTACAACTTTTCTTGCCACGGTTGTTAAGTGAATCTCTGCAGTTGAAAAGTTAGTAACAGAGTTGTTAAGTGAATCTGGCTTCCACATTGACTGCTCATCAGAAGGTGACAAAAGGGGATCATGTGCCCTGGGGATACTGCAACCGTCATAAGTACGAGCCAGTTTGATCAGGTGACCATGGGGGATGCTGCAAAGGTTGTAACTGTGAAAAACAATGTCACTTTTTTTCAGTGTCGTTATAACTTTGAACGGTCATTAAATGAACTGTTGTATGTCGAGGACAGCCTGTACATGTAGTCCTCAACTTAAAACAGTTCAATTAGTGACTGTTCAAAGTTACAACAGCACTGAAAAAAGTGGCTTACGACCGTTTTTCACACTTACCATTGCAGCACCCTCATGGAGGTCACATGATCAAAACTTGGCCTCTTGGCAAGTGGTTGATATTTACCACGGTTGCAGTGTCCTGGGGGGGGTGTCACGTGATCAGCTTTTGCAAACTTTTTCAAATCCCATGGTCACGTGATAACTTTTGGCGACCTTCTGACAAGCAAAGTCAAGGGGGGAAACCAAATTCACTTAGCAACCCGGGTCACTAACTGAACAACTGCAGCGATTCACTTAACAACCGCGGCAAGGAAAGTCGTAAAGTGGGGCAAACTCACTTAACCAACCTCCCACTTACCTACATCAGTTTTGGGGCTCCGTTGGGGTCGTAACTCGAGGACTCCCTGTACTACAAACCCTGGGCCGCCCTGATCATCGGTGAAGGCGCACTGCGGCGAGCGTTTCGATGCTTTTCCACGTGAAATGCACGCACGCACACACACACACACACACACAAACACAAAGCGCTGAAAAACAGAAGGAAGGGAAGGCGGGGAGGGGGGCACTTACGCCACGTCCCGTCCCCTCGCCGACACAGGTAGGTCTCTCCGATCTCCACGGTGACTTCAGCCTCTCGAGAGGGCGGCGACGAGGACAGGCGGCTATGGTGGCCCAGGCCTCCCGCGCTGCCTTGCCTCGGCGCCTCCTCTTCCTCTCGCCCCCCCGGCCCCAGGCGTCGTGAGTCCGAACCGGGGGGGCTCCCCCTGGCCCCTCCGCCTTCGTCCGCAGCGGAGGCCGGGTCGCCTCCTCCGGGCCCGGCCGCCGCTGCCATGACAACCGCCACCGCGACAACAACTCAGGCGCGGGAAAGACGCCCCGGTCGCATCTAACGGCTCTCCCAACCCCCACACTTTACAGGCCCAAACCGGAAGTGATTTCCCTGGGTCATCATAGAGATAAAATTTCCCGGCGGGGGCGCATACGTGTGACGCAAACCCGCCCTGGTCACGTGACGCCACTCCTTCACCTTGCGCTGTGCGCTGTGCTACTGGGAAATCGAGTTTCCTGACTATCTATATCAGTGTTTCTCAACCTTGGCCACCTGAAGATGCGTGGACTTCAACACCCAGAATTCCCCAGCCAGCTGGCTGGGGAATTCTGGGAGTTGAAGTCCACGCATCTTCAGGTGGCCAAGGTTGAGAAACACTGGTCTATATCTATATGGAAGTCATTCAAGTCATGGTTGTCTCAAAGGTGCTTTTTTCCCCCCCACAAAAGGCAACTGGACTTTTTTTTTTTTTTTGGCCAAAATCGAGTTGCCTTCTGGGAAAAGAAAAAAAAAGCACCTATAGGATGAGTTCCCTGACATTTGATTCACTGTGATATTAAGCCGAACCCTGTGCTTTCTTTTCCAGGGATACAGCGCCACACACCTGAAGGTCCTTCAGATATTAATGTACAATTCCCAGAAATTCCAGCCACTGTAGCCAATGAGAAGGAATGCTGGGAGTTGTAGTTCAGGAACACCTGGAGCACTGTAGTTCAGAAACATCGCTAGTATGGTGGAGGTTGTGCTTTCCAGCTGTTACCCGAATCCAATGGGATGTTCTTTTGTTCTCCATAGGGACTATTTTTTGTTAAAATTGCTCGATAAAAAGTAAAGCGAATACAATTAATTTTACCCTGCATCATTATAGTTATTAGTTGTCATTATTATTATGCATCATATCTAGTCTAGTGAAAAGAAGGATTAGAGGCGACATGATAGCAGTGTTCCAATATTTGAGGGGCTGCCACAAAGAAGAGGGGGTCAACTTATTTTCCAAAACACCAGAAGGCAAGACAATGGATGGAAACAAATCAAGGAGATAAGCAACCCAGAACTAAGGAGAAATTTCCTAACAGTGAGAACAATTAATCAGTGGAAAGACTTGCCTTCAGAAGTTGTAACTGCTCTACCACTGTTAAGAAGAGACTGGACAGCCACTTGTCTGAAATGTTATAGGGCAGTGATGGCTAACCTTTTTGCCGTCGCGTGCCAAAAGCAGGGGGAGCGTGGGGGGTTTCTCTCGTGCATGCCCTCACCCATAATTCAATGCGTCCCGCTCCCACCCATGCATGTGCATGCGACCCCCTCTGCTCTTGGCACGCGATGGCACGATGCCAAAATGGGTCAGATAGGCCCATTTTTTGCCCTCCCCAGGCTCCTAGAAAGCCTGGGGAGAGTGAAAATGGCCTTCCCCACCCCCCTGGAGGCCAGAAACGGCCCATTTCCCAACTTCCGGTGAGCCCGAAAATCAGATGGCTGGTGTATGCATACACGCTGGAGCTGAGCTAGGACAATGCTCGCGTGCCCACAGATATGACTCCGTGTGCCACCTGTGGCACGCGTGCCATAGGTTTGCCATCACGGGTATAGTCTCCTGCTTGAGCAGCGGGTTGGAATAGAAGACCTCCAAGGTCTGTTATTCTGTTATACTGCAAGTATTTCAGTTAATTAAACTGAAGTGACTGAATGATCAAAATACATCACATACCAAGATATACAAGATCAGACAAAGCTTGATTAGAAGGAGATAAAACTCATGATATCTCGTGTAGAGTTCATGTAGGATCCTCCGAGTATGAATATTTGGAGTTCCAAAGGGACTTATTTTTTTTAAAAAAAAATTGTCATGCTTCTTGTTAGAATTTCTGCTATAGGGCTTTTTAAGAAAGGTGATGTAGGTAAGTTATATAAATAATACTATATCAGTGATGCTACTGAATGCTAATAGCAATAGCATTTAGGCTTCACAGCCCTTGCTAAACTGTTTACAGAGTCAGCATATTGCCCCCAACAATCTGGGTCCTCATTTTACCAACCTTGGAAGAATGCACTTGATTATCTGATAAACTTTTTCACTGAAACTTTTTTTTTTTATAAACTTTGATGAAAAGAAGAATATTTTGTTTTTACTTTTATAAACCTGATGCAGTGCAGACAAAGCTTGAGGCTGTATGAAATTACATTTTTAATGAGTTATTATTGAGAAACACTGATGAAAGCATATGATTACAATTAATCTGAAACACCATCAGTACAAAATTAATAAAATGCACTAGGGCAAATATTCTATACACAGCCTTTTACTCAATTGTTATTCAAGAGTATCACTAAGGAACTTACTTAACGTACGAAGGACAGGAACGTTTCTATTGCTCTCTATGAAAAGAGCCAGCATAAATGAAAACATGCCTTTTGTTTTTACATTTTTAAATAATTTCAGACTATTTTTTTGATGCTCTGCTTTGTGAGTTTCAAGTTAAGTGCTATCACGGCAAGTAAAGCAATGTTTTAATTTTAACATTGCTCCTCAAATTTGTTGTGGAATTGTTTTATCTTATATAACGCCCCCATTTTTTTGGCATCCTATTTCCCCATGAGTGCCAATTTGATGCAGTAGTGAAAGTATCAGGTGAGACTGAGTTCTAGTTTCATGGCTCCCGCCTTAGGCACAAAGCCAGCTGGGTGATCTTGGGCCAGTCACCTTTTCTCAACTCTAGGAAGGAGGCAATGGCAAATCACTTCTGAAATACCATTGCAAAGAAAACTGTCACACTTGACCAGTCTCCAAGAATCGGACACAACTGAAAGAAAGGGGGAAGGAGTATTTCCCTAAATGTACAGTTATGGAATAACTGGATTACATCAATTTATTGTTTTGACCCTGTTGGCAATAACATTTTCTTAAAAATTGAGGATGGATTGACAGAAAAATTGGACAAATGACTTCTAAGAATTGTGCAAGATGTGATGTGAATAATTCATGAATCAGTAGGATGCAGTAGAAATTAGTTAAGGCTTTGAAATCAGTCAAATGTATCTAGTGTCCTCTACTTACAACAATTCATATAGTGACTAAATGAACAACACTGAAATCTTTTTTCACAGGGGAATGTTGCAGCATTCCCATGGTCATATGATAACTTTTTGCAATCGTCTGACAAGCAAAGTCAACGGGGAAGCCAGATTCATTTAACAACCATGTTACTAATTTAACAAGTGCAGTGATTCACCTAACTATGGCAAGAAAGGTCATGAAATGGGGCAAAACTCACTTAACTATCTTGCTTAGCAATGGAAATTTGAGGGGGGGGTCAGTTGTGGTTGTAAGTCGAGGAGTGTGTTTCCTTGTCACCATGACTGTAGTGTGAGAAAGTGAGCCGATAAATGTATAGTTACTCCAGTACAGATCCATTATGTAACTGATACAAGATTTTTGTGTGCATCCCCTTAGTTATCTGAAAGAGAAATTCAATAGGCTTGCACATTATGTCCATGACTAAATTATTTTACCAGCTGATTGGAAAGTCATTATTTTTAGCGAAGTGATTCTTTGCAATGTCTGAGTGAGAAATTGAGACGTAACACAGCACTGGGACAGCAGGTAGAAATGATTATAGGGCCTTTTTGTGCACTGAAGCACAGCTATTTAGGCTAACAAAATTCCTGGGGACAGAAATGGGTGCAACACCGAACATGCCAGGGTGTTCTACAATTACAGGTAGTCCTCAATTTACAATAATTGAGCCCCAAATTTCTGTTGCTAAGTGAGATATTTGTTAAGTGTGTTTTGTCTCATTTTATGACCTTTCTTGACACAGATGTTAAGTGAATCACTGCAGTTGATAAGTTAGTAACCCGGTTGTTAAGTGAATCTGGTTTCCCTATTGACTTTGCTTGTCAGAAGGTCACAAAAGGTGATTATGTGATCTTGGGACATAGCAGCAGTCATAAGTATGAACCAGTAGCCAAACATCTGAATCTTGATCAGGTGATCATGGGATGCTGCAAAGGTCGTAACTGTGAAAGACAGACATAAATCACTTTTTTCAGTGTAGTTGTAACTTTGTCCGGTCACTAAATGAACAGTTATAAGTCAAGGATTACCTATATTGTCCTGTTTCTAGGAATTTCAAGGCTTTTGTTCTTTTATTATAGATAATTCTCGACTTACAACTCTTAAGTCCTGCCGGTTGTTAAAACAGGTCACAAGACTGATCCCAATTTTGCAACCTTTTGTGTGATGGTCGTTAAGCGGATATGGCGATTGTAAAGCAAGTCATTTGTTGAGAAGTGAATCCATTACTCACAACGGGAGTATTTTTGCTGAAACCTGGAAATAAATGCCAGTTTCTAGCAAAAAAACCAACAACCTTATAATGTGACCGCGGGACAGTGCAAATAGCTGTTAAATGTGGACCAGTTGCTGAGCAACCCAAATGCGATCATGTGACCGCAATGAGAACTTCAGATCTGGGTTATAAGCACCCCTGGGCAGGCCCTTTATCGTTAAGCCACCCATCATAAATTGAGGACTACCTACCTTCTTTCTGACCTAAGTGGGAATCCGTGAAACTCAACAGTTCACACTACCTTGTAAATATCCCTCCAGCTGGTTTTGTTTCGAAAAGGAGAGTGACTTCACCATTGTATGATTCCCCTGCCCAAACACGCAACTGTCATAATGAAGCAATAAAGTTGAAACCTGGTCTATTCCAATGTTGTCACATAATACTAGGACCAGATCACACCCTATTTTCAAACACGTTACCTGATATGGGGAAGTTCTGTCTCAGTGATTGAAACACTAGTTTCTGTGGAAATGACTAAGTTACAGGTACGTGTGTCAGGTAGACTTCTTAATTATTTAACTGTAGAATAGCATTCAATTTCATTTTGTTTTCATCCTGGCTCTTACGAATGAAGTTCTGAAGCTAATCCAAGAACGTTGACTAAAAAAAAAAAAAAACACCCAAATTTTGTCAACGATCTGATGACTGACTTAGTTAATGAGAAGCTCATATGTGACTTTTGGAGGTCACTACTTCGTCTATTGCTCACCTCTTGAGATGAGTCCATGAGATGTCATTGACTCACCACTAATGACGGTTCTTCCTGCCCATGGTTTTTGTAGTATAGTGGGTACACAGAGCTTGGAATGGATCCAGCACAAATCATCAGCAGAAAAAGTGAGCAATCCTATAGAGTTCTGAACAGTTACACCTCTAAAAAGATGGGCCTGTTCCATAACGATAAAAGGGCATTTAGAAGTTTTTACAATTATTCTAAAATCCAGTCAATAGTCAAAATGTCTCAGTTCTCAGACAGAATTTTACTCTCTTGACTGCGAAAGTAATACCTTTGGATAAGAACAGGTAGAAGCATCGGTACGGAGTTTTAAATCAGTTCGTAGTTTCCTTGTAGTTATCATAAACATATTATCTGTATAATGTCAACATTAATGAAACTTCTTGAATGGGTTAATGAACGTTTTCTAGATAATACTGTAATTAGCTCAATGAAAAAACTTCAAAGTATAATTTTACGTTTACTTCAGATTACCAAAAAAACCCAAAAACCCAGTGGCCCAGAAAATAAATCCTGCTATGCTTTCCCTGGCTACAGAGCATAAACAAAAAACAAGATCCTTAGAAAATCCTTTTGCTTTTCCGCAGAGCAGATGGAAAATTAAAACTCTACATCATGAGCTGCATGGTAGCAAAAAAAAACAAAGTTAAGCAAAGTAATTAGTTTTGAGTTTCATAGAATAAGCTTGATCCATTTTGCATCCCTAAGGTGTTTTTTTCAGGAGGCAACTGGAATTTGTTTTTTTCCCCTCTCTTTTGAAGAAGTTTTGCTTCTCACCCAAGAAGCTTCTTCAGCTCTGACAGGATAGTGGGGAATGGAAGGATTTATATTCCTTGCAGACAGCTGGTCATTTGCATCCTTTTAAAGGGTCGTTAAAGCATTCCCACAGGATTCCGAATTGTATAGCTAAAAGAGGATGATACCCAATTTGGGATGAACACACTTTGAATCATGCCGGAGTAGGAATGAATTTACAGAGAAAAAAATTGCAGATTACAGGAGCACCCGTCAGGTGACCTTAAGGACACAGATAAATGTCCAAGTGCTTTAACGACCCTCTAATACACGGGTGTCAAATTTGTGGCATTATGTTTCCATCACACGACATATCGTGACATTTTTTTCCCTTTGCGGAGCTGGGGTGGGTATGGCCTGTGTGTGATGCAACCGGCCCACAGGCCCAGGTGTGAAATGCTGCCGGTTTGGCCAAACCCGTAGTAAAAAATGCGACTGGTTTGCCAAACTGGTAATAAAAAAATGTAAAGAAGTTCCCACGATCAGCTGAGCAATGTGGGATCATGGGAACTTTTTTTTTTTTTTTTTACTTTTTAAGCATTTTTTATTACAGGTTCTCTGGAACCAGTAGTTAAAAAATAAAAAAAAAGTTCCGACAATTGCGTGTTGCAAGCATTTTTTTATTACGGGTTCGGGTGAATAGGTAGTAAAAAAAATGCTTTAAAAAGTAATAAAAAGGCTTGTACGATCGCATGGCACAGCTGTGATCGAGCCTTTTTTTTACTTTTTTAAAGCATTTTTTTTTTACTACCTATTTGCCTGAACCAGTAGTAAAAAACGCTTTAAAAAGTTTTTTAAAAGGTTCCCAAGATCGCGCACGACAGCTGATTCCCCCCCCCCGCTTTTCTACTTACCTTCCCATGCCTCCTTTTGGTGTGTGGTGCGCAAGCGCACGCAGTGCGTGCTTGGTGCACAGCACGCATGCACGGCCAGCGAACCAGTAGCAAACCGGTTCATATTTCACCACTGCACAGGCCGCCAGTTTAACACTCCTGCTTTAAAAGGATGCAAATAGCCAGCTGTCTGCAAAGAATATAAATCCTTCCATTCTCCACTATCAGGTCAGAATTAAAGAAGCTTCTTGGATAAGAAGCTAAACACCTTCAAAGAAAAAACAAGAAAGTCCAGTTGCCTCCTGAAAAAAGCACCTTTGGGACAACCATGACCCAGATGACTGAGAATCTCTACAGATGTTGTGTTGGTTAATATACAGATAGTCCTTGACTTAAAACCACAATTGGGACTGGAACTTCTATTTTTAACCGATGCGGTTGTTAAATGAATTTGTTGTGGCCCGTAAGCGGCCTGTGCAGCTAGTAGCTGATTCCGACAGCGAGGAGGCTGGTGTGGTGCTGCGCCAGCAGCCTGTGCAGCTGGCATTCGAGTCAGACAATGAGGAGGCTGGAGAAGATGTAGTGCCAGAGGCAGGGATTCAGCCAGGGCCTTCAGAACCTCCAGAAACTTCCGTAAGTGAAGAAGAAGAAGAGGAGGAGCCTCTTCTCGATGCACGGGCGCACAGAGCTGCCAAAAGGCAGGAGTGGCTCTTCAGGAGGAGGTCTCCTCGAGAGTAAGGCTTGGGGCTAATTGGCCACTCCCTTAGCCTATTTAAGGAAGGACGACGACTGAAGCAATTTGCAGGGAACAATTTCATTCACTCTTCTTCGCGTCTGGATCTTAGTTCTTTTATCAGTTTCTTGCAAATTGCTTCTGGGCTTTCTGCCAACCATAGTAAGATTACGATTATTTATTCTTTGGATTCTTGTAGGCTGTTAAGAAAGTTAATTAACAGCCTTTGTTTGAAAAAGACTGATTTAATTTAGTAAACTAAGGTTTGTACAGACTTGGTGTGTGCTGCGTTCTTTGGGGTCCGTAGCTGGGGCAGAACAGAATTATGTGGCCACACCCTGATTTAAAACATTTTTTACCAGCGTCGTTATGCAAGGCATGCAGTCATTAGGCAAATCTGGCTTTCCTCCATTGATTTTACTTGTCAGAAGCCAGCCGGGAAGGTTGCAAAATGGCAATCACGTAACTCCGGGAACACAGCAACCATCTTAAATGCTGGTTGCCAAGATCCTGAGTTGTAATCACATCACTGAATAAAAGATGACTAATGATCAATTAGTCACCTTTTATTCAGCACCATCGTAACTTTGAGGACTACCTGGAGCAAGATGTCAAGTTGCTAGCTCTTAACCCTATTGTAAACTAGCTTTAATGGGAGCCCTCTGAAGCAGCATGGCCTCTGTCATAGGGACATGCAGGTAGTCCTCACTTACAACAGTTCATTTAGTGACAGTTCAAAGTTACAACAGCATTGAAAGAAACTTATGACCGTTTTTCACACTTACGACCACTGTAGCATCCATTTGGTCATGTGATCAAAATTGAGATGCTTGGCAACTGACTCATGAGGGTCGCAGCCTTCTGACAAGCAAAATCAGGGGAAGCCAGATTCACTTAATAACCAGCTTTCTAACTTATCAACTTCAGTGATTCACTTAACAGCTGTGGCAAAAAATGCTGTAAAATGAGAAAAAACTCACTTAACAAATGTATCACAACCACAGAAATTTGGGGTTCGCTTGTGGTCATAAGTTGAGGACTACCTATACTGCATAGATAACAAAAAACAAAACAAAACTATAATTTGGGGAAGTAGCTTCTTTAAATGAGGATAAAGGCAGCATCATGAAGTATCCCACCCCATTGTGACATTCACTAAGGTAGAAATATGGGTAGTTTCGACTTACAGCCATGTGCCTAAGTGACCGTTTGAAGTTACGACGATATGAAAAAAGTGACTTGTGACCGTTTCTCACAATTACGACCGTTGTAGCATCCCCATGGCCACGTGATCAAAATTCAGAAGCTTGGCAACTTGGCATGTATTTAGGACAATTGTAGTGTCCCAGGATCACTTGATCCCTTTTTGCGAGCTTCTGACATGCAAAATCAATGGGGAAGCCAGATTCAGTTAATAACTGTGTTACTAACTTAACAACTGCATTGATTCCCTTAACAACTGTGGCAAGAAAGATCACTAAATGGGGCAAAATTCATTTAAAAATTGTCTTGCGTAGCAACAGAAGTTTTGGGTTCAATTGTGGTTTTGCGTCAAGGACTATCTCTGTAAATTGGAGCACCTCAAAAACTGCTTGAATCGTTGAACAAAAGATGCTATTCTAGGAATCAACCATATTTCGCAACGATTCTGCCTCTGACTGGGACTAGCCCTTTGGGACTTAAAAGGCCAGCCACTGGGCACTGGGATTACACTTTAGGAGAGTAGCATATTAACACTGGTCCCCAAGTTAAGGACAGAAACCTGCTCTTCCCCTGGGTGGACGTGGGCCAGGTGACGGGGAAACTGCTGCTTGTATCGGAAAGTTTTCCCACAGGCCGAGCAGGCGTAGGGCTTCTCTCCCGTGTGGATTCTCTGGTGTTTGACCAGTTTGGAGTTGACATAGAAGCCTCGGCCACACTGGGGACACTTGTAGGGTTTTTCTCCGGTGTGGATCCTCTGGTGCTCGATCAGAGACGAGCTTTGGGAGAAGCACTTCCCGCACTCCTCGCACCGGTAGGGCCGTTCTCCAGTGTGGACGCGGTTGTGAGAGACGAGGTGGGTCTTCTTCTTGAAGCGCTTCCCGCAGAGGGGGCAGGGGAAGGGCTTCTCCCCCGAGTGGGTGCGCTCGTGCTTCAGCAAGTTGGAGCTGAGCGAGAAGCGCTTCCCGCAGAGGGCACAGCTGTACGGTTTCTCGCCTGAGTGGGTGCGCAAGTGCTTCACCAGGTTGGAGGTGCGGCTGAAGGCCTTTCCGCACTCCCGGCAGGGGAACGGGGTCTCTCCCGTGTGGGTGCGCTGGTGCTCGGTCAGAGCGGAGCTGCGGCTGAAGCCCCGTCCGCATTCAGGGCAGGCGAAGGGCTTCTCGCCTGTGTGGATCCTCTGATGGCCCATCAGGGTGGAGCTTTGGGAGAATCGTTTTCCGCACACATTGCACACAAAGGGCCGCTCCCCTGTGTGGATCCTCTGGTGCTCGATGAGCACGGAGCTCTGCGAGAAACACTTTCCACACTCCGTGCAATGGAAGGGCTTGTTCACCACCTTCTGGGGTGCGGAGGACGGAAGAGGAGGTGGCGGTTCCAGGATCCCCAGGAGGTTAATGAAACCTGGAGGATCTTGGGAAACCTCTTTCATCCGGCGTCTTCTCACCTGGCTTCTCCACCTCTGGTCTTCTACCTTGGATTGGTTTTGGCAGTCGTCAGCTGTTGAATAGCTATCGGGGACATCAAGCTCTGCCTGCTCTTTCCCACCTGCATTAATGACACCGCTTGGTCTTCCTTCTCTCTCTATACTCTCCAACATTAAGGCTCTCTGCTCTAGGCTCAGAGTGGCTTCCGGGTCGTGCTCCTCTAGCCATCCTTCTAGTGCTCCCTTCTTGAGATCTTCCATCTCAAGAAGACTTCCAACACCTGCAGAGAGTAGAAAAAAAAAAAAAAGAGTACAGGTAGTTCTCAACTTGCAACATTCATTTAGTGACCGTTTGAAGTTACAATGGCACTGAACAAGGTGACTTGTAACAAGGTGATCATTGCAGCATCCCCATGGTCATGTGATCAAAATTCGGACACTGGGCAACTGGCATATACAGGTAGCCCTCAACTTATGACCACAATTGAGCCCAAAAATTTATGTTGCAAAATGAGAAATTTGTTAAGTGGATTTTGCCCCATTTTACGACTTTCCTTACCTAACATTTGTTAAGTGAATCATTGGAGTTGTTAAATTAGTACCGGTAATATGGTTAAGTGGAATCTGCTTTTCCCATTGACTTTCCTTGTGAGGAGGTCGCAAAGGAGGATCACATGACCCCGGGACACTGCAACCATCATAAATGCAAGTCAGTTGTCAAGCATCCGAATGTAAATCACGTAACTGTAGGGATGCTGCCATGGTTTAAGTGTGAAAAATGGTCATCAGTCACTTTCTTCAGTGCCGTTGTAACTTTGAACGGTCACTAAACAAACTATTGTAAGTCAAGGACTACCTGCATTTATGTCAGTTAAACTGTCCTGGGGTCACATGATCCCATTTTAACCCGCCCAGCCAGCTTCTGTCAAGCAAAGTCAATGGGGGAAGACAGATTGGCTTAGTGACTGCATAATTCACTTAACAACTGCAGTCATTCTTTTAACAACTGTGACAAAAACGGCAGTGGTGAAATCTAAAATTTGTTACTACCGGTTCTGTGGGCGTGGCTTGGGGGGGTAATGTGACTGTGTGGGCATGGCCAATTTTTTTTTCTTTTAAAACCATTTTTTCTATGACTTTTTTGGCAAAAAGTTGTAAAAAAATGCTTTTAAAAGGCTATGACGATCCCAGCTGAGTTGCCTGATCGGCAGAGGCTTTTTTTCTTTTAAATGCCTTTGACGATCCAAGCTGAATTGCCTGATTGGCAGAGGCTTTTTTAAAAAACCTCTGCCGATCAGGCAACTCAGCTTGGATCGTCAGAGGCATTTAAAAGAAAAAAGGGTTTTTTTCTTTTAAAAGCCTTTGACGATCCCAGCTGAACCACACAAGGCTTTTTTTTTTTTTTTTTTAGTTTTAAAAGCATTTTTTTGGCTGAAGTGGTTGTAGAAAAAATGCTTTTAAAAGTAAAAAAAAAAAAAAGCCTCTGATGATTGTGCGGCTCAGCTGGGCATGGGAGGTGGGCAGTGATTTTTCTCCGAACCACCCGCCTCCATCGCTACCAGATTGAGTGATCCGATCCAAACCGGGAGCATTTCATCCCTGAAAAACAGTCATAAAATGGGACAGAAAACTCACTTAACAACTGCCTTGCTGTCGTAAATCGAGGATTACCTGTACACAGATATCACTTTATCCTAACTGGAGCCAGTTTTTGCATGGAAAATAATCTTGTATCCAAAACAGGTCTCTGTGATGCACTTGCTCCCTTGACACCCAGGGAGCTTTCCATTCAAACCTTCCACTCCAGTATTCAGTGGCCAAAATCGCATAGTTTTCCTAAACTATGAGGATAGAGCCGAGGACTTTGTACAGTATCTGTATGATAAAATCGCTCAGATTAGGGAACATCTGGACTCTGACGAGGTAGATTCAGGGGGGAGGATGGAGGCAGGTCTTGAGAATATTATCTGGGAAAAGTTTGATTCTGTGACTCCCAAAGACGTGGACGGATACTGAGTAGACTGAATGTTGCCACATGTTTATTGGACCCGTGTCCCTCCTGGTTGGTGCTGGCCTCTCGGGAGGTTACACAAGGCTGGCTCCAGGGGATTATAAATGCCTCTCTGAGTGAGGGTGTCTTTCCCGCCGCCTTGAAAGAGGCGGTGGTGAGACCTCTCCTCAAGAAGCCTTCCCTGGACCCATCAGTATTGGCTAATTATCGTCCAGTCTCCAACCTTCACTTTGTTGCGAAGGTTGTTGAGAGTGTGGTAGCACGACAGCTCCCTCAGTACCTGGATGAATCGGCTTATCTGGATCCGTTCCAGTCGGGCTTCAGGCCTGGGTACAGCACGGAAACGGCATTGGTCGCATTGGTTGATGATCTCTGGAGGGCTCGGGACAGGGGTTGCTCCTCTGTCCTGGTCCTATTAGACCTCTCAGCGGCTTTTGATACCATCATGCTCCACCGGCTGGAAGAGTTAGGGGTGGGAGGCACCATGCTGCGGTGGTTCTCCTCCTTCCTCTCCGACTGGTCACAGTCAGTGTTGGCAGGGGGGCAGAGGTCGACCCCGAGGGCCCTTGTATATGGGGTGCCACAAGGGTCGGTCCTCTCGCCCCTTCTGTTCAACATTTATGTGAAGCCGCTGGGTGAGATCATCCGTGGTTTTGGGGTGAAGTACCACCAGTACACTGATGACACCCAGCTGTACATCTCCACCCCGAACCACTCCAATGATGCCCTTGAAGTGATGTCCCGGTGCCTGGAGGCTGTACGGATCTGGATGGGGAGGAACAGACTCAGGCTCAACCCATCCAAACCGAGTGGCTGTGGTTTCTGACATCCCGATATAATCAGTTGGTGCAATCACTGACTATTGGGGGCGAGTTGTTGGCCCCCACGGAGAGGGCTCGCAACCTGGGGGTCCTCCTGGACTCACAGCTGTCTTTAGAAGAGCACCTGATGGCTGTGGCCGGGAGGGCATTTTATCAGGTTCGCCTGATTCGCCAGTTGCGTCCCTTTCTGGATCGGGACTCGTTAAATACGGTCACTCATGCCGTCACTTCCTGCCTGGACTACTGCAATGCTCTCTACATGGGGGTCCCCTTGAGGAGCACCCGGAGGCTCCAGCTGGTCCAGAATGCGGCTGCGCGGGTGGTTATGGGAGCGATGTGGCGCTCCCATGTGACCCCCCTCCTGCACGAGCTGCACTGGCTCCCGGTGGTCTTCCAGATCGCTTCAAGGTTTTGGTTACCACCTTTAGAGCGCTCCATGGCTTAGGACTGGGGTATCTACGAGACCGCCATCTGCCACCAGTAGCCTCTCATCGACCAGTACGCTCCCATAGAGAGGGGCTCCTCAGGGTGCCGTCGGCCAAACAGTGTCGACTGGTGGCCCCCAGGGGGAGAGCCTTCTCTGTGGGGGCACTCCGTGGAACGAGCTCCCCACGGAGATACGGAGGATCCCGGATCTGCGCACTTTCCGCCGTGCCATCAAAACATTTCTATTCCAGGAGACCAGCCTGGCCTAACCTCTCTTTTAAATTGTTTTTAAAATTTTTTTTAAAAAAATTTAAATTTTAAATTTCTCTTATGAATTTGGGGTGTTTTAAATTTCGTTTTCCGGGCCAATTATTTAATTGTATTTTAATGGTTTTTTAACATTTGTATTATATGTATTTTATTTGGCTGTTCACCGCCCTGAATCCTTCGGGAGTAGGGCGGTATACAAATTCAATTAATAATAATAATAATAATAATAATAATAATAATAATAATAATAATAATAAAAATATGGGGCATATTTGGGAGGAGGTCATCCTGATGCCTCTCTTTTTAAGGGGCAAGGAATTGTAGAAGAACCTTCTCAAAGTGGATGTCTCAAGATACAATGTGCTGCATTTTCCAAACACCAGCCTGTATGGCTAGTGGCTCAGGTGACTGGGGATTATGGATGTTGTAGCTCCCATAACCTTGTAGAGTCCTTGGTGCTCTTTGAGCTTGGTGGCTTTCTTGCAGACAATTCACTACCAATTTCATTACAATCAAGGAAATTTAATTTCATTATCAGTGCCCTGATAGCAGTGTTCCAATATCTGAGGGGCTGCCACAAAGAAGAAGGGATCAATTCTCCAAAGCACCAGAGGGAAGGACAAGAAGCAATGGATGGAAACTAAGCAAGAAGAAAACCAACTTAGAACTAAGGAGAAGTTTCCTGACAGTTAGAACAATTAATCAGTGGAATGACTTGCCTCCAGAAGTTGTGGGTGCTCCCGACACTGGAGGCTTTTAAGCAGAGATTGGACAACCATTTGTCTGAAATGGTACAAGATTTCCTGCTTGACCATGGGGCTGGACTAGAAGACCTCCAAGGTCCCTTCCAACTGTTATTCTGCATTTATGATGTTATCTAATTAGGTAATGAAATGTCTGCACAAAAACAGCAAGCTCAGAGAGCACGAAGGACCCTACAGTTCAATCCTGAGCTACAAATATTATCTTCTATCGCTCCCATAATCTTTCTACAAATCTACATATTGTTGTAGAAAGAACAAGGCTGCAGACTGTCAGATAGGGAATCTATCTGTTCATTGGGAACATAAATCCAAATAACAGAAAACAGAATTACGGAAGGTGCATCTCAACACGGCAGATTCTTCTGCAGCAGGGATGTCAAACTTACGGTGCTTAGATATGGGCCATGGGGCCACCCTGAAAACAGTGAAGGACTTGCCCGCGGTGCCTCTGCCAATGAAAACGGAATTCAGGAGGGCCACCACAGAGGTTTGCAGGAGGACGTCACAGCCGAAAACAGAACTTAGAAGCCAGTTTTTGCTGGCAGAGAGCTTGAGCCACCACAGGCACTCCCGACACAAGTGACTTTGAGTTGGTCCCCACATGCCACCCACCCCCCAAAGTCAAACACAACCCTGATGTGGCCCTCAATGAAATTGAGTTTGACACCCCTGTTCTACAGTAACCAGAAGGCAGGCAGTGTGTGGCATTGTTTCATCGCACACCTTAGATTAGCCAGTCTAATTTTCTGGATATGCACAACAGAGTGAACTGCGGTACTGTATGCCAAGCTGACATGTCATACAACAGGTTGTGGCTCTGTGCATCATTCTGTCGTGATCTATGACATTCAACTCATCTGTGACTGAAGGCAGCTGCCAACTGGCCTTAAGATGTCGATTGGGGCATTTGAAAGCGAATGCAAGAGGAGCACTCAGCCTGCAGAATTTAATTTATAGGGCTTGGGGGGGGGAGCCTTTAATATAGCAATTAAACAAGCAGATGGTAAGAACCATTCCCAATCTTGAATTTTTTTAGCAAAGTGCAACAAACAGGTTTCGAAAGAGGAAACAGAAAAAATTGCAAATTTTGAAGAGCTGCATCTTTGCAATTCCTGACATGCTGGAGTTTTGGGCAACTAAACAATCTACTAAATGTTTTCCTGTATTTAGCTTTCCTAACCAGTCAATTGCTCTTCCATTGTGGTACAGACAGTCGAAAGGAAGAATTCTAACCCTACACTGGGAGTATAAATTAATTATATATATGTTTGTTTTTGCAGATTTTCATGGATAGAGGTATGCAAGTTTTGGTGTATTTGGGTCTTTTCCCATGTAAAATTGAGAGTATCTTGGCAACGTTTCGACGAGGTCTCACTCGTCATCTTCAGGCTGGTGCCTTCGGCTTCATGCCTGTGCGAGCAAAGCGTGATCGGAGCTGCTGTCTCTCTATAAATACTGGTGGGGAAGTGTGGGGTGCTGGCTTAATTGCTGTGAGTGGGTTGGTTGCCTGTGTTGTTACATCTTGATTAGTTGATGGAGTTGGAATTAGAGATGGACTAATCTGCAAACATCAACTCCATCAACTAATCAAGATATAACAACACAGGCAACCAACCCGCTCACAGCAACAAAGCCAACACCCCACAACTCCTCACCAGTATTTATAGAGAGACGGCAGCTCCGATCACGCTTTGCTCGCACAGGCACGAAGCCGAAGGCACCAGCCTGAAGATGACGAGTGGGACCTTGTCGAAACGTCACCAAGATACTCTCAATCTTACATGGGAAAAGACCCAAATACACCAAAACTTGCATAATTAATCTGCTGCCTGTCATATTTGTTGAAAACACTCATTTTAAAATATCCCTTCCATCTCCGCTGTTTCATTTCCTCATATCTCATCACCCCCCCAATGCCTTGCTATCAATTATAGAGCTTAAAACCTATTTCTCATAAATAATACAGAGACACATATTATTCTGATTTCCACTTTCCTAGCTTTTTCAAGACTGCATCAAGTTTTCAAGCTGCATATAACCAGCCCGAAGAAGAGTTCCAAATAACATATATTTATATTTATATTTATATATCTTGCATAATTGGGATACTAATAAATTGCACCAGCTTGCTCGGTGGTTTTGCCTTGCATGGACAAGAAAGGAGCTCTTAAAAGCGTTATGATCTGGTCTAAAAGAAATCAGCAGCTTCTGGCGGTTTTTCTCCGCTCCGCTTCCAATGGCTTCAGGCTCCTTAGATGAGATCTTTATTCTTACCTTTGTCTCTGGATTCCTCCCTTTCCTCCGACCCTCCTAAAGGCTCCCCTTCCATCCCAAGACCGCCCTCGTATCCTAGAAAACGGATTCTGCGAAATCCCCCACACTTTTGCTTTTCGTTTCCTAAGGCAACAATCAAGAGGAGTTGCAAAACGCCAGACAGTTATCACAATCCTACGGCTTGCAAACGGGTAATGCCTACAGCAGGATAAGAGGGAACCCAGTGATGACGTCATATCCTTGAAGTTCACATGATGCAGGGGGAAATTAGAGAGGGGCGGGAGGGGGGGAGAGAATCTTGGGGGCTGGTTGCTAGGAAACCAAAGGAAAGACCCAAGATAAGGACCTAAGAGAGATGGGGGAGGGTGGGGTGGATGAGGACTTTGCTTCGGATACATTACGAAAGATGAGAACAGCCTCCCCCCCCCCATCTTTTTTTCCTTTTCTTTTCATGCTGGCAGAAATTCAACAGGAGAAGAATTTACATGGCACAGCTTCGTGGAGGAATCTGCCTACCTCCATAACCTGCTTGTTTTTTTGCAGCTTGTCGAAAACAAAAGTGCCAAAAACTAAATGTGCTTTTTTTTTTTTTGGAACATGGGGAATTTAAAGAGTCTGCAGAATCTCAATAAAGTTTTGGAGACTTTTTAATTTGCTGTCTTGCTTGAATTAGAGGAATGGGCCCAAATGTCAGCACCCCAGGGCACAGAAGGAAGAAGGGTACCAATAGAGGAAAATATTGGTAGCTCAGGGATGCCTTTATTTAGTATCCTATGACTATCACTGTGTTGTATCTTATGATTTATGATGATTGTGTTTTATGATTATGATCATGATTTATGACTTGTTGCTCTTATGTACACTGAGAGCTTTTGCACCAGAGACAAATTCCTTGTGTGTCCAATCACATTTGGCCAATAAAAAAATATTCTGTTCTGTTCTGTTCTGTTCTACTCTATTCTACTCTATTCTTCTCCTATTCTGTTCTATTTTACTCCTATTCTGTTCTACTCTACTTCTATAATTCTATTCTATTCTATAATTCTATTCCTATTCCTATTCCTATTCCTATCCCTATCCTATCCTATCCTATCCTATCCTATCCTATCCTATCCTATCCTATCCTATCCTATCCTATCCTATTCTTTCCTTAGTTGTTTTGTTGCAGGCATTTCATTATCCAAACTAAAACAACTAAGTAGCACTGATTATATGACCTAATTTGGATAATGAAATGTCTGCAAGAAAACAACCAAACTCAGAGAGGACTTCTCAAGGAAGAAGAAGAATGCTGGAGTTTTTGTTTTTTCTTCTTTCAACAGTTGCTATTCCACAGTTGTAGATAGCCCATTTCCTCTTGCAGTAGGTCAAATGATTTAAAAATACAACTGGTTCAAAGTATCCAACACCCTTATTCGCCTTTAATTTTTTTTTATGTCCTAGTGTATAAATTTGATATAAAACTCTGGAACAATTTACTCTATAATAGCATATATACCAACTTGTTGATATGATTGTCCTTTCTTTACAGGCTGGGTTCCATATCAAGAGAAGCTGCTGCAAATAGGTTTTGGTCTTACTTCATTTATCAAAGCTGGTTTCCTAAAAGAAAAAAAAACTGTCTCTCAGATTTATTAATTTATCAGAGTATTAATATGCTTTGATATAGAACATTTGTATTGGTCAATAAGATGTAATATACTGTACAATCACATACAACCACAATTTATGTTGACCTCTCCCCATTTTATATACAGAATTGGCATGATAAAATTAGGCCAATGATTCCATTGTGAAATGACAGAAGGATAAAAGATATCCTTGATGAGTTGCACAAAAGTAATAATCCCATTTGCAATCCTACAGGTTACAATGTGTTATTATATTACAATGTATTATAATAACACATTGTAATCTACTTAATTAAAAAAAGGAAATATATGTTTAGCAAAAGGTTGCTCTAAAACTCTTTTTTATGCCTTCAAAAATTATACTGTTTAGGTTCAAGTCTAGAAAGTGGAAGACTCTGAGTTCAAGTCCTGCCTTAACCATGAAAGCCAGCTGGGTGACTTTGGGCCAGTCACTCTCTTTCAGCCCACTCCCACATCACAGGATTGTTGTTGTGAGGAAAATAGAAGGAGGAAGGTGTGTTGGATATGTTTGCTGCCTTGAGTTATTTGCAAAAATAATAAAGACGGGCTACAAATACATAAATAGATAACATAAATGTCAGGGCGTTGATTAATCCCATTCTGCTTTTGGGATAATCACCCTGGTTACGAGGAGTGGATCGAGACCTTTTTCCTTGTTGCATACTTTAAGAAAACAAACACCGAAGATATTTTCGAAGAAAACTCATTTATTTGTTATAAAGAAAATAAAACATCTCACTAACTAAGAAAAGTAATTGTTACATTTTGAATATAGTTCGTGCCAGCTGCTTTTTCAGCAGCCAGACCTTTCTGGCAAGAGAACAAAGGAAAGAATGTGAAGCAAGTGAAAGAATGCGGACATGCGTAGTTTAGCTTACTGATAAGGATTCTTGGCAAGCTACGGAAAGTCTGACAGTCCAGAAATAATGAGCTCAGCTGGTAAATAAAAAAACGCAGTGACAATAAATACAGTAATACTGCCTTATTGTAAGCCAGTTTCTGGGAGATGAAATCCACACAGGTTGTTGAGGTTGAGACACACTGGTTTATATCACAATAATATAAATAGCAGCTATTGCTGGTTCTGATTTTTCTGAGTGCTTACCTAAAATGTCAACTAATAATGTGATATTATCACCCTTTTATAAAACCAGATTGCCGAGTTGATAGCACAGTAGTATCTAGGTTAGGCTTGTTTATTTATTAATGGAATTTGTTGTTCCACCCCCTCCCACCCCTCAGGAAAATAAATTGACTCAAGGCAGCTTTACAGAACTTAAATATACAACACAATGCACAATCTATATAATAATCAAAATAGTAAATCTAAATCTGAATCTCCAATTTAATTCAGTACTAAGAATAATAGGCTCCAATAATAGTACCAAGAATAAAGCCTGGAGGCCTTGTTTTCACTTGCTTCAGCAGTTCATGACAATAGGGGTCTGCCTGACTAGGTGGCTCAGTGGCTAAGACACTGACCTTGTCGATCAGAAAGGTCGGCAGTTCGGCGGTTTGAATCCCTAGTACAGGTCTCCTGCATCAACAGGGGGTTGGATTAGATGATCTCCAAGATCCCTTCCAACTCTGTTACTGTTACTGTAAATTTTTTTGCTTCAGGGACCAACATTTTCCAAACAGGTCTTCTACAAAGAACACTCGCTGTTAGGCCCCCTCCCATTTACCTTCTGGTAGATGGGGACCCTCGGCAATGGCTCCCTAATTACAGGTAGTCCTCAACTTACAATGGTTTGTTTAATGACTGTTTGAAGTTACAAGGGCATTGAAAAAAAGTGAAATAAAATCATTTTTCACATATATGACCATTGCAGCATACCCATGGTCACATGATCAAAATTCAGACACTTGACATCTGACTCATATTTATGACAGTTGCAGTGCCCCAGGGTCATGTGATCAACTTTTGGGACCTTCTGACACGCAACCACCCTGTTACTACTTTAACAACTGCAATAATTCCCTTAACAACTGTGGCAAGAAAAGTCATAAAATGGGGCAAACCTAACTTAACAAATGTCTCCCGCAGAAATTTTGGGCTGAATTGTGGTTGTAAGTAGAGGACTGCCTGTACTTTAGTAGGATGAGTAGAAACCCAAGTAATGTTAAAAAATGCTAAATTTATAGTATTTCAAGGAAGTAGACATAATGTACAAGTTGATTCTTGAAATTTTTATTTAGTTTTAACTTTATGATGACTATAGTAAAGTGTTGATCAGAATGTTGAAGGTGAATAATTCTTTTTTTTATTTGAATCAATAATTAAAATGTTTAATTGCTGTTAATTGTTATTTTCCAATGCATGGAATTAAATATCTTCTGCAATGCCAAATAATTCTTTCAACCCATTGCCTTCTGTTTTCTGACAACTGTAATCCAGTGGTGAAATCCAAATTTTTTTACTACCGGTTCTGTGGGCGTGGCTTGGTGGATGTGCTGTGGCTTGATGGGCATGGTGTGGCTTAGTGGGCGTGGCAGGGGGGGCATGGCAGGGGAAGGACTGCAAAATCTCCATTCCCACCCTACTCTGGGGCCAGCCAGAAGTGGTATTTGCCGGTTCTCCGAACTACTCAAAATTTCCGATACTGGTTCTCTGAACTGCTCAAAATTTCTGCTACCTGTTCTCCAGAACCTGTCAGAACCTGCCGGATTTCATCCCTACTGTAATTGTTCTAAAAAATTACAAATCATGAGCAGGCACACTTATAACAAGCATCTTCACTTAAATTTCTTTTTGTTATTGCGTTTGTTTGGGTGAGCTGTTTCATTGCGCAACATCATCAGTGCTAGCTGGGAGTAGGGATTGGTCTCATTTTATATTATAGTGGCTTCTTCTGTCAGTGTTGAAGTAGTCTTTGAGGATTTTGGTTGGGCTGTTATTAGCTTGTTTGGCAGTAACTTGATTGTACTATTGCTTACTTCTTGATTGTAAGTCTGGTATTAATCTCATATTAATATTCTCATCTGGGTATTGATTGCTGGTGTAGAGATGTTTTGGTCTTTTTGTTTCTTTCTTTTTTTTTTGGTTTGTTGGTTATCTCTTTTGTACAATATGTATATATTGTTTATGTCTATCTGCCCTTTGATGCAGTGGTGGGTTTCAAAAATTTTTACTACTGGTTCTGTGGGCATGGCTTGGTGGGTGTGGCTTGGTGAGCATGGCAGGAGAAGGATACTGTAAAATCTCCATTCCCACCCCACTCCAGGGGAAGGATACTGCAAAATCTCCATTCCCATCTCACTCCAGAGGAAGAATACTGCAAAATCCCCTTTCCCTCCCGATCAGCTGGAACTTGGGAGGCAGAGAATAGATGTGGGCGGGGTTTTTGGACTTGGCTTGGTCTAAGATGATCAAAATTTCCCATTTGAAACTATGCTTAAATCTGTCCATATGTTGCAAAATGAAAGTTTTCATAATGTTGCTCTTCTCCTGTTAGTCCCTGGAGTGGCTGTTGCGGTTTTTACACACTGTTGTTATCTCCTGTTTTTTCTTCTGAGGCTGCTGGGCCTTTTGGTTGACTTAGGATATTTTGGAGGACTTTAGTCAGTTTGTGTGCTATGCTGATTCCATGTGCTTGTAATTGTCTGCTGGCAGTTTCTGAGATATTTTTGATATATGGTGATGTTATCCTTTTTATAGCTTGTGTTGGTTGAGTGTGATATTGGGTTGAGTGGTCAAGCACTTTTTAAATTTTTATTTTGTTATTGAGTTCGTATGCCACTCATCTTCCCTAAAAGATGTCTCTGGGCAGCATTAATGAAGTTGCGTGGATATCCATTTTGTTAGAAAATGTTGTACAATTAGCTGCTTCCTTCTTCTATTCAGGGTTGCTGCAATGTGTTTTGCTTACAGATTAACAGAGTTGGAAGGGACCTTGTAGTTCATCTAGTCCAGGGGTGGGTTCTACTTACCTTTACTACCTGTTCGCAGCGGGGCCGTGTGCGCGTGCTTGCTTCGCTCATGTGCATGCGCATGCGCGCTCTTCTGCGCAAGTGCAGAAGCTTCTGCACATGCGCAGAAGCATTTTGATGATGTCAGGGTTGGTGGGCGGAGCCTCCCGCCAGTTTTACTATTGGTTCTATAGAACCAGTGCAAACTGGGGGCAACCCACCACTGATCTAGTCCAACCCCCTGCTCAGCAGACCTTACATCATTTTTGACAGATGGCAGTCCATTCTCTTCTTGAAAGCTTCCAGTGATGAAGCTCCTACAACATCTGAAGGCAAGCTCCTCCATTGGTTGATTGTTCTCATTGTCAGAAAATTTCTCATTTCCAGGTTGAATCTCTCCTTGCTCAGTTTCCATCCATAATTCCTTGTCTGGCCTTCAGATGCTTTGGAAAATAGCTTGACCCCCTCCTCTGTGTGGCAGCCCCTCAAATATTGGAATACTGCTATCATATCCCCCCCCCGGTCCTTCTCTTCACTAGACTAACCATGCCCAGTTCCTGCAACCGTTCATTGTATGTTTAGCCTCCAGTCTCCTAATCATTTGGTTGCGCTTCTCTGAAGTTTTTCTAGAGTCTCAACATCTTTTTTTAATAGTGTGGTGACCAAAACTGGATGCAGTACTCTGGGTGTGGTCTGACTAAGGCTTTATAGAGTGGTATTAGTATCTCCCTTGATCTTGATTGTTTCCCTCTATTAATGCAATTTGGGATTGCTTTGGCTTTTTTGGCTGCCACCGCACACTGTTGGCTCATATTTAATTGGTTATCCACTAAGATCCCTCTCACAGTTATTGCTATTAAGCCTGGTTTCACCCAGTCTATATGTGTACTTTTGGTTTTTCTTGTCTAAGTGTAAGACTTTACTTTTCTCTACACTTAGGCTTGTCTGAGTAGAGTTCTTACACTGTTTTTCTTGTGGGAGGTTCAGTTATTACTTTGATAATTAGGTTTGTTTATTTCAAAAGTAATAGTAATATTACTTTATTAAAGTAATATTTATTACCAAGGTAATAACCCAACCTCCCATGAGGTGCCGCAGCCCACCCCGCAAAGGCTGTTCTCAGGAAATCCCAGCCTGGACCCAGGATACCAGCATGCAGGCCTTCCTCTCATGCTGCAGGACAAGCCAAGCAAGAAGCGCTCTCTCCCTGGACACCCTGGGTTGCAAGATGTGGAGTGAGTCCAGGCCTTTTCTGCAAGGCAGCTTCAGCCTGGAAGAGGACCTGGGCCAGGTCAATATTATCAACCAACAAATGCTCTGTCTTACACATTGGCAAAAAAAAATAAATCAGAACATCAAATACAAACTAGGTGGATATGACCTCGTAGATGACCTTCATTCTGTCAAGGACCTTGGAGTACTCATCTCTAATGATCTAAGTGCCAGAGCTCACTTTAACAGCATTGCCAAAAAGGCATTAAGAGTTGTTAACCTAATCATGTGAAGCTTCTTCTCCGGTAATATTGTACTGCAAACTAGGGCATACAAAATCTTTGCTAGACCAATTCTCGAATACAGCTCATCTGCCTGGAACTCGCACTGTATATAGGACATTTATACAATTGAGCAAGTCCAGAGGTATTTCACGAGAAGAGTCCTCCACGCCTCTGCTCACAGTAGAATACCTTATGCGACCAGGCTTGAAATTTTGGGATTAGATAATTTAGAACTGCGCTGCCTTTGGTCTGACCTAAGCATAGTACAAAAAATTATCTGCTACAATGTCCTACCTGTCAATGACTACTTCAGCTTCAATCACAATAATACATGAGCACACAATAGATACAAACTCAAGGTAAACCGCTCCAAACTCGATTGCAGAAAATACGATTTCACTAACAGAGTGGTCAATGCCTGGAATGCACTACCTGACTCTGTGGTTACTTCTCCAAACCCCCATAACTTTAACCTTAGACTGTCTACTGTTGATCTCACCCCATTCCTAAGAGGTCTGTAAGGGGCATGAATAAGAGCACTAACATGCCTACCCTCCCTGTCCTACTGTCCCCATTTATTCGTATCCTTATCCTGTATTCATAATCATGTTTATATCTGTAATCTTATATGTGTTTGACAAATAAAAATAAATAAAATACTAGTTTATCAAGGGCCCCCAGATCTCGGTAGGTGTCTTTCTCTTTCTGTGTTCCAGGAAGGGCAGAATCAGAGTTGCCTTTAACCTGAAAAAATATCCCCACAGGTTCCAGTGTATTGTCTGTCCGTCCCTCATGGAAAATGAGTTGAGGTGGAATTGCCCAATTTGGGTCTGAGCCTTGTGCCAAAGCCAATGAAGAACAGCAGACACGAGGTGCAGGTTTTGTTTCCTTTTATTGAAGGGCTCCAAGACATGGTTTTTGGTCCTGGTCAGAAAATGCCTAGGAACCCCGAACAATAGAATTAGGAAATCTTTATACAATTTTACTAAAGCAGAAGGCGGGATAAGGCAGGATATATAAGAACTATCATATAATAAACATTTTAGTAATGATCTAACAATTGTTCTATTGGTTTCTAGCTGTCTCTATTCCTAAGCCTTGGCTAATGAATGCTCCAGGAGTTATCTAATACACATTCTGTTTGCTCCAGGCCATCCCTATTCCTAACTTCTAGCTGTGGTATGCAGGATATCTAACTTTTGGTACTTTTATCAATCCTTTTAATCACCCAGAGTTAAATACAAGCTTGACACATGCATATTCTCTGCGAATAAGCATTCTTTGTTCTTGCCAGTCAGGCTCCACAATTACTGGCTTCCCGATTTTCTTTCAGGTGTATGCCATAGCCTTGCTCTGTTTTAGCAGATAGCCCATCAGTAGCTCCGTGACCTAGCTTCGGACCTCTGAACCAATGAAAGATCTTCCCAACAGCTTCATGCAGATGTTAAATAAGAGGGATGAGAGCCTCAGTCCCAAAGCACTTTGCAAATCAAGGACTTTAAGCTTTACCTGGTTGGAACCCATTACATTATAATACCATCCTAACAACCCCACGCCTTGAAACTGAGCCAGAATGACCATAAATGATCAATGTCATGGAGAGCTGCTGAAGTGTCAAGGAGAGCCAGGTTAGTGGTATCATCTCCATTCTCGATCTGCTACAAGTGATCGACAAGAACAATCAATGCTGTGTCAGTGCTAAAATCAGCCTATAATATCTGTATGGAATCAGCAATTTTCTTTTAGCACAACCCAAGAAGCTTTACCGTGCATTTGTAAAGATGGTGAGGTCCTCAGGAGATCAATTTCAGTACTGAACATATCCAAGGAAGATGTAAGTGTAGCTGTTTTATTCAGGCTGGATTGATGAATCATACTTTGCTTTATTCTAGGAGAAACATAGTAAAACACTAAAGGAAAGCAGAATATTTTTTTGTTTCTAGACATTAGAATCCATATATAGATCCCCAAATAGTCTGTGCTTGTGATTTTGAAGTAAAAGTTGCTTAAAAATGTAAAACATCTCAAGAAGGATATATGAACTTTCATATTCATAAAACAAGGGAGTCCAAAGAAATGAAAAGCTGGTCAAAATATATGGATTTATCAGTTTGATCTATGATTGATCAGTTGCCCATGGAATAGAATGAGGTAAGTTTAAACAATAATTTTCTCCCCAGAAGAGGATACCCCCAAGGTAGGATCTAATATTCGGTTGCCAGTCTTTCTGTATCATTCTATCTCTTACAGTAGTAGATGATCTCCTACTATTTCTTCCACGCAGCAAGCTGGTTAGGTTTTGAATGTATCTGAGGATCTCAGTTTCTTATCCCAGTATGGATCAAAATGGATGCATGGGGAGAGACATGTTAAAGTATGGTCTGTTGGAGTTTCATAGAGCTATTTTTTATGAGTCCTGAAATGTGTGATATTTCTCTTGGATGACTCCTCAGATTCTTTCTTGGAGGTCAGTTGAAGAGAAGGTGAGCTCATTCTTGGCACATCAGGAACTAGGTTAATGACTGAACACTGGCCAAAAGAGAGGGTTTTGGCTGGGGACAGCTTGCAGGGGTAGATGGTGAATGAAAAGGAGGAGGAGGAGCTGCCTTTTGTGGTGGATCTGAGAGCATGCAGTGCAGAGAAAAGATAAGAGCAACAGAGATCTGCCACATTATTTGAGAGAATACCCCGCCCATCTTGATGGGCTGCACTGGAAAGATATTTATCACAGCAGGCAGAGGGAGGCATTGCTAGGAACAACATGTTTGGTTTTAGGATTTTGGAGACTCTGAACTTCTCTTGCCAAGTGAGCTCTTGTGGGTGTATTTCAGTTTGGCCTGGTAGATTTAAGTTTGTTTGGCGGACTTATTTGTTGGAGCTGCTTCCCATTGTTTTATGGACTATTGACGATTGCCTTGTGGACTAACCTTGGCTTGCTTGTGGCTGGATTTATTTGGGATAGTTCCGAGGCTGGGTGAAGGGAATTGCTGGGGAACATTAATAAACTCTCTAAACTACACTTACGTGTATTTGTGTGAATGAGTGGGGCAGCACAAAATCATTTAATTTCCCATCTTCCTTGTTGCTTCTAGGTCATTGATGAGATATGGATTTATGGCCTTCAGTGCATTGTACAGTTGATCTTTGCACAGGTGGTTCCAGCCAGGAACTAACTTATAAAGCTCTCGCATTTTCGCCTGATTAGTTTCCTGTGAGCAGATTTTTTGGTATTGTTCTTCATTTAGGATGGAACCGTGCAATTTATCCAACACCTGTTCCACTGTTGCAGTTCGCTGGATCAGCTGCTCCCTGAACTGGTCAATGAAATGCTGTTGAGGAGAACTAGATGGCTGATTCCCTGTTAAAAAATGACAAGAAAAGAAGAACTCTGTATATGCTCATAGGATAGTCCTAGACAAGCTGCAAACTCCTTCCTTTTGCCTCAAGGCTAGCATTCATCCTAAGCAGCTTTCAGATGTGTGCGATCATCCACTCCCAGAATCCTCGGTGAAGGCCATTCTGACTGTGGCATTTGGGACGTTGAAGTCCACACATCTGGAAATTGCATAGGTTGAGAAATACTGCTCTAGGCTTTGGGAATAGGGAGAGCAAGTTAATGGTTTCTAACAGCATTTTAGGTTCTTCCCAAATCCCAGAATTGCGAGAAGACATTCTAACACTTTAAGAAGCATAAAACAAACATCTTCAGTACGTGTACCAACTCAGAAGTTTTTAGAGGAAGTAGTAAATAGAAGTCACTGGGAGGAGAAACAGGATGTGAAAACAGTTTCCTAGTGCATGCTGGCTGATTGCTTGAGTTTGACTTCCTGCCTGTGGAAACATATCTGAATTGCTCTGCCTTGATCAGTTTACATTATATGGAAAATGGCTTGGGAAAAAAACCCAGATATTCCTACCTAAGATGCCAGCTCTTGTCCCCTACTGTAACTGACAATTACAGGAATAAATCTTTTTTTTTCCCTGAAAGGGAGAGAAACTTCTCATTTTTAAATATTATACATGAAACTGCTTAAAGTTTCTAGGAAATCAAATTGCATTTCACATTACTGTTGTATCAGTTATTTATCAATGAGTGATAGCAAGCACAGCGAATATGTATGTAATTTTTCATTGAGACTATTATGTTCAAGTAATGTATAGATTGTACGTGAGTAAGACGTGAGTACGTCTTTCTGACAATTGAACTACAAGCTTCAGAAAAGGAAAACAATGTTTTAAAAATGCTTTAAAATCCCAAATGCCACATCCAGAGCGGCCATCACTAAGGATTCTGGGAGCTCTTTCTGAGGCAATTTTGTTCACAAATTTTACAGGCACGTTTTTCAGAAGGAGAATAGATTAAAATTTTTAAAAAGCCAGCTAAAGTTCCATAGTTAATAAATAGAAAGGAAATGATGTAATAAGTGAAAATAAAAAGGTGAGACTTTACAAGGTTAAAAAAAAAAGAATTTGTTTTTCAAATGTGTTAAGAAATGATTGGATAATACTAAATAAGTTAATGACAAATATCTGTATTGTGTAAGCACTGCAGAAGATAGCAAGGGCCGTAAACATCCAAGGAAGAATATTATAAAATATGTGAGAATAAGAAAGGGAGCCCATGAAACATTAAGAAAAGTAAGCAGAAGCCATGATGGTTTTTTAAATCTATTAAAGCTATAGCATTTTTAGCTATTTTAGGAAGAAGATGCACACCTTGCTATGTGTTTCTTTTATACACGATTTTTTGAACACCTATCATTTTAATGTTTTCTATAGAAATAGAAGGAAGACAGCAGGACAAAAAAAAAACAACAACCTTAGGCGCCAAAGGAAAAGTACGCCTGATAGATTAGTAGTTGTTTCATTTTTGAATACGTTTTGCCAGAAAAAGTTTTCAAAGGGTGATTTCTGAAGACTTGGCTCTTCGGTTTGCAACAAGAATGGCCACGGGGCAAGATCCTGCAAATTACTCCTCTGCTACCAATCCGGAACAGTTGCCCGCCTTGTCGATCTGGATCAAGCGAGGCGCTTCGATCGCCCCCAAATTCACCCTTCCCCGATCCCCCCGTCATTACCAATTCCAGAGAGAGCCACCAGTTTTTCGGCTTGAGGCTTGCATTGGCACCTCCTCAGCACCGCGGCTGTCACCTCCACGGCGTAATCGATGTAATAGGCGAACAGGAGATCGCTCAGATCCAGAGCGTCCGCCTTCTGCAATCCTCCTCGGGGGATATTGTCGTAGCCGTCTTTAACCGGGAATTCGTGGAGGTTCGCTTTGAACTTTCGAAGCTCATCCTCCGTCAGATCCTTCAGCGTCTCCTCCAGGCATTGACGGATGGGTTTGGGCATATTCGCGCCTCTCCGGGATCAGCACCAAACCACGAGTCGTTCGGAGGGTGGGTGGGAATTACAGCAGGGAGAAAGTCGTTTCGTTTTCGCTTCGTTCAGCCAATCTTCCTTGAAGCGACCTCCGGAAAAGGGAGGATCCACCGCTGCCCTGGAAATGCAAATTTATCCGCCTCTTTCAACGTCCCAAAGGTACTTTTTTTCAGGAAACAACTGTACTTTCTTCTTTTGAAGACGTTTCGCTTCTCATCCAAGAAGCTTCTTCAGCTCTGACAGGATAGTGGGGAATGGAGGGATTTATATTCCTTGCAGACAGCTGGTCATTTGCATCCTTTTAGAGCAGGAGTCACCAACCTTTTGGACCTCAGGGACCACTAACTTCGTAATTTTAAATCCCGCAGACCACTAATACGAATTTTAAAAAAAGATAAATAGTATTTAGTGCAATATAAAAAACGTAAATAATTTTTCTGCGGACCACCAAAATTTTCTCGTGGACCACCAATGGTCCACAGACCACTGGTTGGTGACCACTGTTTTAGAGGATCCTTGAAGCACTTGGAGCTTTATCTGTGTCCTCAGGGTCACCTGAGTAGCTCTCCTGGTTCCAGTAATTTGCAATTTTTTTCCCTCTGGAAATCCATTCCTACTACCACACCATTCAAGGGCTGTTCATCCCAAATTGTATAGCTAAAAGGGGATGATTCCCAATTTGGGATGAGCATCCTTTGAATCGTGTGGAAGTAGGAAAGGATTTCCAGAGGGAAAAAATTGTAGACTACAGGAACCAGGAGAGGCTCAGGGTTCCTGTAGTCTACAATTTTTTTTCCTCTGGAAATCCTTTCCTACTTCCACACGATTCAAAGGATGCTCATCCCAAATTGGGAATCATCCCCTTTTAGCTATACAATTTGGGATGAACAGCCCTTGAATGGTGTGGTAGTAGGAATGGATTTCCAGAGGGAAAAAAATTGCAAATTACTGGAACCAGGAGAGCTACTCAGGTGACCCTGAGGACACAGATAAAGCTCCAAGTGCTTCAAGGACCGAATAGAATAGAATAGAATAGAATAGAATAGAATAGAATAGAATAGAATAGAATAGAATAGAATAGAATAGAATTTTTTATTGGCCAAGTGTGATTGGACACACAAGGAATTTGTCTTGGTGCATACGCTCTCCGTGTACATAAAAGAAAAGATACATTCATCAAGAATCATAAGGTACAACACTTAGTGATAGTCATAGGGTACAAATAAACAATCAGGAAACAATATCAATATAAATCGTAAGGATACAAGCAACAAAATTACAATCATACAGTCATAAGTGGAAGGAGATGGGTGGTGGGAACAATGAGAAGATTAATAGTAGTGCAGACTTAGTAAATAGTTTGACAGTGTTGAGGGAATTATTTGTTTAGCAGAGGGATGGCATTTGGGGAAAAACTGTTCTTGTGTCTAGTTGTTCTGGTGTGCAGTGCTCTGTAGTGTCGTTTTGAGGGTAGGAGTTGAAACAGTTTATGTCCAGGATGTGAGGGGTCTGTAGGTATTTTCACAGCCCTCTTTTTCACTCGTGCAATATACAGGCCCTCAATGGAAGGCAGGTTGGTAGCCATTGTTTTTTCTGCAGTCCTCTAAAAATTGCTTAACGCATTGTAAGCTGCCCTGAGTCTCTGGAGAAGGGCGGCATATAAATCAAAATTTTTTTTTTAAAAAAAAGGAATATAAAACCTTCCATTCCTCAATATTCCTCAATTCCTCAGCCCCTCGTTACTCCCATATAACACCCCTCCTGCATGAGCTGCACTGGTTACCAGTGGTTCTCCGGGTCTGCTTCAAGGTGCTAGTTCTCACCTATAAGGCCCTACATGACTTAGGTCTGGGATATTTGCAGGACCTTCTCCTGCCTGCCTCCCACCGTCCTGTTCGCTTGCATAGGGCCGCTCTCCTCAGGGTTCCGACGGCGAGCCAATGTCGTCTTGCTGTGCCCAGGGGTAGGGCGTTCTCTGTGGGTGCTCCCACCCTCTGGAATGAATTGCCTACCGAGCTCCGGACGGCTCCTGATCTCCGCTCCTTCCGTCAGGACCTGAAGACTTGGCTGTTCAAACAAATAGGCTGACTCTGATTCCGGGTTTTATTATTTACTATTAATTAGTTATTTGGTTTAAAATGAGATTTTATTGTACTTGTTTCTTAACTGTGTTCGCCGCCCTGAGTCCTTCGGGAGAATGGCGGCATATAAATACATGAAATAAATAAATAAATAAATAAATAAATAAATATCCTATCAGAACCGAAGAAGCCTCTTGGATGAGAAGGGAAACGTCTTCAAAAGAAAAAACAAGACATTCCAGTTGCCTCCTGAAAAAGCACCTTTGGGACAACCATGACCTGGATAACTGAGAATCTCTACAGATTTTTAGCCTTTCAATGTTTACTGACAAAAGAATTGTACCGGCCATAACTGAGCCCTATTCCACCCAAAAGAGCTTAAGACAGTGTGTGTGCATTGACGTTTGTCCCCTATAGATACAGGTAGTCCTTGACTTACAACAGTTCATTTAGTGACCATTCGAAGTTACAACGGCAATGGAAAAAAGTAACCTTTGGCCAGTGTTCATGCTTACAACTGTTGTAGCCCCGTGGTCACGTGTTCAAAATTCAGAGGCTTGGCAACTGACTCATCTTTATGACAGTGGATTGTCGTAGGGTCACTTTTGTGAGACTTTCTGATGAGCAAAGTCAATGGGGAAGTGGGCTAATTTTACAACTTTTGATTACAAGTGATGGTGAGTCCCTTAACCACTGTAGCAAAAGTTGTAGAATGGGGCAAATCTCACTGCCTGCCCCCAGAAGATCATAACGATCATAATTGAATCTGGCAATTAAGGTAGTAAGTCAGATGGTGGTAGAGTAAGTCACCACATGACCAATTTTACAACTTTTTTTTGGTGGTAGTTGTTAAGTGGAGTGAGTTTTACTGGAAACCTGCATTTCCTACCACATCATCATCATGATTTTATCCATTGTCTCTTCCTCATGTTTCCAACCAATATAGTCCTGAGCTTTTTTTTTGCCAATTGGGTCAGAGGTGGGTTTCAGCAGGTTCTGACCAATTCTGGAGAACCTGTAGCCGAAATTTTGAGAAGTTCAGAGAACTGGTAATAAAAATTCTGACTGGCCCCACCCCCATCTATTCTCTGCCTCCCGAGTCCCAGGAGGGGGACTAATCGGGAGGAAATGGGGATTTTGCAGTAACCTTCTCCTGGATTGGGGAGGGAATGGAGATTTTACAGTATCCTTCCCTTGGAGTACAGAGGGAATGGGGATTTTACAGTATCCTTCTCCTGCCATGCCCACCAAGCCATGCCACGCCCACCAAGCCACATCCACAGAACAGGTAGTAAAAAAATTTGAAACCCACCACTGAATTGGACTGGAACTTCTATTTTTAACCGATGCTGTTCTTAAATGAATTTGTTGTGGCCCGTCAGTGGCCTGTGCAGCTAGTGGCTGATTCTGACAGCAAGGAGGCTGGTGTGGTGCTGCGCCAGCAGCCTGTGCAGCTGGCACTCGAGTCAGACAATGAGGAGGCTGGAGAAGATGTGGTGCCAGAGGTGGGGATTCAGCCAGGGCCTTCAGAACCTCCAGAAGCTCCCTTAAGTGAAGAGGACGAAGAGGAGGAGCCTCTTCTCAATGCACGGGCGTGCAGAGCTGCCAAAAGGCAGGAATGGCTCCTCAGGAGGGTCTCCTCGAGAGTAAGGCTTGGGGCTAATTGGCCACTCAGCCTATTTAAGGAGGAACGCCAACTGAAGCAATTTGCAGGGAGCAACTTAGTTCACATACCTTCATGTCTTGTCTTGCTTATCTTATCAGCTTCCTGCAAATTGCTTCTGGGCATTCTGCCAACCATAGTAAGCTTTCAGTTATTGTTTGAATTCTTGGCGGCTGTTAATGCAATTAATTAACAGCCGTTGTTGTAAAAGATTGGTTTATTCAGTAAACTAAGGTTTGAACGGACTTTGTGTGTGCTGCGTTCTTTGGGGTCCGTAGCTGGGGCAGAACAGTTGCTAACATAACAGTGGCAGTGATTCACTTAACAACTGTGGCAAGAAAAGTCGCAAAATGAGGCAAAGCTCACTTAACAAATGTTTTACTTAGCAACATAAATGTTGGCCTCAATTGTGGTCGTAAGTTGAGGACTACATATATGTACTGGTCTACTACATCTAATTCTTCTCCATATATATATATATCTATATGTGTGTGTATGTCTTCTTAAGTTTTCGCGGGTGTGCATATGCAAAAAATTAAAATCTCGGGTGTTTTCCTGCGTCATTGTAAATAAGTTGGTTAAAATGTTTAAAATTCTGGTTAAAATCCCAGCTTAAATTTTTTTTTAAATTTTAAGCTGGGATTTTAACCAGAATTTTAAACATTTTAACCAACTTATTTACCATGACGCGGGAAAACATCCGAGATTTTAATTTTCTTTCTTTCTTTCTTTCTTTCTTTCTTTCTTTCTTTCTTTCTTTCTTTCTTTCTTTCTTTCTTTCTTTCTTTCTTTCTTTCATGAATTTATTAAACATAACCTGGTTCTTTTTCAGGTTTGTGCAAAACCAACATAAATTGCAGTAAATGCAGGCCAGTTGCCAAGCAACTGAAACGCAGTCACATCACCACAAGGGAGTTGTGTTGTCAGAACTTGAAACACGAGTCAAGTCGTAACTTTGAACAGCTACTAAGTGACTAGTTATAAATCAAGGACTTCCTTTATTACTACCATTTGTTCTATCAAAATAAACATTTACACAATAAATCCCAGACAAGGTTAAGTTTTCATTTGTTGCTGCTTCCGTGAAAACACAGCCAGGTCAATTAACTGATTCCTTTAAATATCTGCATTGTACTTTGCTTAGAACTTTTTTTTTGTCTGGTATTGCTAATCTTGCTTCAGCTTTCATTTATATATGTGTATAAATTTTTTATACTAGTGTTAAATATTAATCTCTCCTTTTTTGTAAATAATGCCAGAACAGACAGATGATTATTATGTAATTTTCCTACTAAAAAGAACTTTCAGATCATTTATCAGTCACCAAATTTTGTTATCTATCCCCAAGAATGCAACAGATTTTGCATCTTGAAGATTGTCTTCCCTATCAGTTATACATTTCTTTGTCTTGCTGGCCTTTGGCTATAGTCACATTTTGATTATATGCCAACTTACTCCATCATATCATTTATCCTTGAGCGTGTTTCCAAACTGTATTTCTAATAAGAATTTGATAGAGTAGAGGAGGTAGTGAAAGAACCAATGATTGCATGGGCTAATATAGGACATAATATAGATTTAGAGGATTGGGAAAGAATTTAGAACAAAAATTACACTATAACAAAATCTGCTGCTTAGAAGGAAAATCAGTACAAAATGCTCTACCATTGGCACCTAGCCCCAGCAAGGCTGGCTAAAATGTACTCGAACCTAAGTCCAAAATGTTGGAAATGTAATCATCGTCAAGGTACCTTCTTTCATGTTTGGTGGCTATGCCCTGAAGCAAAAAAGTACTGGACTAAGATACAAGGATGACTACAAGAGCTAACAAAATGTCAAATAGAATTAAACCTGGAAACATTTCTCCTGGAAATACTTAAAACAAAATTTGATAGAAAAATAAGATGTTAGATTCTACATATAACAACAGCGGCAAGAATTGTGTTTGCGCAATACTGGAAGGAACACAGTACACCACCAGAGGAATTGATCATTCAGAAGATATATGAATGTGCCGAAATGGATAAATTGACTCTAGAATTAAAAGAAAAAGATGATTCGGAATATTATGCGGTTTGGGAAAAATGGTATACCTGGATAGATAATAGAAATAAAAATTGGAAATATACATAAGGCTATTGAGGATTAGATACTGAATGTATATATTGTATGGAATGTTGATCCAAAGTATGTGAAAATGACATGGTCTGTTGATTATGTATTAGAGTTGTGTAAAGGAAAATTGTAATAAAAATTATTCCAAACCGTAAATCAAACCAGAATATGTACTAACAAAATCATTTCACAATGCACACAAGTTCCTTTACCTGCAATCTTGTTTTAATCTCATTCTGTTTTTTGAAATTACAAAGCAGCACATGATTAGAAGATACTTTATTCTGCAACGATACAATTGTGTGTGAATTGGGATTTTGGACAAGATTGTCTGATAAAAAGGCAAGGATGAGAATGTGAAGGCAGAGATCAGGATCAAAGAAAGCCCGCCCACTACTCTAGAGATTTACAGCCATTTGGTTGTGCTCTCCTCTATTTGTGACAAGCTGGACTGATTTTTTCATTCCTTCCTGACATATATAAAAATTGGTAACTTTAGGAATTGGTATTTCAGTTTGCTTTTTTCTAACCTTTCTTTCTTCCGCCTCTTTTAGAATTGTTCTGGGATTATCTTGATTTTAAAAATATTAGGTATTTTGTATATGGAATGGAATGAAATAGAGAAGAGAGGAGAGGAGAAGAGGAGAGGAGAAGAGGGGAGGAGAGGAGAGAGGAAGGAAGGGAAGGGAAAAGAAGGGAAGGGAAGGGAAGGAAAGGGGAGACGAGACGAGACAAGACGAGAGGAGAGGAGAAGAAAAAAGAGAGGAATTCTTTATTGGCCAAGTATGATTGGACACATGAAGAATTTGTCTCCGGTGCATAAGCTCTCAATCAGACAAGAAGTCATAGGTCATAAATCATAGTTACATATGATAACTCAAACTCATACCATATCAGGAATAACACGGATTACTGTTTCTATTGTTTGTAAGCTGTTTAGAGTCGCTGTGAGTGAGTAGGTGGCTATATGTAAAGCACCGTCAAGAGGTATATATAAGTTGTCAGGTTACGATGTCGTCTCAAATAAATTGCATTTCCAAACAAAAAGTCTTTGATGAAATCTTTCATTTATTGAGTACAATCTGTCCCCGACTCCATCGTAGCCGACACTGAACCTCCGACCCCAAACCCTTCCCTTTCCATTCCCCAATTCTCAGCATTTCATTGGCCATCTTCCAAGTCATTCTCCCCCATCTCTACTACTTCAACTCACAGGAATGTCCCCCCTCCCATCCCATCTCCTAGGTGATATTATCTACAGAGAAAATAAGTAGTGAAAAGTCAAGCGCCTTCTTCTTCTCTTTATGCCAGCACTGGAGTGCTGACATAAGTCTAAGCTCTATTGCTATTGTTACATAAATTTTCTAAATAAAAAATAATGGACTACCTTTGGGGATACCAGTAAAAGGAATGTTTAGATAACTATTTCATGAGCTTTTATCAGCCCCACCAGGTGGCCACACCAAATCAATCCCCACAAAGGCTAAAACTACTTTGAGATTGACTATAATAACAAAATCTTGCAAGTCTGATTATGCTATACTGTACCTCCTCCTCCTCCTTCGACTCAAAAATGCTTTTTCCAAAATGTGTGAAGGAGCAAAAAATTATAGGTCTAGAATATAGACGTGGTTGGAGGAAATGTTACACAAATCTATAGAATTAAAACCAGAGGTTTTTTTATTGGGTATTCTCCCAGAAAGATATAGTAAAGATGTGTATTTAATTATACATATAATAACAGTAGTAAGAATTGTATTTGCGCAAGATTGGAAGACAGAAAAAATCCTGTCAGAAGGTGAAGTAATAAAAAAGATTTTAGACTGTGCGGAAATGAATAGATTAATTTTAAGAATAAAAGATAAAGAGGAATCGGTGTATTTCAAGACATGGGGAAGATTTTATGTATGATTAGAAAAGAAATATAAATAAAAGATGATAAATGATTTAGATAATAGAAAGTTAAATGAGGGAGAGGAGAAAAAAGAAATAGAAACCCAGATGACATCAGAGTAAATGGAAAAGGGGGATGGGAGGGGGGAAAAGAAAGAAGACTATAAGGATAAATGTACAATTATGAAGACTACAGCGATAGATTGAGTAAAATTGAAAAAAAAGTGAAAAGAAAGTATATATTATTAGAATACGGGAATTGCTCGGATACCAAACAAGGAAAATATTCCACAACAAAGGAGAAAGAAAGGAGAGAGGAGTAGAGGATAAGAAGAGGAGAGGGAGAGAGAGGAATGGAAGAAAGGGGAAAGGAGAGGAAGAAAAGGCAGGGGACAGGAATAGGAGAGAGGGTGAGAAAGGGAGAAAAGAGGGGAGGAGTGGGGGAAAGGAAGGGGATTTAGGAAGAGGAAGGAGAGAAAGTAGGAGAGGAGAGGAGGGAGGGAAGGGAAAGAAAAAGGAGGAGGTTTGTTGTGAAACGAGGGAAAAGAAAGGGTAGAAGAGCAACCCCGAATGTAATTAAAATGCCTTATTTTTATACTTTCTTTAAGAAAAATATGTATATGTATGACTAGGGGTGAAATGCTCCCGGTTCGGACCGGATCGCCCGATCCGGTAGTGATAGTGGCGGGTGGTTCGGAGAACCGGTAACAAAAATCCCTGTGCCCCCCCAATGCCCAGCTGAGCCACGCAATCATCAGAAGCTGTTTTTTTTAACTTTTAAAAGCATTTTTTCTACAACCTCTTCGGCCAAAAAAATACTTTTAAAAGTAAAAAAAAAAAAAAAAAAAAGCCTCTGATGATTGCGCAGCTCAGCTGGGATGGTCAGAGGCTTTTAAAAGCATTTTTTCTACAACCTCTGCGGTTCAGTTGCCTGATCGTCAGAGGCTTCTAAAAGCATCTTTTCTGCAACCTCTTCGGTCAAAGACGTTGTAGAGAAAAAAAATGCCTTTAAAAGCCTCTAACGATCCCAGCTGAGTTGCTTGATCGTCAGAGGCTTCTAAAAGCATTTTTTTGCAACCTCTTAAGGTTGTAGAAAAAATGCTTTTAAAAGTAAAAAAAAAAAAAAGTTGGCCACACCCACCCAGTCATATTACCCCCACCACCACCAAGCCACGCCGACAGAACCAGTAGTTACAAATTTTAGATTTCACCCTTGTGTATGACCAACTATATATAAGAGAATGTACATTTATATTCTGTACATAAGAAATAAAAATGGAAAACTTTTTTCAAAAAAAAAATAATGGACTACCTTTGGGGCTACCAGTAAAAGGAATGTTTAGATAACTATTTCATGAGCTTTTGTCAGCCCCATCAGGTAGCTAAATCAATCCCCACAAAGGCTAAAACTACTTTGAGATTGACTATAACAACAAAATCTTGCAAGTCTGATTATGCTATACTGTACCTCCTCCTTCGACTCAAAGATGCTTTTTCCAAAAGGCCAATGGCCTGTCTTGTTCCCCACCCTCTCCTTTGAAAAGGAGACTTACACTGGCAAGCATGACAAGTGACCAGGGATTTGGGGGGGGGGGGAGAGAATTACAGTCCATAATATCTAGACAACACTTCTTGTTGTTGTTGTTTTTGCATAAATGTTTAAATCTATTTGGATAAAAAGCAGTTTCATTTGGAATGCAATCAAAAATTATGTCTATGCAAGAGGACTGTGAATGTGAAGAAGCGATCAATCTACCGGTATTTTCCAAAGCACTAGAAGGCAAGACAAGAAACAATAGATGGAAATTAATCAAGGAGAGAACCAATCTAGAATTAAGCAGAAATTTCCTGACAGTCAGAACAATGAACCAGTGGAACAACTTGCCTTCAGAAGTTGTGGGCGCCTCACAGGGGTGAAATGCTTCCAGTTCGGACCGGATCACCTGATCCGGTAGCGATGGAGGCGGGTGGTTCAGAGAACCGGTAGCAAAAATCCCTGCCCCCCCACCATGCCCAGCTGAGCTGCGCAGTCATCAGAGGCCTTTTAAATTATTTTTAAAAGCATTTTTTCTACAACCTCTTCAGCCGAAAAAATGCTTTTTAAAAGTAAAAAAAAAAAAAAAAAAAAAAAAGCCTCTGATCGCGCGGCTCTGATGGAATTGTCAGAGGCTTTTAAAAACATTTTTTCTACAACCTCTTCAGCCGAAGAGATTTTTAAGAAGAGATTGGACAGCCATTTGCCTGAAATGGTATAGGACAGTGATGGCTAACCTTTTTGCCATCGCGTGCCAGGAGAGGGGGGGTGGGGGGGAGGGTCGCGTATGCACGTGCCCACGCGCATGCAACCCCACCCACCCCCGCTCCTGGCACATGATGGCCTGGTAGGCCCATTTTTCTTTCTTACCTGATTCCAGATCCTTTCTATGCATCTGGGAAGGTCGAAAACAGCCTTTCCCACTCCCTTGGAGGCCCTACGGAGGCTGAAAGGGCCCATTTCCCAACTCTCGGTGGGACAGGAAGTGATTTTTGCTGTCCCCAGCCTCCAGAACCTCTCTAGGAGTCTGTAGGAGCCTCTCTAGGAGTCTCTAGAGGCTGGGGACAGGAAAAATGTCACTTCCTGTTCCACCGGGAGTTGGGAAATGGGCCCTTTCAGCCTCCATAGGGCCTCCGAGGGAGTGGGAAAGGCTGTTTTCGCCCTTCCCAGATCCATAGAAAGGATCTGGAGACAGGTAAGAAAGAAAAACGGGCCTTCCACACCCCCTACCAGGCCCTCCAGAGGCAGGAAACAGCCTGTTTCCCTACTTCTGGTGGGCCCAGAAGGCCCGAAAATCAGCTGTCCGGCACGCGCATGCACCCCAGAGGTGAGCTGGCGTGCCCACTAATATGGCTCCGCGTGCCACCTGTGGCACACGTGCCATAGGTTCGCCATCACGGCTATAGGATCTCCTGCTTAAGCATGGGGTTGGACTGGAAGACCTCCAAGGTCCCTTACAACTCTGTTATTACATAGTGTAAATGCTTCCCAGAAAGAAATGGGGAAATCTCACTTAACAACTGCAGTGATTTACTTAATTGTGGCAAAAATGTCATAAAATGGGGGCAAAACCTGCTTAATAACTGCCTTGCTTAACAGAAGAAATTTTGGGCTCAGTTGTAGTTGTAAGTCAAGGACTACCGTGTTTCCCCGAAAATAAGACCGGGTCTTATATTAATTTTTGCTCCAAGACGCATTAGCGCTAATTTTCTGGTTAGGTCTTATTTGGGGGGAAATACGGTACTAAATGCACTCATCTGGCTGACAATCTTAACTGGGGGTTATTTTGGGGGTAGGGCTTATATTACAAACATCCTGAAGAATCATGCTAGGGCTTATTTTCCGGTTGGGTCTTATTTTCGGGGAAACAGGGTACCTATACTACGTCAACTCGTGAAAATAGAACAATTCAGTAACCAGGACAATTGTAAATAGAGCTACTCAGTTCAAAGATACTACAGGTAGTCCTTGACTTATAACAGTCCATTTAGTGACTGTTCAAAGTTACAGTGGCACTGAAAAAAGTGACTTATGACAGTTTTTCACATTTATGACTATTGCAGCATCCTCAGGGTCATGTGATTTACATTTGGATGCTTGACAACGGATTCACATTTATGACAGATGCATTGTCCTGGTGTCATCTGATCCACTTTTGCGACCTTCTTACAAGCAAAATCAACGGGGAAAGCCAGATTCACTTAACAACCGGGTTACTAATGTAATGACTGCAGTGATTTACTTAAGAAATGTGGCAAGAAAAGCCGTAAAATGGGGGCAAAACTCACTTAACCCATTTCTCACTTAGCAACATCAATTTTGGGCTCAATTGGGACTTTAAGTGGGTGTGGTCTATACCTGTATGTATCTGTCTGTGGGATTCCTATGATATATGTGTAGCTGGATATTTTATGCCCTGAGGTGGTATTTCGCTTCTATGGCGTCTGCCTTTCAAGATCTTCAATAAGTGGTCTCCTTTTCTCCTTCAGAACTTTGTAGAGAAAATCCTTGCAACGCTGATCCCAGCCAGGCACCAGGCTATAGAGCTCCCTCATTTTATCCTGAGATGTCTTCTGTACCATGATACTTTCATATTGCTCATGGGTCAGGATAACTTCGTAAAGCTGGTCCAGAATTTCTTCCACTGTGGTTGTTCTCTGAATCAGGGCCCACCGATGGCGTTCAATAAAATGCATTCCTGGGGCCTGAATTTCTGTAAAAAAATAAAAGGAAAAAGAAATAGTAATATACTCAAGACTTACATTCGTTTGGCTTCAGCCCTCTCTTCCCTGGAAGCTTTGGATACGAAGTTGTGTGATAGAAGACTCTTTAAGGCAGGGACGGGAAACGATGGCAACTTTATGACCTGTGGACTTCAACTCCTAGAATTCCTGAGCCATGCTGGCTCTGGGAGTTGAAGTCTACAGGTCATAAAGTGGTCAGCTGCTTACCTCTGCTTTAAGGGTATATATTCATGACTGAAATCAAGGTTCTCTCTGTCACTTTATCCTGGAGTAAAATCCACATCCGCTTATAGGAGATAATTTTAAGAATGCTGTGAAATCATGCTCTTCCTCTCCATAATGTTGTGAAAAAATTTCCTTTTTTCACAATTCAAGGCACAGCTTGACAATCAGGAGAATGTTTGTTAAAAAACGAATGTATGCTACATTAGGAGCCGACTGTCTTCTCTAAGGGAAATTATGCAAAAATTTGCATAAATTACCAGTTTACCACCATTTAATTTTTCAAATAAAAATATTTTTATTGAATTATGGGGTCCTATGAATACTGTTTTCGGGGACAACAAATATCTTGGTTGCAGTAGATTCAATGTTGTCAAGCCAGGCGTGTATCATTCTATACAAACAACTTCAAAAAAATTAAATCCAAGATATGAAGCGAAAGCTAACAGGTGAAACTAGTCTTTATAAAATAATATGAGCAACACAACCCTTTGTATGATCCTGTAATCCCTTAATTCAGGATAGAGTTGGGATGAGTGGATGCAACCAAGCGTTTACTGGCCAGATTCCCTTCCTGGCACCACGTGGAGTTTGCATCAGATATTTTTTCTTTGGCTCTAGGAGAGAAACAGCTGCTGCTACCTAGGATTAAACTCTCAACCTACAAAGTGGGAGGTGAAAGTCTTCACCACATGTATAGACTAATACGTTGTCTTTACCAAGGTTTTAATATCATCTCCCTGCAATTCCTTGTTTTGAAACTGAAAATTCACTTAAATTTGTTCTAAGCTACACATGTGTTCCAAGTGAGAGGATGGGTCAAATAAACGGACAGGCAGGCTTATTCCTATCTACTGATGGAGAAGGAACTCACCCGGTTGTGTTGAGGGGGTGCTGATCTGGGGCACAGGTTCCTGAACAGAACTGCAGGCATCTGGAGGGGGAAAAAAGATTACTGTGCAAAACCAGCAATAAATGGACAATTTTGTCTGATATTCTCTAAGGGATTGCATGTACATAGATCAGCTCAAGAAGCTGAAAAAACGGTAGCAAGTGAACTTCCCAAGGAAGCTGGACCTGTACAGTAGAATCAGCTTGATGGACCCTGGTGGGTTTCAGTTTGGGATTATACCTGAGGCTGTGGTACACAGTTTGATTGAGTCCTTGTTCTCCACCTAGAATAAAGCTGTGCTGGCAACTTTAGTCTGGATTGCATTTATGCTGACTGTCTTTATGTGAAGACTCTGCTGTGCTCCCTGGTTTTTGGAGGGCCTCCAGAGGATGATGCCTAGAATGCTGCTGGAGGAAAACAAGGAGTGAGGCTGACTAAAAACAGACAAGAGTCTTTATTATTGTGGCGATAAGAGCAGCAAAACTTGCTTCATTTCTCTGTTCTCTGAGTGTTGGCTCCGTTCAGGGTAACCTGATTATGATGTTTCTATGGAGACACCAGTGACAGCCCTACCTGGATAAGAATAAACTTGCTATGATAAATTATGTCTTGGTAGTTTATATCTGGTTCTGCCCACTGAAGATGACTTGTAATGTCAGTTAGCACAATTCTGAGGTAAAAACAGAGACTGGAGTTCGATGAAACGAGTACATCACACCAGTCTACCTTCATTCCCTCTTCACTTGTTTTCAGACACAATTTAATGTGTACTGTCAAAGTATAAAACCCTTTGGGGCTTGGGATTACTGTATCTGAAGAAAATCCATCCTCTATCCTAAGCAAATATAATAGAAGCTTTATTGCTTTATCCTTTCACCATATCAAAATACTGTAAGCCTAATAATCTTCAAAGCTCTGGGCAACCCCCCCTGCCAAGCAACACCCAAAGTGGTCCTTATTGCTTTTGCAGAAAAAGACATTTTTCTTCCAGGCTTCCTTAATACAGGAATAAATTAGTGGGGTGCTCTGATATTTCTAACTTTTTAGGGCTGTTGTTATTTTCTGTTACTGGGCTACTCTTTATTGCATTATATTTATTATACATGGTGTTTTAATGCCTCATATCTTTTATAAAAGGTATCAAATTTTAGCTTAATGCTTTGTTTGGATTTTATGGCTGTGCAGGTAGTATGTGTGTGTGTGTGCACGCATGCGTGTGCGCATATATGTATATATATTTATATGTGTATATATGTGTGTGTGTGTGCGTCTATATGTGTGTGTGCCTATCAGGGTGGATTTGATTTAAATCATGATTTAAATCACTAGTAAAAAGGCTTGATTTAAATCAACTCGATTTAAATCATAATTTTTAAAGAGCAACTGTGATCTCTGCTACTCCTTTGACCCACTGTTGACTCACTGATAGTCCCAGTGTTGCAGAATATACAGCCTCATGCTACATAACTAAGCTCCATTTCATGCTTAATAAACTAAATTATTTATGTATCTTAAATAGAAAACTATCTTACGATAGATTTTTACGCCAAAAGTTTTTTATTAAAATAAATTCGATAAAAATAAAAAAAATCCGATTTAAATAAAAAAAATCCAATTTAAATTAAAAAAATCCGATTTTTTTATTTTTTTAAAAAAATCATTGATTTTTATTCACCCTGGTGCCTATGTATATATGTATCTATATGTGTGTGTGTGTGTGTCTATGTGTCTATGTCTATGTATTATGTGTACATACATATAATCATACAAACACACATACACACACACACACATATACGTGTGTGTATGTATGTGTGTATGTATGTGTGTGTGTTTGAATGAATATATAAAACATTGAGACGCATTAGACAAATGTTAAATAATTGTGCCTGCATAATTGGCATGTACTGACCAACCGGGGTATAAAACTGGGTTTGGTTTCCATAGAAATTATAAAATATTTTATAATATAAAATATATTATATATAAAATACAAAATATGAGAAAAGGGGGTAGAGATCTATTTCATAGCCAACTTTTGGAAAGAGAAATCGGAATCCCAGCAAAGAATTTCTCTGTGGAAACTGAAAAGTTTTTTGGTCCCATAATTGGTTGGGTCAGTTGCACCCGATTCCCCCCAAGATCTTCTAGGCGAGGGCTTGGGAACTAAAGTCCGACCCATCTGGGGCTTGGTAGGTTAGAGAAAGACCCAGATGCAGCTTTCCTACCGCGGCTGAAACAGCCCTTCATCTCACGGGCTACCTTTCCCGGTGTCCCTGCGAAGCTTCTGAGCTTGGGGTCTGCAGTTGCTGTCCGAGAGCACCCTGGCGGCCACTTCCACGGCGTAGTCCTCGCAGTAGTAATTGACCAGGAGGTCGCTGAGTTCGAGCGCGCCCGCCTTCTGCAGGGTTCCTCGGGGGATGTTTCTGAAGTCTTCCTTGACCGGGAACTCGTTGAGGTTCGCCTTGAACTTTTTCAGCTCTTCCTCGGTCAGGTTCTCCAGGGCTTCTGCCAGGCAGAAGCGGACGCTCTTCTGCCAGGCAGAAGTGGCCATCGCGCTCCTTCTTCTCCTTTTTCTTCCGCGAAAACGGAAGGCGCAATTTCGGAAGAAAAAGAAAAAGGCGCGAAGCCGAAAAGGCTCGCAAGTGGGAGGGCTCGGGAGCTCGATCGCCGTAACTTTCGCTTTTGGGCCCTTTGTTTCCCCTTCCGGGCTTGATCTGTATGTTGCTGCAGAGAATCTGGAGATTTCCGGAGGATCTGGTAGAAGTAAGGACTTTCAGACGTGCAATTTGCGCAACGCCTGAATTGTTGTTTCAGGGACTGAGAGGAGCATAATGTAATTAACATTGGGTACCTCTGTTTGGCACCGCATTGCATCTTCTGATGTGTGGAGCTATAACAGAGTACAGGTAGTCCTCAACTTACAACACTTCATTTAGTGACCGTTCAAAGTTACAAAGGCAACAGAAAAAAAGAGACTTACAACCAATTTTTTATACTTATGACCAAGCTGCTCAGAAAGCTAACAACCGGTTCTCCCAAAGTGGTGTGAACTGGCTGAATCCCACCACTTGCCTGGCCCCCTCTTCTTTGTGGCAGCCCCTGAGATATTGGAATGTGGCAAGAAAGGTTGTAAAATGGGGCGAAACTTAACAAATTTCTCACTTAGCAACATAAATTCTAGGCACAATTGTGGTCATAAGCTGAAAACTACCTGGAATGCAAATTGGATCTATCTATCAATAGCAATATCACTTAGACTTATATACTGCTTCACAGGGCTTTACAGCCCTTTCTAAACAGCTTACAGAGTCAGCATATTTTCCCCAACAATCTGGGTTCTCATTTTACCGACCTTGGAAGGATTGAAGGCTGAGTCAATCTTGAGCCAGTGAGAATCGAACTGCTGGCAGAATTAGCTTGCAATACTGCATTCTAACTACTACATCATCACGGCTCCTAATGCTAACAAACAAATTCAGTTTGTTTGTTTCAGCCCAGTCCAACACTGTGGTCATTTTATCCAGCACAATTTCAGGCAATAATCACACTGAGAGACAAAACTTGAGTTTAACAGTTTATTTCTAGTACACTGTTTGGCATTGCATGGCATCTTCAGATGTGTGGGGCTACAACAGAGCAATGCAAATTGGGTCGATCTATAAATGCTAACAGATAAATTCGGTTTGTTTGTTTCAGCCCAGTCCAACACTGTGTTCATTTTATCCAGCATAATTTCAGGCAATAATCACACTGAGAGGAAAAGCCGTTTAATAATTTATTTCTGCACAGAGGTAAAGATGGATGCTTGGGATCCAGGTGCAAATCAAGAATGACTGCTGACATTCAACAAGTTGTGTTTATACCATAAAACCACAGATAAACACAAAGAAATTTCTGATATTTCATCACTCGTTCCTGATTTATTGAAGACTTCTACAGCTAACATCCCTTAATAGGCATGGGGAGGTTGCGCTTAATTCCAACATCCCATAATAAGCATCGGGGTGCATTTAATTTGATAAACTCTCCACCTCTGGATGTTCTTATTTAACATCATAATGATGAATCTTTTACCTATGGACCTTTGCCCAGACTTAATGGCCATGGCTTCAGCAAAATATTGTGTTACCTTTCCTTGTTCCAGTAATAGTCCCATTTATGTACTACTTTAGCATACAGGTAGCCCTCGACTTATGACCACTATTGAGACGAAAATCTCAATTTCTAAGCAAGGCAGTTGTTGTTAAGTGAATCACTGCTGCTGTTAAGTTAGTAACATGGCTGTTAAGTAAATCTAGCTTCCTCATTGATTTTGCTTGTCAGAAAGTTGCAAAAACGGATCACATGACATACACACATCCCCGGGACATGCAACTGTCATAAGTACATGCCATTTGCCAAGCTTCTGGATTTTAATCATGTGACCACAGGGATGCTGCAAAAGTCTTAAGTGTGAAAAACAGTCATGAGTCACTTTTTTCAGTGCCATTGCAACCTTGAACGGCCACTAAACAAATGGTTATAAGTTGAGGACTACCTGTATTTATACTCAGAATGGGACACCTGGATTAACACTGCCTATAACTGAAATGTTTGTGATTAACCTCTAGCTTCTTCCGATAAGTGCCAAGGTAGTGTTAGCTAACCGGGGAATTTAATGATCCCAGAAAAGCATAGACAGAGTGATTAAAATAGGTAGTTCTGACTAAAACAAATTCATGACTTATAAAAGCTCTTAATAGTTTGTAAACAGGTTTATTTATTTATTTATTAGATTTTTATACCGCCCCCTCTCCCGAAGGACTCGGGGTGGTGAACAGCCAAAATTAAAAAACATACAATATAAACAATTAAAATGCGTTTAAAACAGAATTAAATCCAAAATGGCTCCCCAATTTAAAACGCCTTACCCATACCCCTATAAATAAGACGAATTTAAAATTTAAAAATTTAAAATTTCCACATTTAAAAAGGGGGAAGATTTAGGCCAGGCCAGCTTGATAAAATAGAAAAGTCTTAAGCGTGCGGCGGAAGGTGCGCAGATCCGAGATCCTACGTATCTCCGGGGGGAGCTCGTTCCAAATCGTAGGTGCCCCCACAGAGAAGGCTCTCCCCCTAGGGGCCGACAGCTGACATTGTTTGGCCGACGGCACCTGGAGGAGCCCCTCTCTATGGGAGCGTACTGGCCGGTGGGAGGCTATTGGTGGTAGCAGGCGGTCCCGTAAATAACCAGGTCCTAAGCCATGGAGCACTTTAAAGGTGATAACCAGAACCTTGAAGTGCACTCGGAAGACCACCGGGAGCCAGTGCAGCTCGCGCAGGAGAGGTGTTACATGGGAACTCCATGTCGCTCCCATCACCACCCGCGCGGCCGCACTCTGCGCCAGTTGGAGCCTCCGAGTGCACCTCAAGGGGAGCCCCATGTAGAGAGCGTTGCAGTAGTCCAAACGAGAAGTAACGAGGGCATGAGTGACTATGTGTAGGGAGTCCCGATCTAGATAGGGACGCAACTGGCGGATCAGGCGAAGCTGATGAAAAATCCTCCCGGACACGGCCGTCACATGCTCTTCTAACGACAGCCGTGAATCCAGGAGGACACCCAGGTTGCGAGCCCTATCCGTGGGGGCCAATGATTCGCCCCCAATAGTCAGCGATGGCACTAGCTGACTATATCGGGACGTCGGAAACCACAGCCACTCGGTCTTGGATGGGTTGAGCCTGAGCCTGTTCCTCCCCATCCAGATCCGTACGGCCTCCAGGCACTGGGACATCACTTCAAGGGCATCGTTGGGGTGGTCCGGGGTGGAGATGTACAGCTGGGTGTCATCCGCGTACTGATGGTATTTCACCCCAAAACCACGGATGATCTCGCCCAGCGGCTTTACATAAATGTTGAACAAAAGGGGCGAGAGGACCGATCTCTGCGGCACCCCACATATGAGGGGCCTCGGGGTCGACCTCTGCCCCCCTGTCAACACAGACTGCGACCAGTCGGAGAGAAAGGAGGAGAACCACCTTAGTACGGTGCCTCCCACCCCCAACTCTTCCAACCGGTGCAGCATGATACCATGGTCAATGGTATCAAAAGCCGCTGAGAGATCTAACAGGACCAGGACAGAGGAGCAGCCCCTGTCCCGAGCCCTCCAGAGATCATCAACCAACGCGACCAATGCCGTTTCCGTGCTGTACCCAGGCCTGAAACCCGACTGGAACGGATCCAGATACGACGCTTCATCCAGGTACTGGGGAAGCTGTCCGCAACCACACTCTCAACAACCTTCGCCACAAAACGAAGGTTGGAGACTGGACGATAATTAGCCAATATTGCCGGGTCCAGGGAAGGCTTCTTGAGGAGGGGCCTCACCACCGCCTCCTTAAGGGCGGCGGGGAAGACACCCTCACCCAATGAAGCATTTATAATCCCCTGGAGCCAGCCTCGCGTCATCTCCCGGGAAGCCAGCACTAACCAGGAGGGACACGGGTCCAAGAAACATGTGGTCGCATTCAATCTACCCAGAATCCTGTCCACGTCATCTGGGGTCACAGGATCAAACTCATCCCAGATAACAGTCTCAAGACCTGCCTCCGTCACTCTCGCTGGATCTACCCAGTCAGAGTCCAGACCTTCCCGAATCTGAGTGATTTTGTCATACAGATACTGAACAAAGTCCTCGGCTCTTCCCTCCAAGGGGTCCTAGGTTAATAGCCTAGGTCCTCTCTTCCTATAGAACAGAGGATGAGAGATGTGTTTGATACATCTGTAGGATACCTGACTGGATAAAGAAATTTTATTGTATCTTAATTTTTTTTATATAAAGCTTAAAAGCACCAGCTTGGAATTTCAGATTATTTTGAGCAATTCATTACAAAATCTTAAAACCTGTCTCCCCCCCACCCCAAAAAAAGGCACTCAAACAACAATTGTTCCCTTGGTACAATTAATAGCTTTAAAAATAATCAGTTTTGTTAGTTGTGACCCATTTGATGGACAATACAAGCTCGTATAGTCAACATTTGGTCCCCTGAGAATTAGAATATTGAGGAAATACAATAGTGGACAAAGATGTGGCAGGAAGGAATACTATGTTTAAAAAAAGTGCCAAAAAGAAGATTCATATGAGGGAAATCTTACTATGATGGCACAGTCAAAGGCAGAGAATAACGGAATAACAGATTTGGAAGGGACCTTGTAGGTCATCTAATCCAACCCCCGCCCAAGGAGACCCTGTACCTATACAAGTGCCCAAACCGGAATGTGTGGGCACCAGAGCGCCAGAAACCTGAAGACCAGCTGACCAGTGTGCATGTGTGCACCGGCCACCTGGTCTTCAGGTTTCTGCTGGTCTTCATGCGCAACCAAGTGCTGGAAACTCGATGACCAGGTGGCCAGTGCGCCAGGGATGGGTTCTACTTACCTTTGCTACCGCTTCGCAACGGGGCCGCGCACAGAAGCGTTTTGATGACGTCAGGGCCAGTGGGCGGAGCCTCCCGCCGGTATTACTACTGGTTCTATAGAACTGGTGCGAACCAGGAGCAATCCACCATGGTGGGCGCATGCTGGTCTCTGGGTTTCCAGTGCTTCGGCATGCACAAAGACCAGTTGGTGCACCGTAAAATAAAAAAACCCATGTGCCATAGGTTCACCATCACGGACCTATATCATTTCTGACAGATGGTAGTCCAATCTCTTCTTGAAAGCCTCCAGTGATGAAGCTCCCATAACTTCTGTTCCATTGCAAGCAACTCCATTGGTTGATTGTTCTCACTGTCAGAAAATTTCTCCTTATTTCTAGGTTGAATCTTTCCTTGATCATTTCCATCCATTATTCCTTATCTGGCCTTCAGGTGCTTTGGAAAATAGGTTGATCCCCCTCCTTTCTGTGGCAGCCCCTCAAATATTGTGGGACATGAATGAAGGTCTTGGAAACAGTTATGTACCAGTAGTCGAAGTCAAAGGCTCTAATTGATGGAAGAAGGCTGATGTTGAGTAGAACTTCTTTAAATCATGTTTAGTATATCTATTACAGCCACCCCAGGACTCTGGATGATTTATACTTCATTCTTGGGTCCTAAAGGAAAAAAGCACAAATATTTTACGTCCAGCAGAACAACGGATTCAGTAGGTAGTCCTCAATTTACAAAAGTCAAGGCAGTGACTATTTGAAATTACAATGGCACTGAAAAAAGTGACTCCTGACCGTTTTTCACATTTAGAACTGTTGCCGTATCCCCATGATCACAAGATCAAAATTCAGATACTCGACAAGTGGATCATATTTACGATGGTTGACGTATCCTGGGGTCATGGGATCCCCTTTTGTGCCCTTAACACAAGCAAAGTCAACGAGGAAGCCAGATTCACTTAACAACCGTGTGACTCACTTATCAGCTGAAGTGATTCACTTAACAACGGTGGCAAGAAAGGTCGTAAAATGGGGCAAAATTCACTTAGCAAATGTTTCATTTAGCAGCAAAAATTTTGGCCTCAATTGTGGTCGTACTTTGAGGACTACTTGTCTACAAAGAAGCAAGAACAATAAGATTCCACCCTGCTGGCGACCACAATCAGTCAAACAAGCCACCTGATGGCCTTCATCCCATTCTGGTTTCCCCAGGCCTGTTGGCCAAACCAGGTCTTCAGGGCTTTGTGAAAACAGTGTCAAAGTGGGGGCCAATATAATCTCCGCAGGGATGATGTTCCAAAGGGAAGGAGCCACCATGGAGAAGGCCCTTCTTCTGGGTCCTACCAGATGTATCTTCTTAGGAGACGGACCTGCAACATTCCCTGCCTCCCTTGCCTGGTTGGCCAAGTAAATGTAACTGGGAAGAGACGGTCCTTCAGGTAACCTGGCCTTAAGTCTTGTAGGGTTTTAGCAATAGCAATAGCACTTATATACCACTTTACAGTCCTCTCTAAGCAGTTTACAGAGTCATCCTATTGGGTCCTCATTTTACCAGCCTCGGAAGGATGGAAGGCTGAATCAACCTTGAGCCAGTCAGGATCGAACTCCTGAGAGTGGGCAGAGTTAGCCCTAGCAATAGCACTTAGACTTATATAACGCTTCACAGTGCTTTCCAGCCCTCTCTAAAGAGTTTACAGAATCAGCGTATTTCCCCCAACAATCCAAGTTCCTCATTTTACCGACCTCGGAAGGGTGGAAGGCTGAGCCAACCCTGAGCTGGTTAGAACCGAACTCCTGCAGTGAGCAGTGAGTTAGCCCTGCAGTACTGCCTTCTAATAACTGAGCCACCACGGCTCTTTAAAGGTGACAACCAGCACCTCGAATTGTACCTGGAAGCAGATTGGCAGCCAGTGCAACTCTAGTAGGAGTGGTGACATGGGCACACCTGGATCTACAAAAAACCATACAGGCCACTGCATTTTGAACCAATTAAAGCAGAGTTCCCCAAACCTTCCGGCTTTGTGGCCCATGGGGGGGGGGATAGTTCCACACGAGTGGCAGGCAAGCCTGCAATGGCAAACATGTATGTCGCTCATGCCAATGGAGCGTGTGAGCCCACCACTTGTGTAAATGGAGCACAATGCATGTTGCTTGCACAAATGGAGCACCAGCACACGTGCTCGCCCACTGCTTGGGCAAGGGTGGATGTGTGCGTGTACACTTGCCTGCCACCCCTAAGAGCCCCATCTGTGGAGCCATGATGGCACAATGGTTAGAATGCAGTATTGCAGGCTACTTCTGCTGACTGCAAATTGGCAGTTCAAATCTCACCAGGCTCAAGGTTGACTCAGCCTTCCATCCTTCCCAGGTGGGTAAAATGAGAACCCAGATTGTTGGAGACAATATGCCGACTCTGTAAACCGCTTAGAGAGGGTTGTAAAGTATGGTGAAGCGGTATATACTAAGTCTAAGTGCCATTGCTATTGCTATCCCATCTCCCTTTCGTGGCTGAAACTCCCCATCCCATGTGCTAGCTACTTTTTTCTAGGCGGGCCAGAGAAGCCTCTGAGCTTGAGGATTGCAGTTGCTGGCCATCAAGACTGCGGCGGCCACCTCCACGGCATAGTCCTCGTCGTAGTAATTGACCAGGAGGTCACTCAGATCCAGCGCATCCGTCTTCTGCAGCTGCCCTCGGGGGATATTGAAATAGCCCGGCTTGACTTGGTACTCGTGGAGATTCGCCTTGAATTTTCGGAGCTCGTCGTCCCTCAAGTCTTTCAGGACATTTCTGATGGACCAACGGACATTCTTGGACCTCGCAAATCTGCAACAAAACCGGGCAGCTGAATTTCGGAATAAAAGGAAAGTGGGATGTGCGCATGTGTGGACAAGGTGCAAAGTGCAAAATTTTGGGAAATGGGAGGACTTGACCAAAGGGCATCAAGCGTTACTTTCGGTTTCTCCTTTGTCTGTTGCTTGTGGGGACCGAGGGGGTTTTGGGAGGGCCTTGCGGAGTTAAGGATTCAGATTAGGGGTGAAATGCTCCTGGTTTGGACTGGATCACCCAATCCGGTAGTGATGGATGCGGGTGGTTTGGAAAACCAGTAGCAAAAATCCCTGCCCCCCCCCATTGCCCAGCTGAGCCATGCAATCATCAGAGGCTTTTTTAAATTATTTTTAAAAGCATTTTTTCTATAACCTCTTTGGCCAAAAAATGCTTTTAAAAGTAAAAAAAAAAAGCTTCTGATGATTGCGCGGCTCAGCTGGGATCATCAGAGGCTTTTTTTAAAAAAAGAAAGCCTCTGCCGATCAGACAAGTCAGCTGGGATTGTCAAAGGCTTTAAAAGCATTTTTTTACAACCTCTTCAGCCGAAACCATTAAACTGAACCATTAAAAAATGGTAAAACACTTAATCTTTCCCCTGGCTCAGGCTGGTGAAGGGAGGAGAATTTGTGGCTCAGTGGTTAATACAACTGCCTAACATCCAGGCAGCCCAGGTTTGAATCCAAGTAAGGGTAAAGCTGGCTGATGAGAGCTAAGAAGCTTGAAATAGATCTATACCAGTCTCCCCTTATTTCTTTATCAGTAAAAATATATTTGGTATGTGTGTTTTTCCTCTAGCCAGGAAAAACCTGGCTAGAGGAAACACACACATAAATCCTATGAAGAAGTAAGAAAATATACATAGTTGGCCACGCCCACTCAGTCATATTAACACACCCCCCCAAAACGTGCAATTTTGGCGACCCTTGAATTTTTCAGGATAGGAGAATGCGAGTTGATTGATATTAGCAGCACCTCGTTTGGCGTGGTGTGGCATCTTCGGATGTGTGAGGCTAACAACGGAGACATGCAAATTGGGCCTCTCTCTATTAACCTCTCTCTATTGGCCACCTCTCCCTGGCCAAAGAGGTGTAGTTTCCTACATCTGTAGGATACCTGACTGGATAAAGTAGATTTAATGTCTCTTTAAACAACTTCAAAGCACTAGCTTGGAACTCCAAGGTACAGGTAGTTCCCCACTGTATTTTACCCTACTCTTATTTTAAATTGTTTGTATAAGATTTTATTGGTGATATGTGTTTGCACCTTGTGCTTTGATATGGCCTATGGGCTAATGAAAGCTATCATTTTATTGAAATTTTATTGAAATTGGTATTTTATTCCAATTTCATTTTAAATTGTATTTTATCCAATTCCATTTTAAATTGTTTTTATCGGATTTTAGTAATAAAATCTGGAACTCTGCACAAACATTGCAGCATCCCCATAGGCACATAATCAAAATTCAGATGCTTGACACCTGACTCATATTTATGACGTTGCATTCTCCTGGGGTCATGTGGTCCCCTTTTGCGACCTTCTGACAAACAGAGTCAATAGGGAAGCCAGATTCACTTAACAATCGTGTTATTAACTTAACTGCAATGATTCACTTAACAGCTGTGGCAAGAAAGGTTCTAAAATGGGACAAACTTCACTTAACAAATGTCTCAATTAGCAATGGAAATGTTGGGCTCAGTTGTGGTCGTAAGCCGAGGACTATCTGTACTTTGAGCAATTCATTACAAAATTTAAAAAACTGGAAGAAAAAAAATTCATGCAAACAATTATTTTCTTGGTACAATTAATGCCTTTAAAAACAATCAGTTTTATTAGCTGTGACTCATTTTCATGGAGGGATAAAATATAAGTTTTCAAGCAGTAAGCAATACCCTAAGTTAGCAGTTACCAAGAAGGACACCTCAGCCCTGCCAACACAGGCAGGGCAAGCTACTGTATATCAACAAGAAACTTCACACCCACTAGCAACGAAGATGTTACCTAATTTGGTAATGAAACATCTGCAAGCAACCAAAAAAAAAGTTCATAGAGCACTAAGGACAGCAGTAAAGCAGTTAGGAAAAATCTTGGTTCCTGCTCATATAGCACCTCATATAGCAAAACCTATATAAAAGAAGACATACAGGTGAAACTCAAAAATTAGAATATCATTCAAAAGTTCATTTATTTCAGTAATGCAACTTAAAAGGTGAAACTAATATATGAGATAGACTCATTATATGCAAAGCGAGATAGTTCAAGCCTTGATTTGTCATAATTTTGATGATTATGGCTTACAGCTCATGAAAACCCCAAATTCACAATTTCAGAAAATTAGAATATTGTGAAAAGGTTCAATATTCTAGGCTCAAAGTGTCCCACTCTAATCAGCTAATTAAGCCATAACACCTGCAAAGGGTTCCTGAGCCTTTAAATGGCCTCTCAGTCTGGTTCAGTAGGAATCACAATCATGGGAAAGACTGATGACCTGACAGTTGTGCAGAAAATCATCATTGACACCCTCCATAAGGAGGGAAAGCCTCGAAAGGTAATTGCAAAAGAAGTTGGATGTTCCCAAAGTGCTGTATCAAAGCACATTAATAGAAAGTTATGTGGAAGGGAAAAGCGTAGAAGAAAAAGGTGCACAAGCAGCAGGGATGACCACGCCCTAGAGAGGATTGTCAGGAAAAGGCCATTCAAAAGTGTTGGGGACTTTCACAAGGAGTGGACTGAGGCTGGAGTCAGTGCATCAAGAGCCACCACACACAGATGGATCCTGGACATGGGCTTCAAATATAGTATTCCTCTTGTCAAGCCGCTCCTGAACAACAAACAACGTCAGAAGTGTCTTACCTGGGCTAAAGAAAACAAGAACTGGTCTGTTGCTCAGTGGTCCAAAGTCTTATTTTCTGATGAGAGCAACTTTTGCATCTCATTTGGAAACCAAGACCCAGAGTCTGGAGGAAGAATGGAGAGGCACACACTGCAAGATGCTTGAAGTCCAATGTGAAGTTTCCACAGTCTGTGTTGATTTGGGGAGCCATGTCATCTGCTGGTGTTGGTCCACTGTGCTTCATTAAGTCCAGGGTCAACGCAGCCGTCTACCAGGAGATTTTGGAGCACTTCATGCTTCCTTCCGCAGATGAGCTTTATGGGGATGCTGACTTCATTTTCCAGCAGAACTTGGCACCTGCCCACACTGCCAAAAGTACCAAAACCTGGTTCAATGACCATGGGATCACTGTGCTTGATTGGCCAGCAAACATGCCTGACCTGAACCCCATAGAGAATCTATGGGGCATTGCCAAGAGAAAGATGAAAGACATGAGACCGAACAATGCAGAAGAGCTGAAGGCCGCTATTGAAGCATCCTGGTCTTCCATAACACCTCAGCAGTGCCACAGGCTGATAGCATCCATACCACGCCGCATTGAGGCAGTAATTGATGCAAAAGGGGCCCAAACCAAGTACTGAGTGCATATGCATGCTTATACTTTTCAAAAGTCCGATATTGTTCTATGTACAATCCTTGTTTTATTGATTTCATGTAATATTCTAATTTTCTGAGACTGTGAATTTGGGGTTTTCATGAGCTGTAAGCCATAATCATCAAAATTATGACAAATCAAGGCTTGAACTATCTCGCTTTGCATGTAATGAGTCTATCTCATATATTAGTTTCACCTTTTAAGTTGCATTGCTGAAATAAATGAACTTTTGCATGATATTCTAATTTTTTGAGTTTATGTGTAAAACCTTACTCTACACTGAAATTCATTTTGTTACCGTAGATAGGGCCCAGTGTCCAAGTAAATAAAAATAAAATAAAATGTTCATTTAAGGGGATATCTGTTTAACCAAGATATAAAGACATATAGTTTACTATAAATAAGGAGGCATAGTGTTTTAACTCTAGATAAGGAAACATTTCATTATCTTACTTTTTATTAGGTAATTCATTCCATTCTAATCCATTCCATTCTATTGATGGTTGGCTGCATTTTTAAATTTAAAAAAAATGGAGATGAGGAACGGTCCATTGTGCCTGTTGCCCAATGTTACTTTACAATCATGGGTTAAATAAACATATTTTCAATGCTCCTGCTTTGAGCAGGGGGTTGGACTAGAAGACCTCCTAGGTCCCTTCCAGTCCTCAGGAAACATGGGTTCTTTTTTGCATTGTCAATTAGCCACTAGATGGTGCTGTAGGATCCTTAAAGGGAACAGCAAAACTTTCTCACAAAATTGGAGAATTTATTTATTTATTTATTTATTTATTTATTTATTTATTTATTTATTTATTTATTTATTATATTTCTATACCGCCTTTCTCCCGTAGGATTCAAGGCGGTGTACAGTCAAGAAAAATATAGATACACAAACATCATAAAATTGCTAATTAAAATTATTATTATAACATAGTTTGGCCCAATTAAATAGAACCTAAAATTAGATGACATTTTAAAAACATTCACATGTTCATATGTTTAGCCCTGCCTGTTGGAACATCAGGGTTTTGAGGGCATGGCGGAAAGCACGGAGATCAGGGATATTTCGTATTTCAGGGGACAGTTCATTCCAAAGGGTTGGAGCCCTCACAGAGAAGGCCCTCCCCCTGGGAGTCGCCAGTTGGCATAATTTGACTGACGGTACCCTGAGTAGTCCCTCCCTGTGAGAACGAACTGGTCGGTGGGAGGCTATTGGTGGCAAAAGATGGTCTCGTAGGTACCCAGGTCCTAAGCCATGGAGTGCTTTAAAGGTGATAACTAACACCTTGATTCGCACCCGGAAGACCACCGGAAGCCAGTGCAGCTCGTGTAGGAGAGGTGTTACTTGGGCGCAACGAGCTGTGCCCATAATCACCCATGTGGCTACATTCTGGACCAGTTGGAGCCTCTGGGTGCTTTTCAAGGGGAGCCCCATGTAGAGAGCATTACAGTAGTCCATACGGGAAGTGACTAGGGCATGAGTGACCGTGTGCAAGGTGTCCCGATCCAGAAAGGGACGCAATTGGCAGATCAGGCAAACCTGATAAAAGGCACCCCTGGCCATGGCCGTCAAATGATCTTCTAAAGATAGCCATGAATCCAGGAGGACACCCAAGTTGCGGGCCCTCTCTGTGGGGAGCAAGATCTCATCCCCAATTGTCAGTGATGGTACCAGCTGACTATACCGGGACGCCGGAAGCCACAGCCACTCGGTCTTGGAGGGGTTGAGTCTGAGCTTGTTTCTCCCCATCCAGATCAACGGAACATCACAGCAAGGGCATCATTGGGGAATGATGATATCATTCATGATATCAGAATGAGAAATCAAAGTGGATAAGGCCAGCTCATCCATCATGCCAAGTTGTAAAATGCTTTATTTCATTGTGGCTTGGTATGAAGACAGCCATAGTTTATAACCCATGGTTTAGAATTTAGTATTTTGTGTGGACAAAATGTTATGTATATATATGCTGCCAGCATCCTAGATATCGACGAAGTACCTTATTAAGATGTGCGATCCTGATGCTGATCCTGATCCTGATCCTGATGATGCTGATGCAGATGCAGATGTTGATCCTGATGCTGATGCTGATCCTGATGATGCTGATATTGATATTGATCCTGATCCTGATCCTGATGCTGCTGCTACTAATCCAGATGCTGTTGCTGCTACTGCTGATTATTATTATTATTATTATTATTATTATTATTATTATTATTATTATTATTATTATTATTGCTGTTACCTTACAAAAACACCTGGAAGTCTCAACCATCATGGTTGGTCAACGTGGATTTAAATCTAAGTTTAGGAAGTGACATTTCCAGCAGTTAATGTATTAGCCCTCAACATGGAAATACGGTAGGCCCTTGAGAGGTTTTGAAACTGTTATCATGTCATAGTGGATTGCACAAAAACTGAGTGATTAGAACTAGAAAGATGCTGAAGCCATAGAAAATGTGCAGAGAAGAGCAACACAAATGATAAGGGGTCTTGAGGCTAAATTGTAACACGAACGACTAAGGGAGCTAGATACATATAGCTTAATGAAGAGAAAGCTTAGAGGAGACATGATAGCAGTCTTCCAATAGACTAGACTAGACTAGACTAGACTAGACTAGACTAGACTAGAATAGAATAGAATAGAATAGAATAGAATAGATCAGTTTCCATCCATTATTCCTTGTTTGGCCTTTGGGTGCTTTGGAAAATAGCTTGACCCCTCCTCTCTGTGACAGCCCCTGAAATATTGGAACACTGCTATCATGTCTTCACTGATCCTTCTTTTCACTAGACTAGCCATGCCCAGTTCCTGCAACCGTTCTTCATATGTTTTAGCCTCCAGTCCCCTAATCATCTTAGTTGCTCTTCTCTGCCCTAGAGTCTCAACATCTTTTTTATACTCTGGTGACCAAAACTGGATGCAGCATTCTAGGTGTGGTCTTACTAAGGCTTTATAAAGTGGAATTGGCATCTTACTTGATCTTGATTGTATCCTTCTGTTAATACAATTTAGGATTGCATTATATTTGAAGGGCTGGCGCAGGGAACACGGTAGATCCTGACCAGCTCAAGATTGACTCAGCCTTCCATCCTTCTGAGGTTGGTAAAATGAGGACCCAGATTGCTGGGGGCAAAATGCTGATTGTGTAAGCCATTTAGAGAGGGCTGTGAAGCACTATGAAGCGGTATATAAGTCTAAGTGCTATTGCTATTATTCTCCCTAGCAGCTGAGAGCAGGACAAGAAGTAATGGGCAGAAATTTATCAGACGGAGATCCAATCTGGAAACAAGGAGGAATTTCTTGACAGTGAGAATGATGAATCAATCAATCAATTAATTAATTAGGGGAATGACTTGCCTCCAGAATTTGTGGATGCTCTAACACTGGGAGTTTTCAAGAACAGATTGGACAACCATTTGTCTGGGATGGTATAAGGCCTTTGGCAGGGGGCTGGACTAGAAGACCTCTGAGGCTCTTTTCAATCCTATGATTCTATGATAGAACCACTCCCCAATGTCTACAAGTGGCCCTTGGTTTATAACCATTTGCTTAGTGACCATTTGAACTTACAACAGTACTGAAAAAAAATGACTTATGACAATTTTTTACACTTATGACCATTACAGTATCTCCATGGTCACATGAGCAAAATTCAAACGTTTGGCAACTGACTCGTATTTATGAAGGTTGTAGCATCCAGGGGTCATGTGATCACTTTTTGCGATCATTTGTCAAGCAAAGTCAGTGGGGGGATCAAGACTCACTTAACAACCGTGCTACTCGACTTCCACTGGCACCGCCAGTGCTGCTGCAGCTCCTTTGTGAGCTCCTAACTCCGGGATCTGTAAAACCGCCAAAACAGCTTAAATCAGCCATTTTGGCGGCTGGAACTTCCCCCTCGAGCAAAGAGGGGGAGGTGAGTGCTCAGGTGTATAGGGTAGAGCCCCCCAAAACCTCCAGGATTAATCCTGGAGGTGCAGAGGATGAGGGCTCCCCAAACGCCTGGAAAGCAGCTCCAGACTCGGGATTCTATCTCTGACGGAACAAGGCGCCGTGACCATCCCTGCAAAACAAGTGATTTCAAGGATTGATTTTTACGCAGGCAGAACAAAACAGGAGAGCTTCTCGCAAGTATTTTTCTTTCCTTTAACTCTGATGAATAATGAGTCCTTTCAGATTCGAGTGAAAGTTTTAAAGAGATACAAAATGGCGCTGATAGAGAACGGAAGTCTAAGAAGAAAGTGATTGTTAAAGCTTGTTTGCGCTTGTTAAGATCGTTATAGCTGTCAGTACTTTGAAGCTTTGCTGAATGAAGTGGGAATTTAAGTTTGCAGCATAAGAAAAGATGGCAGAGGCAAAGATTTTTGAAGAGAATGGAGGTTTCTCAGCACAGTATTCAGCAAGTGTACAAACACTGACAATGGATTTTTTGGAAGCATGGCAAAAATCATTTATGGAAAGACTGGATGAGATCTTTGAGAAGTTTATTATTCAAATTGATAATAAAGTTGCAATGTTGAAAGAGGAGGAAGAAGAAGTAATTCAAGTAAAAACACCTGAGGAACATGGAAAGGATGTTTCCCAAATTATGAATAAACTGATGGGCTTGAAGGAGGTTAATCCGGAGATATAGAGTGAGATCTATCCAGAGGTTTTGATGCAGATGAGAGGAAAAGTGCTGGGAGAAGCTTGGATTTTCAAGATATCAAGAAGGATTAGAAATGGAACATTACAATTTCTTTATAAAAATGGACTTTTAATCCTAATTAAAGAGGCGTGTTTCTTAAAAGGAATTACTTTGCAAGCTGCACAGGACTGGAAGATAAAATTACAGTTGAATACACAAAAGCTTGTAGAAATAAAAGATGCTGGAATAAAGCGGAAGAAGAAGGCTCAGAAAAAAACCAGGGGGAAATGGAAGTGGAAGAATTTTATTCCTCTTTGTTAGGCAGGATCACATGGTGAATGATTGTATTGGTATTCAAGATTTTTTTAAGGATATGATTTGTTTGGTTTTGAAATTTTTTTTTTACTTATGACTGGATGTTTCAACTGTTATATAAATGTGAATTTTTATAATTGTATTGGTATTCAAGACATGATTAATTTTTATCAAGGATATGATCTGGTTTTGAAATTTTTTTACTTATGATTAGATGGATTATGTTAAATTTAAGGTTATATACATTAATGTTATTCTGTGGAGGTGATTATATTGGTATTCAAGACATGATTAATTTTTCATTAAGGATATGATTTGTTTGGTTTTGAAAAAATCTTTATTTATGATGATTGGATGGATTATATCTAAAAATTATTTCAAATAATGGATTAAAAAAGAAACTTTCTTTTGGATGTTAAATTTAACATTAATGTTATTCTGTGGAGGAACAAGTTGGTTTTGTTTAACTACCTTTAAGCAAGAAAAGTTATATTTTGTTTTGAACAAGGAGAGTTAAAGTACAAGTGTTAGATAAATCTATAGATAATTAGTTTGTGGGGTCTTTTATTAAGGTTTGTTAAATGTTTTTATTCGGGTCTTCTCCCACGTAAAATTGGAAGTGTCTTGGCGACGTTTCGACGAAGTCTCATTCGTCTTCTTCAGGCTGGTGTTCTCGGCTTCGTGCTTCCAGGAGCAATGTGAGATCGCAGCTGTCTCTTCCTTTTAACTGCTAGTGGGGAGGGGTGAACTGATTGGGTGGGAACTTGGCTGTGTTCTGATTGGGTGGAGGTGTGTTCTGATTGGTTAGGGGCTTGGCTGTGCTCTGATTGGATGAGGGGTTGGTTGTGCTCTGATTGGATGGGGGGTGTTCTGTTTGGGTGGGGGCTTGGTTGTGCTCAGTTTAGTCTGAGTTGCAGGGGGATTTGAGCTGGTGAGCTGCGTTGTTGTTGTTTGGCTTCGTGTTTGTGGCCGTGCGAGCTCTTCATGGTGGGTGTCAGTCTGCTTCATGTATGGATTGGAGGGGTTTAAAATGGCTAATGATGCAGCTGCGGTCTGGCTTCTGGTCCTTGGTCGTGGCTCATTATCAGTGTGGGTTTGAGTCTGCTTTCTGTGTGGATGTGTGGTGGTGACATCCTGTGTGGCTCTCGTGAGTGTGGGTCTGGTGTCATTCGTCGTGTTAGGGATTCGTTTATCAGTAAGGGCGGGTTTCCAAATGGCTGGTAGACAGGAGGTATCGTCTCGTTTGTTCATGCTGTGTGGGCGTTTTTCTATCTCGATGGCTTCTCTGATTATTCTGTTGTTAAAGTGTTCAGTTTTGGCGATAGTTCTGGTCTTTTTAAAGTCAATATCATGGCCTGTGGCTTTAAGGTGTTGGACCAGGGAAGAAGTTGGTTCCTCTTTTCTGACTGAGTTCTTGTGTTCTTCTATGCGTGCATAGACCGAATAACCAAAGACCTACATACAAACACCCGCGAAAACCTGAGAATATATATATATATATATATATATATATATATATATATATATATATATATATATATATATATATATGATTGATTTTTTGTTTATGTATGCTGACTATGAAATAAAATTTGTTTAAAAACAACAACAACAACCGTGCTACTAAACAACTGCAAGAAAAATAGTAAAAGGGCAAAACTCATTTGACAATTGTCTACTTGGCCGTGATGAGTTGGCTACAGTGAGATGGCCACAACGAGATGCCTGTGGCAAGTTGGCCATAGCGAATTGTCCCATTCTGTCATTAATGGTCTCCCTTCTACATTTATGGTGCAACTGTGCAGTATGCAAAATAACGAGACAGGGCAAGCATATTAGACGCTGAAACATAATAGGCATTGAGTGGCACTTCTCTCTCTCCCCCACATCCGCCGCACCAAAAATGCTTGTTAATAAAGGGTTAGAGTCCAGCTGAAGTGGCTTCACATGGCGAAACAAGAGCATCCTTGCGTAGCTTCTCTTGATTCCAAGAGGGCTTGGGCAGAGCACCTCCCTGAGGGATTATGCTGCATAGATCAAATCGATTCAGTCCCCCCATAAAATGACTTCTGGTGCCTCACAATAGGTTTATCTGCCTTGATTCCCTTATGATATGGTTGAAACTTATTCCCAAATATAAAATAGTGCAGGCAACAAATATTACATTCACCTGTTTATAAAATGTATACATTCATTTATCAATACATGCACCTGGACAGGGAACCACGATTGGCTGCAAACTCATCTTATTATCATTTCTAATAAACCATGCCTGTTCATCTGCCATCTGACTGAATTGCCCATCCCATCCTTGGCCACCTATTCAATTTTCTCCAGTTATTACCCCCTTCCCCCCACATCCACTTATGAGCTGGTAGTCCCTTGCAATTTCATCAGCTAGGAAATTGGATAGCTTCCTTCTGCAGCTGTTCTAAGTACTCAGAAATTCAAAGGCTGCCTTCCAATGGAGCAGAGTCAGGATTTTCACAGTATGAAGTAAAAAAATTAATTCCTAGAGGGCTCTTGAGAATTTGAGCAAATGGAAGGGTGCACCCCAAACCCTAAGCATTCCAATAATATGCCTAGTGGGGTAAGGAATGACCTTATCAATAGTCACCTCTACCTTGTCCTATTAAGAAATACATGTAGAAAATTGGATGCCATTCCAGAAATATGATGTATCATTGGGCTATATATAGGAAGATCTGGGGGGGAGAGAACCACTCACTTGCCTTCTGTATCTGTCCTGGGATGGTCACTGATCCTTCTGTCCTGGAAACCTGCTCTGTTTTGAATCATCTGCTTTAGTAAGAGTTCGTTCCTTCTCTTCTCTTCTCTTCTCTTCTCTTCTCTTCTCTTCTCTTCTCTTCTCTTCTCTTCCATTATCATCTGCTTTAGTAAGAATTCGTTCCATCTCTTCTCTTCTCTTCTCTTCTCTTCTCTTCTCTTCTCTTCTCTTCTCTTCTCTTCTCTTCTCTTCTCTTCTCTTCCATTTCCTTTCCTTTCCTTTCCTTTCCTTTCCTTTCCTTTCCTTCTCCTCTCTTCTCCTCTCCTCTCTTCTCCTCTCCTCTCCCCTCCCTCCCTCCCTCCCTTTCCTTCATTCCTTGAAGACTATTTTTTAAAAAAATGCTAAAAATGCACCTGTTACACATGCTTGAGGGAAGGATAGAAATAAATCAAATTTTGCAGAAAATAGCTCTTGTTAAAGAGCCCAGTAGATCAGAGGAAAGTAAGGTCCATCAAGAAGAGTAGCACCAATCAGGAGGTCTGTTCTTTGTAGATAAGAAGGTCTATCAAGTATGAAATATTTTTTCTTTCTTTCTTTCTTTCTTTCTTTCTTTCTTTCTTTCTTTCTTTCTTTCTTTCTTTCTTTCTTTCTCTCTCTCTCTCTCCCTCCTTCCCTCCCCTTTTTTCCTTTTTCCTTTCTTTCTTTCTTTCTTTCTTTCCCTCTCTCTCTCTCTCCCCCCTTTCTTTCTTTCTTAGATTTATTTGCCATTTATCTTATAATTCAGGTGACTCTGAGCAACTTCAACCCTATTCAACCCTTGGTTTAGCATAATGTACTTAATAGTTTGATGTGTGGCTCGTGTTACAAAATTTTGAGTTCTGCAGGGCTCTTCCTTGATTATCAAGGTAGAATTCACTGTCATTTTATTTTTTGTTTAAATTGCATTTTTAATTCAAATATACTGAAATAAGGCAAAGAAACCCATGAAATGAATATGATGTGGCTCAGCAAAATGCAAGTAAAGGTAAATCATAATTATATATGGCATGTTACAACCCAAATGATTTTCAAATCTCTGGATAGAGGGTTGTTTTTCTATTATGCCAAAAGTTTCTATAATTTGCTGCTAACTGTAAAAGCTTGTTGACCCAGACAATATATTATAAAAACTAGAATGGGAAGGTAGAATAGCAGAAATTATTGTAGAATTTCTACAATACATTAATAATTAATGTGTTGTTGTATTTTGGGGTAAGGAATCCCATGCGGATATTAATCAGGCCTAAAGTGGATTGCGATTTTCTTTCTTTTTTAGGGTTGCCAGGTCTGCTTCCAAAAAATAGCGGACAAGCGGGGTGGGTGGGTTAAGTAGTAAAAAAATAAAAAAAAAATTACAATTAAATTATATATTTTCTTTGTCTCATTCTAACTTATGAAAAAAAAGACAAAACGCGATTCTCCTATCCTTATTCTCTTAGACTGTACAGCTTTAGATTACGTACCATTTCACCATAAAGCTTTTGAATAAAAAAAATGTCCACTATTTTGTGAAAAAAAATAGTGAACATAATGTGAAAAAAGCGGACTGTCCGCTCAAATAGTGGATACCTGGCAACCCTAAAAAATCTTTTTTAAAATAAGTTTTTAATCAGAGAAAGAAAAGACTATGAGAGTCCTTTTCAATTAATTGAGTGAAAGACTTTCAAAAAGAACACCTGAATATATACACAATATTCTGTGTTAAACAAAATTCCCTTTGATATACAAATTAGAAACATCAGTTCTAAGCGTGAACTATGAATAATGTATATTAATATACTATAGACAAAGAGTACGGTAAAACGTATTTTAAAATATGTGGCAAATTGATTTAAGGGATGTAATTAAATGATTAGAATGTTTAAATATAAATTCACATCCTGATATGAATCTTCATTCAAACGCGTAACTTTCTGGGGATCTTCAAGCAATCCTTGTGAGCATAAGCTATTTCACAGCATGTTTGGTGGGATAAAATGTGGAGGACCCATGCCTGCTTCCCTGATTTTCTTTCAAGAACAGTTGGAAGGGAAGGGAGGAAGGAAGGGAGAGAGAGAGAAAGAGAAAGGAGAAAGAGAGAGAGAGAGAGAGAAAGGAAGGAAAGAAGAGAGAAAGCAACAGAAAGAAAAAGAGAGAAAGGGAAAGATGAAAGAAAGAAAGAAGGAAGGGAGAGATAAAGAAAGAAAGAAAGAGAGAAAGAAAAAGAAAGAAGAGAGAGAAAAAGAAAGCAACAGAAAGAAAGAGAAAGAGGGAAAGAGAAAGAGAAGAAAGAAAGAATAAGAGAATGAAAGAAAAAGGGAGAGGGAGAGAGAGAAAAGGGAAGGAAGGAAAGAGAAAGAGAGGAAAGAGGAAAGAAAGAAGGAAGGAAGGAAGGAAGGAAAGAAGGAAGGAAGGAAATAAGAAAAGACAGAAGATTTCCTCATCTAAATTCTATGGTTTGAATTTACAATTTCATGCAGTGCAAAACACTCCAAAGCTCAGCAAACCTCTCTCTATAGATGTGGATTAGATTAAAAAGCACCCATACATTGCTGAGAACGAACAGCAAGAAGAGGCAGGTGTCTCTGTCTAGATTGCAGGGCTGTTTTTCAGCTGTCTCTGGCCTGTTACCTTCTGAATTATTTATAGAGCAATTCTACCCTCCGTGCAAACAGCAGCTGCTTTGCAGCGTAGCATTCCTCTCTTGTTCAAGGCAAACCAGACTAAGCCAGGTTCTTGTACAATGAAAGCAACTATTGTACAAAGTGAAAGCGATCAGTCTCCCCAAAGTCAGGGGGCTGGGCACATTGGGGTGACTTCTGCATGGCACCACCTTGAAGACAACCTTCGAAAACATGGAGACTAAGTCTTTTAGAATCACACAGTCTGAAGTTAGATCTTACAATCTAAGAAGGAACGAAGCTTCAAATGTCATCTTCTGAGATTTTTTTTTTAAAAAGGCAAATTAAACATCAAAACCCACCCATCTTCTTCCGTACCAAAAAAGAAAAGAAAAGAAAAAATAAATAAATACCTTAATCCACATTTAATCCCCAAATTTTGTGTGCCGTTAAGAATTAGTCTGTTGGCAAATATATACAGGCAATCCTCCATTTACAATCATTCATTAGTGACCGTTTGAAGTTACAATGGCACTGAAAAAAGCGAATTAGGAACGTTTTTCACACTTGTGATCTTTGCAGCATCCCTCGGATCACCTGAAATTTGGATGCTTGGCAACTGGCATATACTTAAGTCCCTTAACCATTGTCTCGCTTAGCAATGGAGATTTTGGACTCAATTGTGGTCGTAAGTTGAGGAATGTCTGTTGTTTTCCCTCAGAAATGCTTGCTTTCAGAAGCTGCGAGTGCTCCATCATTGGAGAATTTAAAGAAGAGATTGGGCAGCCATTTGCCTGAAAGGGTATAGTCCTTTTTGTTTCTGTTGAAACAAAAAAAAACCTCCTTCTATTTGTCACTCTCAGCACGTGATGGGACTGCAGGGTAACAGCTTGACATGTTCCCCATTGGAAATGTGAATTTCTTATTTTATAACACAAGATTTTTGGAAGCCTAAGAGAAGACATGGCCAAAATAGGACACCTGAACATTCGATGGGGAAGAGACATGAGAGGAAACACAAGGGGGTGCCAAGAGAGCTCCTTCCTATTCCTTCTTGGGACCCTCCTCTAATCCTGTCATAGAAGTTATTCTGGGACATAGCTTGGACAGTCTGTCAGAGGTTTGGTAAATCCATGTTCAGAAAAATCCCTAGTAACAGGTCAAAGAAATGGTGGAGGTATCACAAGGATCATCCATGGTGACCTCGTCTCCCTCACTTCACACTCTACCATGTGACAATGGGCAGATCTGGGACAGAAAACATTTGGAAGGACCAAGAGATCAAGATCTTAAATAAGTTTTGCCTTGAGTTCTCTGGAAACCTTGTTTCAGAGGCAGATTCCCCCATTTGAGCCTGGTCCTCTATAAAGGAATTCTAGGAATTGAAGTGAAAGAACTAAAGATCGCTAAGTAAAGGAAAGTTGCTTCAAATTGATGGGAGCCATGCCCCAAAGATGCCCTTGGCCATCTCAGTTTATTGCAAGGGAACAATGTACAGGTAACCCTTGATTTACAACAATTCATTTAGTGACCTCTCGAAGTTACAATGGCACTGAGAAAAGGGACTTATGACTGTTTTTCACACTGACAACAGTTGCAGCATCATCACAGTGACATGGTCAAAATTCAGACACTTGGCAATTCACTCATATTTATGACAATTGCGGTATTCTTACTCACTTAAGAACTACAGTGATTTCCTTAACAACAGTGGCTAGAGAGGATGTAAAATGGGGCAAAACTCACTTAACAAATTTCTTGATAGCAACAAATGTTGGGCTCAACTGTGGTCGTAAATCGAGGATTATCTCTCTGGAAATCATTTAAGGCAGTTTGATTCACCATGAGTCAAGGCTGAATCTTCCATTCCTGGCATGATGTGATTCCTATCCTAAAACTCCTGGCAGCTTTCTTTAAAGTTGTGTGTAGTCACATTAATCAGCAGGGGTAAGAAACTGTGTGCTCAGGCCTTTTTTAAGGCACCAAAATATATCAAATTATTTTTATACCAATAAATTGTAGGAATAAAGCCTTGTTGATTTACTGAATCTGGTGCAGGGAAGAATGGAAGCATAATTTTGTTTTGGTCAATAATTTAATAGCCACTGAAAGCTTGCAGGACAATTCTTGTCTCACAACAAGAATGCCATGTCAAGGGGGAAAATCAATCTGGTGCCATCCATCAGTCAAAGGAGAAACAGCTGCAACGTGGTTTACATCATAATCTTGGCCAGAAAGAGAATGCTACTGGAACAGTTGTGAGTTGACCTCTGATTATAAGAAAGATCTTATCTACTGACTCAATGCTAAGGGCTGATATATTATTTCAATGTTTTCTAAGGTGTTTTGAGACTAGTTTTATTAAAAGCCAATATATACATTTTCAAAATGTATATTTTTAAAAATTTGTCCTCTCTTTTCTACTGTGAAAACTCTACTGAGGATTGATTTTTCACAAGGGCTTGCTTGAAACAGTTCTACTCTATTCTTCAGTTTTTAATTTCCAGGCTATTCAAGTAATGCTACCTTCTCCTTCTTCTTGTGCCATATCCGTCATCGGATGTTGGCAATCATGTTGGCCATCCTATTTTTATCAGCAGCCGTACGAAAAAGTGCTGTTGAGTATTGTCCCAACCAGTCTCTTGGATTTTGAAGCCATGATGTTCTTCTGCCTGGACCTCATCTGCCTTCAATCTTTCCGTGGAGGATTAAGTGAAGTATTCTGTATATTTCAGGGTGTCGCATCACATGTCCAAAATATTCTAACTTTCGCCTTTTTTATGGTTTTGATTTCCTTTGGCTTTCACAGCCGGCTTATCACCTCCTCATTTCTGATTCTGTCAACCCAACTGTGTGTAAATCCACATTTCAAATGCTTCTAGTCTAATAATGCTACTTACCATAAGCAAATAACTAGTTCTCCAGCACCATCAATCTCTTAAGAGAAATAGGAGGAGGAGGAGGAGGAGGAGGAGAAGGAGGAAGAAGAAGAGGAGGAGGAGGTCTGGCAAGGTGATAATATCAGGATAATAGCATTAATTGGGACTTTTAAAGCTGTTACAGATTTGACAGACAGATAATATTAGACCCAATATAATAAGTAAAGGTTGAGTATACAGTTCTCGGCTTACAACCACAATTGGGCCCCACATTTCTGTTGCTAAGTGAGACATTTGTTAAGTGAGCTTTGTACCATTTTACAACCTTTCTTGCCACAGATGTTAAGTGAATCACTGCAGTTCTTAAGTTAATAGCAAGGTTATTAAGTGAATCTGGCTTCCCCATTGACTTTGCTTGTCAGAAGTTGTAAAAGGGGAATCACATGATTCCCAGGACACTGGAAAAGTCATAAATATGAACCAGTTGCCAAGTGTCAGTATTTTGACCATGGGGACTCTGCAACGGACATAAGTGTGAAAAATGGTCATAAGTCATTTTTTTCAGTAATGGTGTAACTTTGAATGGTCACTAAATGGACTTTTGTAAGTTGAAGACTCCCTGTAGTTAGGGCTGCCATATCTGGGCTGGAAAAAAATCTGAGCCATCCCAAGATAACAATGAAGAGATTCAGAAAACTAAATCATTGCTCTCATTTTGGCAGTTTCCCAGATTTTATAGCCCCAATATCAGAGTCTTCATTAGCCCTATCAGAAAGCCCTTTATAATGCTTAAGTAATTCCTAAAGTTTGTAAAATATTATTGAAAGTGTATTTGAAAATATCTATGTTAAGAGAAAGGTAAAGAAAAAGATGTATTGGCCTAAAAAAAAAAATCTAGAGTTTTAAAAAGGATGTATACAAGAAGAAAAATAATTATTCTACGAAGGTAACTTGCAGGGAGTGATCTAATTTTAATGAGTTAATTGAAGTTAGTTGGAATTTTATTGGTCTGAAAGTGAGCTTTAAAGTATGTATGCTAACAGGAAATTTAAAAAAGACGTATTAGAATAGAAATAGAAAATAGAAAAAAAAATAGAAAATAGAAAATAGAATAGAATAATAAAAGTTGAAAGTGACCTTAGAGGTCTTCTAGTCCAACCCCCTACTTAGGCAGGAAACCCTACACCACTTCAGACAAATGGTTATCTAATCTCTTCTTAAAAACTTCCAGTGTTGGAGCATTCACAACTTCTGGAGGCACGTTTTTCCACTGATTAATTGTTCTAACTGTCAGTAAATTTCTCCTTAGTTCTTACATTAGTTCTTACATTTCTAAAACATTAGAAAATGTTTTAATTTTAGAAATGTTTTTGTTAAGTTCTGGGCAAAGAATGGAGGCGAGGCTGGAGTGATTTCTAGCAGTTCTTTATTCAATATTGCCTGTGAGTCAACAGTGCTCCCTGGCTGACACAGCTCCTTTTATATAAAACCCATCACCCAAGCAACCAATTAGGAGAGAGTATTTTCCCGCTTCAACAGTGGACCAGAATGAGAACTTCAACTGACAGCTATATACTATATACAATACATAACACCTCTCCCCAACAAGACGGAGCATTATGGTGATCAAATAACAATTTAACATACGTAGGTATGCAAGGCAGTGATGTGTCCGTCCTGACCTACGAGGTTCCATCTCAAGCTCAGTAGCTCCGGAGCCTTGACTAGGTGGAGTGGCTGACTCTGCTTCAGGTGCAGCTTGTGGCAGCAGCAAGGGCTCGGTTACTGTTGCTCCTAACACAAAAGGAACAAAGTCAACAGGCATCTGCCTCATCACAGTCCCTTGTCAGTACCGTTGTTGTTGGTGCCTGAGTTGGCATGTCCTTAGCCAGGGTTGTCTCTGGCGGAGTCCATTCTGACTGGCAGCAGATGGAGGTTCTGAGGTGGCCGCACAGTTGGTTGATGTGGTGGTGCCACAACCTGCCATCATCAAGTGCCACCCTATAGGAACGCGGCCCAATAACGTCCACTACCCAGGCAGGAATCAAGGAAGGGCTCCTGGCGTAGTTGTGGGCATAGAGAAGGTCACCCGGTGAGAATGACCGGAGCTGGCTGGTCGAGTCTACAGGAATCTGCAAGGAGTAGTCTGGGTGCAGCTGGTCCAAGTTGGTCTGCAGGTGGCAACCCATTAGGAATTCGGCCAGACTCCTGGTGGTGGTGGAGTTTGGTGTGATGTGACCAGGAGATACTTGGCTATCTGTATTTGCCAGGCCCCTAGGCCCATCCTTGCCAGTGCTTCCTATGCTGATTGGACCATCCGCTCAGCCTGCCCATTGTTAGCAGGATGGAGTGGTGCAATCAAGGCATGACAAATGCTGTGACCCGCCAGGAACAGCTTGAACTGGCTTGAGCTGTGGCCTGTTGTCTGAAACGAGGATGTCTGTCAGTCTGTGGGTTGCAAACAGCCTTTTAAGGGCCTTGATCACAGCGTCCGAGGTAGTCGATGTCATGAGTACCACCTCAAGCCATTTTGAGTAGGCATCCACAACCACCATAATGGTATGTGCATGGAAAGGCCCTTCAAAGTCAATATGCACCCTCAACCAAGGTGTCTTGGGTGCTTCCCATTCACATGCTGGAACGGATGTGGGGGGGGCGGCCTTGACTCTTGGCAAGGCTGACAAGATGCAACCCAATCAGCGATTGTCTTCTCTAAGTTGGGCCACCAAATATAACTGCAGGCAGGCATCGGCTGAGGGTATTGGTGTGGCTAAGTGTGTTACCCGGCCGATGCAGGAGGTGGTAGCTGTATGCAGATAGGAATACAGTCCAGCACAGCATGCGAGGAGACAAAACTTGTGGCATTTGGTGGTCCCCGGTGAGCAGGCCCAGTAGTGGCTTGTGATTGGTCATAAGATCAAATGGTTTGCCGTAGAGGTATTCATGGAAGCATTTGACTCCTCCAATTGCAGCCAAAACTTCCTTGTCCAGCTGGCTGTAGTTTCGTTCAGCCGATGAGAAGTCCATGAGAAGAAAGCGATCGGGGCCTCTCTTTCATTCAGGAATTGGTGGCTTAAAACAGCATCGATGCCGAACGGAGAGGCACCACAGATGAAAACCAAGGGAAGATTCTTCTTGTACTGCACCAGGATGCTGTTTGAAGATAGTAGCTCCTTGACTGTGGAGAAGGCAGCAGCTTGTTTTCAGCCCCAGGACCAAGACATCTTCTTATTGAGCAAGTGATGGAGAGGCTCAGCTATGAAAGATTGTCTGGCAAGAAGACACTGTAGAAATTTAGGAGTCCCAAGAAAGCCTGGAGTTTGGTCTTGTTCTTGGGTGTGGGAGCTTCCTGGATGGCTTTGACCTTTACCTGTGTAAAGTGTAACCCAGAGGCATCGATAAGGTAGCCGAGGAACTCTACCTGTGGGACAGCGCTCTTGCATTTTTCATTTTTATCTTTGAGGCCAACTTCCTGGAAATGGGTGAGTACTGCTCGCAGACAGTCGAGGAGTTCGGCATTGTTGGCCACTGACACTAAGACATCATCAAAATAGGGGACAACACCTGGGATGCCTTGCAAGAGATGCTCCATCAAGCTCTGGAAAAGTCCCGGTGCTACGCTCACCCCAAATTTCAGCCGGTGACATCTAAAAGCTCCTCGATGTGTTACAATCATCTGAGCCTCAGCTGTAGCATTGTCAACTGATAGCTGTTGGTAGGCTTGGGCACGGTCCAGTTTAGCAAAGACCTTACCTGCACCCAGAGAGTGCAGCAGATGTTGAACTACAGGCACCAGGTATGCATTTTGCTGTAACACTTTATTTAATGTACATTTATAGTCTGTGCAGATGAAGATAGGACCATCTGGATTCACAGGAATCACAATTGTAGTCTCCCATTTTGCGTGGTCAACAGGTTCCAGGATTCCTTGGCTGATGAGCTTGTCGAGTTGCTCATTAACCTTTGAGTGTAAGGCGAACGGTATTCTTCGTGGCTGCATTTGGATCGGAGAAACCTGGGGGTCAAGGTTGAATGTGCCTTGTCGAGCGCCTTCTGCAGGGTGAGATCTGTTTTTGCAAGGAGGCGTCACTGTAGCTTGACGTCCCTCACACTACAGACCACTCTGTCCAAGAGAGCGTCATCTAAGTCCCTGAATTCACAATATAGGGCTGCCTTTTGAAGGGTGGCAATGTATTTGTTGATGGATTCACTTTCAGCCTGATTCCGATGATGGAAAATGTGCTGACGTGCGATTCGTGAAGGTTTGAGTGCATAGTGAGTCTGTAGCTTGCTCTGCAGCACGTCCCACAGTGCAGACTGAACAGCCAGTGAAGTGAGGAGAACCCTGGCCGTCTTAAAAATCTCTGGGCCGCAGAAGTTTAGGAAAAGTGCCCTTTTCCTTTTGTCAGTGATCTCAGCAAAGTCATTGGCTTCGAGGAAGCAGTCGAAATGAGCAAGGTAGGAGTCCCATGTCTCACAAACTGGGCTGTAAGGGGCAAAAGGCAATATGCAGCCATTTTCCAAGAGACTGAGGGGTCTTTGGTCAATGAAGTGGCAGCAACTGTGGATCAGTTCCGGTGATTTAGCTCTGAGTGGATCAGCTCGCAGTGATCAGCTCTTTGCAGCCTCAATCTTCCATTTGATCCCATCCTCATCGCCAGTGTTAAGTTCTGGGCAAAGAATGGGGGCGAGGCCGGAGTGATTTTTAACAGTTCTTTATTCAATACTGCCTGTGAGACAACAGCGCTCCCTGGCTGACACAGCTCCTTTTATATAAAACTGATCAACCAAACAACCAATTAGGAGAGAGTATTTTCCCGCTTCAACAGTGGACCAGAATGAGAACTTCAACTGACAACTATACAGTAGACCACATACAATACATAACAGTTTTTAACAAAAAGCCTAGTGCTTTAAAATGGATGAAAAAAATATTTTTCCCTTTAAGGTTAAAGAATCTGAAAAAATACAGTCAATTTTGTTAATACAAATTATGATAGTTTGCAAAGATTATTAAGTGCAAATAGAAATACACATTGCTACAACAGCAAAGAAGATAAAGCAGTAATGATTAAATTGATCATTTTATTCAAAGAGGAGAATATATTTCTGTTTTTTATTTGGATATCACTTCTGGATTTTGTGCTTGTGATGAAGAAAAAAATGAAACTTTGATGTTGGTTTTGCTGATTTGTTGTTATAGAAATGGCTTGTTATAGCCATTAGTTATATACTAATGTGTAAAAATAAAAAGCTGAGGTTGTAATCAGTGGTGGGTGGCACATGAATTAACAACCGGTTTGCCCAGCACCAAAAATGTGAGCGTGCATGCCAGTGGTGAAATCCAAATTTTTTTACTACCAGTTCTGTGGCAGTGGTTTGGTGTGGTTTGGTGGGGGTGGCTTGGTGAGCGTGGCAAGGGAAGGATACTGCAAAATCTCCATTCCCACCCCACTCCAGGGGAAGGATACTACAAAATCTCCATTCCCACCTCACTCCAGGGGAGACTACTGCAAAATCTCCATTCCCTCCCCACTCCAGGGGAGAATACTGCAAAATCCCCATTCCCTCCTCACTCCTGGGGGAAGGATATTGCAAAATCTCCATTCCCACCCTACTTTGGGGCCAGCCAGAGATGGTATCTGCTGGTTCTCTGATCTACTCAAAATTCCTGCTACCGGTTCTCCGAACTGCTCAAAATTTCTGCTACTGGTTCTCCAGAACCGGTCAGAACCTGCTGGATTTCACCCCTGGTGTGCACTAACCCTAACCCTAACCCTAACCCTAACCATGTGCTTTGCTTGTGTGTGCAGTTTGCATTCATGCGCATGGCTTAAAAAACGCAGCTAAATAGGACGGCATAGTACCGGGGTGTGGTGTGGGGGTGGGGTGTGGGGTGCGTGGGCCCCACCCTGGTGCCACCCGCAGGTCACAACTACCGGTTTGCCTGAACTGGTTCAAATCGGCAGCAGCCCACCACTGGTTGTAATGTTGTTATCTTGTACTGTGCCAAAAAGAGTTGGAAGTCAATGCCTTTTTCTTTCTTTCCCCATTTCTTTTTCCTTCACTTAATTTCCTTATTTTTAATTTTTCTTTCCTTTTTATACATTGATTATTTTCAGTCTACTAACTCCTACATTTCTGAAAGTCAACAATGGGAACAACTGAGGAGGGGGAATAATTTAACAAGAGCTATAAAGAGGGATGAAATCCAGAGTGGGCCTGATTCTGGCTACATGATTCTAGGATGAAGATATGGACCCCTAACTCTGTTGATGGAGCCGTTACTCATAAATGTTCTTGTCTTCTTCTGATAACTTTCTGTGTTTGCTCATTGCTACTTTTCTTTGAAGGAGGGAAAGGATCAATAGTGCTACCCTGTTTCCCCGAAACTAAGACATCCCTGATAATAAGCCCAATAGGGCTTTTGAGCGTATGCACTAAAATAAGCCTCCCCCCCGAAAATAAGCCCTCCCTGAAAATATTTAAACACAGAACTGGAAATCAGGTAAGATGGCAAGAGGAGTCCCATCTTGCTCCACATGCCCTAAAATAATAAGACCTCCCTGAAAATAAGGCCAAGAGCTTATTTCAGGGTTCAAAAAAATATAAGACAGGTCTTATTTTTGGGGAAACATGGTAGGTAGAGCCAACTGAGATTTGTTGGATTGTCGGAGCTGAAAGGTCCTTTAACTTGGGTCTCATGCTAAAAGGGAACCACAAAGTTAGAAGCTTCCTTTAAAAAGTTATAAAAATATTAAATGCAAATAGCAGAAAAGAACCTACTACCACGTGGTGGTCTTGTCAGAAAGCAAAGCAGTTTTGGCAGGCAATCAGGATACAAATAGAGGAAATCACACACCAGAAAATAGAATTGAGACTAGAAAACTTCCTGTTAGGAATAATTACAGGACATTACGAAAAAGAAATAAAATACAGTACTTAATTATTCATATACTAACAGCAGCACGGATAGTTTTTGCCCAGAATTGGAAGCATGAAGACATACCAACAGAGGATAAAATAATTAGTAAAATTATGGAATGTGCAGAAATGGACAAACTCACAAAAGAAATACAGGAAAAGGAAAAAACGGATTACTATTTAGTATGGCAGAAATGGTATAATTGGCTGGAGAAAAAGAAAGGAAATTAAATAATTAGGGAAATAAAGGAGAGGATATAACCCATGGATAACAATTGAGTATTAAGTAAGGAATATAGTAAATCAAATATATAGATTATATAGATTAAGAAAATTCGAGGAAATGATGTATATATTATTTTATACATAAATATATTGATATATAGATACGAATATAAATACAGTCTACCGATGTGACAAGTTTGAAAAAAGAAGTCGCATAGACTTGATTTATGTTTATTTGTTGTGTATGTTTTATTGTCTTATGTATGTTTGTTTGTCTTTTTTGTATTTTAACCAATAAAAAATTAAAAATTTTTTTTTTTAAAAAATATACATCATCGTATTGGGAGATGTGCTTCCCCTTTTTTATTGCAATTTCATAATTTCAACGGTGATCTCAAAAGCTTGAGAAAATCCAGATTTTGGAGGAGGCTTGGAGCTAGGACAATTTTTATGTTATGTTTTATGTTATAACTACCAGATCTAGGATGCAAAGTTCCAAATGACCATTAGAGGGCAACCATAATGAGGAGCTGAAAACAACACTTTCCTGCCCTCTAATGGTCATTTGGAGATTTGCAGGTCAGTTTTGATAGCCCTATCTATAGGGAAGCCCACATCTTTCCTAAAATCAAACATCTTCTACCCTTGCATCGCAACAGGGCCAAATATTACACAAGATAGGTGGGGATTAAATTGCACATTATTATAATTTTCCTTATCTTTCTTGGTAGTGGGTAGCATAGTTAACATTGCCTAATATCTATGGAGATTCTCAGTCATCCAGATTACGGCTGTCCCATAGGTGCTTTTTCAAAAGACGACTTTCTTCTTCCTTGAAGACATTTTGCTTCTCATCCAAGAAGTTTCTTCAGTTGTCAAGAAAATTGTGGGGAAGTAACCATAGGGTCATTGTGCATTGAGCTCTTTATTCATATTTCCTATGTTTGGTGTTCGTTGCACTGCAGAAAATAAGGGGACCCCGGTGGTTTAATGGGGGCAGTAGTAGAAGACTAAGTAAATCAGATTCTGGGTTCCCATTGTCATTCTTGGTTGCCAGGTCCTTGTCTCTCCATCGTCACCATGTCCAGCTCCCAACAACGCCTCATGCAGGGCATGCACCAGGACCTCAGCTGCCCCGTCTGTCTCAAGCTCTTCCAGTCCCCTGTAACAACAGAGTGTGGGCACACCTTCTGCCAGGCCTGCTTGGCCCGTGTGGCCACCGAAGAGTCTGAGGGCAAAACTGCTCCCTCATGTCCCACCTGCCAAGCCATCACCAAGGTGGAGCAGCTGCGGATCAACCAGCAGATGGAGCATTTGGTGGAGTCTTTCCGGCAGGTGCCTCGTGATCACTGTGAAGAACACCTTGACCCGCTCAGTGTCTACTGCGAACAGGACCGGCAGGTGATCTGTGGGGTTTGCGCCTCACTAGGCAAGCATAAGGGGCACAACATCATTACTGCTGCTGAGGCTCACCAGAGGATGAAGGTAAGAGGTTGAGGCTGAACACAGTGCTAGGGGCTCGGTGTCTTGTTCTCCTCATTGTTCCTCTGCCAGTGTCAGTCCAGCAGGTGCCCCTGACTTGGATTCAGTCCAGGGATGGGCTACTGGGGGTTCGCAGGTTTACGGGAGAACCTCTAGCTAAGATTCTGTGCAGTTCAGAGAACCCTCAAATCTCACTCCTGGCTGGTCCTGCCCATCTCTCCCAGAAGTCCCCACGCAACCTGTTTTGAATGCAGATAAGTGTAGGGCGTGCACGGAGGCTCAGGGAGGGCGAAAAACAGGCCTACCGGAAGTTCAAGAAGGCTGGAAACAGGCCCATTTTTGGCCTTCAGAGGACTTCCGGAGCCTGGGGAGGCCGTTTTCGCTCTTCTGGAGGCTCAAGGAAAGCTTCCAGAGCCCCGGGAGGGCAAAACACCCCCCCCTGCCATGGTGGAGGAGGCCAACTAGGCCATGCCCACCATGGGCCCACCTACCCAGCAGCCAGACAGAGAACCCCTTGCTAAAATTTTTGAAGCCCACCCCTGATTCTGTCAGGCCATTGGTCAATCCAGCAAGGACAGGCCACGGGGGGGTTGCAAGCAAGGATCTTGCCGGTCGGAGAAATACCAAAGATTGAACCTGGTACCATTCCTGCAAGATTTGTGTTCTCCCTCTGAGCTAAAGTCTTTGTCCTAAAGTATGGGTGGGCATGTTATTTGTTGATTCTACCAAGCTATGACATTTTATGGAAATTTACAGGAAAAAACACTTTAGCTGCCAGCTTCCAGCGCAGCTAACATGTGGTTGTCACTTATGAATCCCTGTGCAGTTAGTCCTTGACTTACGACCACAAGTGAGTCCAAAATTTCCATTGCAAAGCAATGATTAAGTGAGTTTTGCCAGATTTTACGATCTTTTTTGCCTCATTCGTTAAGCAAATCACTGCAGTCGTTAAGTGAACTGTGTGGTCCTTCAGCAAATCCCCATTGACTCTGCTTGTTGGAAGCTGGCTGGGCAGGTTACAAATGGCAATCACATGATCACACTGGACAGTGTAAACATCATAAATACATGTCAGTTGCCAAACACCTGAATTTTGATCAGCATTGTTTTAAACTTGTTTGATATTCTGAGTCACCTTGGCAAGGTTCATGTGGATGGATGGATGGATGGATGTGTGTGTGTGTGTGTGTGTATGGGCAGATGGATGGATGGATGGATGGACGGATGGGTACATAAATGGATGAACAGACAGATGGACAGATGAATGGATGGATGGACGGATGGACGGATGGACGGGTGAGTGAGTGAGTGAGTGAATGAGAGAGTGAATGAATGACTGAAACTACCAGTAGTCCTCAACATACGGTCACAACTGAGCTCAAAATTTATGTTACTAAGTGAGAAATTTGTTAAGTGAGTTTTGCTTCATTTCACAAATTTCTTGATTTCTTAAGTGAATCATTGCAGTTGTTAAATTAACAACACAGTTATGTGAATCTGGCTTCCCCGTTGACTTTGCTTGTCAGAAGGGGACCACATGACTCCGGCACACTGCAACCGTCATAAATGTGACTCAGCTGTCCAGCAGCCGAATATGCTACCACGGTCGTAAGCGTGACAAATGGCCATGACTCACTTTTCTTAGTGCAGTTGTAA